>NC_056457.1:24303728-24603728 GCF_018296145.1 Oncorhynchus tshawytscha | reverse complement strand
AGTGCAGAATTAGACCCCTTCTTCTGGTGTTTCGAGTCCTGTCTCGTGCAGAATAAGACCCCTTCTTCTGGTGTTTCCAAATACTGTGAATGGGAGTCCCTGTGCTCAAATATGGCGTGCTGATAAAAGCCTCATCAGTAATTCTAAAAGGTCAAGTGGACAGTATTATGCTCAAACAAAGGACACAAGAAAATACAGTTTTGTTAATAAGTTTGTCCAGGATAATAATGAGTACAAAATGTGTTTTTCAAGACGAGATTGAAGCTTCAAATGCTTTCTTATTTGCAAATGATCAAATGACAACAAAACATGAACAGGTCTTTAAGATTTTTACATTGATCTGTAAGGTATTTATCATATCATATCTCTTCCAAAATCAACAGAAATGTGGCATTATATTTCACGTTCATGGAATAAAAAAATACAGGCAATGACTGCTAATGTTAGCAGTAGCAGTCATACAAAACTTCAGCCCCGTCTCAATGCAATCCACCAGTCATCCATTATGCTAATGTCCTGACCTGAGTCTTTATATTAAGGTGATGATACATGGAAGGTTGTACAGATTAATTGCATCACAGTACAGTTGAGTTAGAGGATATGATTGACAGTTGACAGTTGAGTTGGCATTAGTCTGTGATCCTGGCTGTGGTTAGGATTGGCCAGCTGGTGTTTTTCTGCAGGGAAACAGAGATGGCTAATAATAATGACAAGCCATAATGAATGTACATGAATGCATCATTAGGATATCAAATGCTATAATATTAATACATTGCAATACAAATACAATTATTAAATATAAATAACAATATGTAAAAAATAATAAGTGATTAAGCTATGCAAATATAGAATCAAGATACCAATATGAATGTCAAGTGGGATGCGGTAGTCCAAAGCTAGAGCAGGCTAAAATGGCAGTGGCTAATTAGTTTAGCATATAGCATGTGGGGTATACATCAAGACAGTAGATACAACTCACGAAGCTAGTATTAACTAAAAAGCAGGCCTTCGTTTGCATAAAAAATAAAGTGCACGAAGGTGCAAATACATTACGTGGCAGTTAACTACAGCACAAGTAGCACCAAGACCTGTCAGAGCAGCTCACAGATCACTGCACCTGTACATAGCTCATCTGTAAATAGCTCATCCAATCTTCCTCATCCCCATACTGTATTTATTTATTTATTTATCTTGTTGATAAATGTATTTATTTATCATACTGTATTTATTTATATTTATTTATCTTTGCATCACAGTATCTCAACTTGCACATTCATCTTCTGCACATTCTACCATTCCAGTGTTTAATTGCTATATTGTAATTACTTTGCCACCACGGCCTATTTATTGCCTTACCTCCCTTATCCTACCTCATTTGCACATGCTGTATATAGATTTTCTACTGTATTATTGATTGTATGTTTGTTTATTCCATGTGTAACTGTGTGTTGTTGTATCTGTCGAACTGCTTTGCTTTATCTTGGCCAGGTCCAAGTTGCAAATGAGAACTTGTTCTCAACTAGCCAACCTGGTTAAATAAAGGTGTTCTCAACTAGCCTACCTGGTTAAATAAAGGTGTTCTCAACTAGCCTACCTGGTTAAATAAAGGTGTTCTCAACTAGCCAACCTGGTTAAATAAAGGTGTTCTCAACTAGCCTACCTGGTTAAATAAAGGTGTTCTCAACTAGCCTACCTGGTTAAATAAAGGTGTTCTCAACTAGCCAACCTGGTTAAATAAAGGTGTTCTCAACTAGCCTACCTGGTTAAATAAAGGTGTTCTCAACTAGCCAACCTGGTTAAATAAAGGTGTTCTCAACTAGCCTACCTGGTTAAATAAAGGTGTTCTCAACTAGCCTACCTGGTTAAATAAAGGTGTTCTCAACTAGCCAACCTGGTTAAATAAAGGTGTTCTCAACTAGCCTACCTGGTTAAATAAAGGTGTTCTCAACTAGCCTACCTGGTTAAATAAAATAAAGGTGTTCTCAACTAGCCAACCTGGTTAAATAAAGGTGTTCTCAACTAGCCTACCTGGTTAAATAAAGGTGTTCTCAACTAGCCAACCTGGTTAAATAAAGGTGTTCTCAACTAGCCTACCTGGTTAAATAAAGGTGTTCTCAACTAGCCAACCTGGTTAAATAAAGGTGTTCTCAACTAGCCTACCTGGTTAAATAAAGGTGAAAAAGAATACAGATCAATGAATCCAAGTAGCTGTTTTACTTGGACTATTAGCATGTGTGGCCGAAATGTTACACAAAACAAATGTTTTTATTAACTGAATTTCTTTTCTGTTTCGTTCTTCAATGTGATAACATTTTGTTCTCACGTTTTCATTGACCCATGCTTTCTTGGGTTGTTTCAGCTGAGTATTTGGTGTGCTCTCACCTAAATACAGGGGAGGTGCCTGCAAACTTGTTTTTATACTTGACCATGCTAGAGGGCAAACCTGTCGGGAATGCCCTCCATCTTCCTCCATGCCTCAGACTGGGGGGAATTCTGAACACTACAGGAGCACAATGTCTGAAGTTCACATTTAGCCTTAAATCTATACATTTGTCTTCTGATATGAAGGTCTGAAAAAATAAAGGGTGAATTTCACAAATGAAAATTCTCCCTAGGCCCTTTTCAAACTTGAGGTAAGTTGATTTAACGTGGAATGAATAAATAGGTAAAAATGGACTTTAGTAAAACATTTATTCAGTCCATGTTAAGTCTACTTACAGTGCCTTGCGAAAGTATTCGGCCCCCTTGAACTTTGCGACCTTTTGCCACATTTCAGGCTTCAAACATAAAGATATAAAACTGTATTTTTTGTGAAGAATCAACAACAAGTGGGACACAATCATGAAGTGGAATGACATTTATTGGATATTTCAATTTTTTTTAACAAATCAAAAACTGAAAAATTGGGCGTGCAAAATTATTCAGCCCCTAAAAATCAAATCAAATCAAATCAAATTTTATTTGTCACATACACATGGTTAGCAGATGTTAATGCGAGTGTAGCGAAATGCTTGTGCTTCTAGTTCCGACAATGCAGTAATAACGAGCAAGTAATCTAACTAACAATTCCAAAAAAACTACTGTCTTATACACAGTGTAAGGGGATAAAGAATATGTACATAAGGATATATGAATGAGTGATGGTACAGAGCAGCATAGGCAAGATACAGTAGATGATATCGAGTACAGTATATACATATGAGATAAGTATGTAAACCAAGTGGCATAGTTAAAGTGGTTAGTGATACATGTATTACATAAGGATGCAGTCGATGATATAGAGTACAGTATCAACGTATGCATATGAGATGAACAATGTAGGGTAAGTAACATTATATAAGGTAGCATTGTTTAAAGTGGCTAGAGATATATTTACATCATTTCCCATCAATTCCCATGATTAAAGTGGCTGGAGTAGAGTCAGTGTCATTGACAGTGTGTTGGCAGTAGCCACTCAATGTTAGTGGTGGCTGTTTAACAGTCTGATGGCCTTGAGATAGAAGCTGTTTTTCAGTCTCTCGGTCCCAGCTTTGATGCACCTGTACTGACCTCGCCTTCTGGATGACAGCGGGGTGAACAGGCAGTGGCTCGGGTGGTTGATGTCCTTGATGATCTTTATGGCCTTCCTGTAGCATCGGGTGGTGTAGGTGTCCTGGAGGGCAGGTAGTTTGCCCCCGGTGATGCGTTGTGCAGACCTCACTACCCTCTGGAGAGCCTTACGGTTGAGGGCGGTGCAGTTGCCATACCAGGCGGTGATACAGCCCGCCAGGATGCTCTCGATTGTGCATCTGTAGAAGTTTGTGAGTGCTTTTGGTGACAAGCCAAATTTCTTCAGCCTCCTGAGGTTGAAGAGGCGCTGCTGCGCCTTCCTCACGATGCTGTCTGTGTGAGTGGACCAATTCAGTTTGTCTGTGATGTGTATGCCGAGGAACTTAAAACTTGCTACCCTCTCCACTACTGTTCCATCGATGTGGATGGGGGTGTTCCCTCTGCTGTTTCCTGAAGTCCACAATCATCTCCTTAGTTTTGTTGACGATGAGTGTGAGGTTATTTTCCTGACACCACACTCCGAGGGCCCTCACCTCCTCCCTGTAGGCCGTCTCGTCGTTGTTGGTAATCAAGCCTACCACTGTTGTGTCGTCCGCAAACTTGATGATTGAGTTGGAGGCGTGCATGGCCACGCAGTCATGGGTGAACAGGGAGTACAGGAGAGGGCTCAGAACGCACCCTTGTGGGGCCCCAGTGTTGAGGATCAGCGGGGAGGAGATGTTGTTGCCTACCCTCACCACCTGGGGGCGGCCCGTCAGGAAGTCCAGTACCCAGTTGCACAGGGCGGGGTCGAGACCCAGGGTCTCGAGCTTGATGACGAGCTTGGAGGGTACTATGGTGTTGAATGCCGAGCTGTAGTCGATGAACAGCATTCTCACATAGGTATTCCTCTTGTCCAGATGGGTTAGGGCAGTGTGCAGTGTGGTTGAGATTGCATCGTCTGTGGACCTATTTGGGCGGTAAGCAAATTGGAGTGGGTCAAGGGTGTCAGGTAGGGTGGAGGTGATATGGTCCTTGACTAGTCTCTCGAAGCACTTCATGATGACGGATGTGAGTGCTACGGGCGGTAGTCGTTTAGCTCAGTTACCTTAGCTTTCTTGGGAACAGGAACAATGGTGGCCCTCTTGAAGCATGTGGGAACAGCAGACTGGTATAGGGATTGATTGAATATGTCCGTAAACACACCGGCCAGCTGGTCTGCGCATGCTCTGAGGGCGCGGCTGGGGATGCCGTCTGGGCCTGCAGCCTTGCGAGGGTTAACACGTTTAAATGTCTTACTCACTTCGGCTGCAGTGAAGGAGAGACCGCATGTTTCCGTTGCAGGCCGTGTCAGTGGCACTGTATTGTCCTCAAAGCGGGCAAAAAAGTTATTTAGTCTGCCTGGGAGCAAGACATCCTGGTCCGTGACTGGGCTGGGTTTCTTCCTGTAGTCCGTGATTGACTGTAGACCCTGCCACATGCCTCTTGTGTCTGAGCCGTTGAATTGAGATTCTACTTTGTCTCTGTACTGGCGCTTAGCTTGTTTGATAGCCTTGCGGAGGGAATAGCTGCACTGTTTGTATTCAGTCATGTTACCAGACACCTTGCCCTGATTAAAAGCAGTGGTTCGTGCCTTCAGTTTCACACGAATGCTGCCATCAATCCACGGTTTCTGGTTAGGGAATGTTTTAATCGTTGCTATGGGAACGACATCTTCAACGCACGTTCTAATGAACTCGCACACCGTATCAGCGTATTCGTCAATGTTGTTGTCTGACGCAATACGAAACATCTCCCAGTCCACGTGATGGAAGCAGTCTTGGAGTGTGGAGTCAGCTTGGTCGGACCAGCGTTGGACAGACCTCAGCGTGGGAGCTTCTTGTTTTAGTTTCTGTCTGTAGGCAGGGATCAACAAAATGGAGTCGTGGTCAGCTTTTCCGAAAGGGGGCGGGGCAGGGCCTTATATGCGTTGCGGAAGTTAGAGTAACAATGATCCAGGGTCTTTCCACCCCTGGTTGCGCAATCGATATGCTGATAAAATTTAGGGAGTCTTGTTTTCAGATTAGCCTTGTTAAAATCCCCAGCTACAATGAATGCAGCCTCCGGATAAATCGTTTCCAGTTTGCAGAGAGTTAAATAAAGTTCGTTCAGAGCCATCGATGTGTCTGCTTGGGGGAATATATACGGCTGTGATTATAATCGAAGAGAATTCTCTTGGTAGATAATGCGGTCTACATTTGATTGTGAGGAATTCTAAATCAGGTGAACAGAAGGATTTGAGTTCCTGTATGTTTCTTTCATCACACCATGTCACGTTGGCCATAAGGCATACGCCCCCGCCCGTCTTCTTACCAGAAAGATGTTTGTTTCTGTCGGCGCGATGCGTGGAGAAACCCGCTGGCTGCACCGCTTCGGATTGCGTCTCTCCAGTGAGCCATGTTTCCGTGAAGCAGAGAACGTTACAGTCTCTGATGTCCCTCTGGAATGCTACCCTTGCTCGGATGTCATCAACCTTGTTGTCAAGAGACTGGACATTGGCAAGAAGAATGCTAGGGAGTGGTGCACGATGTGCCCGTCTCCGGAGTCTGACCAGAAGACCGCTTCGTTTCCCTCTTTTTCTGAGTCGTTTTTTTTTTTGGTCGCTGCATGTGATCCACTACGTTACACTGGTTGTAAGGCAGAACACAGGATCCGCATCGCGAAAAACATATTCTTGGTCGTACTGATGGTGAGTTGACGCTGATCTTATATTCAGTAGTTCTTCTCGGCTGTATGTAATGAAACCTAAGATGACCTGGGGTACTAGTGTAAGAAATAACACGTAAAAAAACAAAAAACTGCATAGTTTCCTAGGAACGCGAAGCGAGGCGGCCATCTCTGTCGGCGCCGGAACAACTTTACTTTCAGTGCAGCAAACTCTCTCCAGAAGTTCAGTGAGGATCTCTGAATGATCCAATGTTGACCTAAATGACTAATGATGATAAATACAATCCACCTGTGTGTAATCAAGTCTCTGTATAAATGCACCTGCACTGTGATAGTCTCAGAGGTCCGTTAAAAGCTCAGAGAGCATCATGAAGAACAAGGAACACACCAGGCAGGTCCGAGATACTGTTGTGAAGAAGTTTAAAGCCGGATTTGGATACAAAAAGATTTCCCAAGCTTTAAACATCCCAAGGAGCACTGTGCAAGCGATAATATTGAAATGGAAGGAGTATCAGACCACTGCAAATCTACCAAGACCTGGCCGTCCCTCTAAACTTTCAGCTCATACAAGGAGAAGACTGATCAGAGATGCAGCCAAGAGGCCCATGATCACTCTGGATGAACTGCAGAGATCTACAGCTGAGGTGGGAGACTCTGTCCATAGGACAACAATCAGTCGTATATTGCACAAATTATGCCTTTATGGAAGAGTGGCAAGAAGAAAGCCATTTCTTAAAGATATCCATAAAAAGTGTTGTTTAAAGTTTGCCACAAGCCACCTGGGAGACACACCAAACATGTGGAAGAAGGTGCTCTGGTCAGATGAAACCAAAATGGAACTTTTTGGCAACAATGCAAAACGTTATGTTTGGCGTAAAAGCAACACAGCTCATCACCCTGAACACACCATCCCCACTGTCAAACATGGTGGTGGCAGCATCATGGTTTGGGCCTGCTTTTCTTCAGCAGGGACAGGGAAGATGGTTAAAATTGATGGGAAGATGGATGGAGTCAAATACAGGACCATTCTAGAAGAAAACCTGATGGAGTCTGCAAAAGACCTGAGACTGGGATGGAGATTTGTCTTCCAACAAGACAATGATCCAAAACATAAAGCAAAATCTACAATGGAATGGTTCAAAAATAAACATATCCAGGTGTTAGAATGGCCAAGTCAAAGTCCAGACCTAAATCCAATCGAGAATCTGTGGAAAGAACTGAAAACTGCTGTTCACAAATGCTCTCCATCCAACCTCACTGAGATCGAGCTGTTTTGCAAGGAGGAATGGGAAACAATTTCAGTCTCTCGATGTGCAAAACTGATAGAGACATACCCCAAGCGACTTACAGCTGTATTCGCAGCAAAAGGTGGCGCTACAAAGTATTAACTTAAGGGGGCTGAATAATTTTGCACGCCCAATTTTTCAGTTTTTGATTTGTTAAAAAAGTTTGAAATATCCAATAAATGTCGTTCCACTTCATGATTGTGTCCCACTTGTTGTTGATTCTTCACAAAAAAATACAGTTTTATATCTTTATGTTTGAAGCCTGAAATGTGGCAAAAGGTCGCAAAGTTCAAGGGGGCCGAATACTTTCGCAAGGCACTGTATGTCAAGTCTGAATGAGGCGCCATGTGCTCAGTGTAACAAGTTTAGTTGTGCTGAACCTAGAAGACAGGCTGAGTGGACTAAGGTGGGGTTTTGACAAGCAGGGTAACCGGGTTCACATCCACCTTCTCACAAGAATACCAGTGATGAGGACCCACTTTATCAATGTTACCTCTACTATGACTTACATAGCCCTAAACATGTTGATTGTAACATGATTTATAATCTCACAGTTGCCTGGAAACTGTAGCCTATAATTAGTGCCAAAGTCTACCTTAGGAAAAGTATACATCCTCTTCTTTAGAATCTTAATGGAAATATTGACAGAACAATCCATATTTACAATCAATATTTATGCCATGAATCAAATGCAATTTCAAAGCCTTGGATTGTATGAGAGACATTTATTTGAGTGTTTTGGTGCTGCCTTTTACATGCACTGAAACACCAGAGAGGGTCACAACACCCTAAAAAACACAATGATTCAGATTGAAGAGCCACTCCGGGTGTTTCAGAGTACCTCCATTCTGTTTTGAAGTACATTCATTGTATCATCACACTAGATCTCAGTTTAGGTGCACTACTTTTCATGGTTTTATGACACAACGATGGTGTTTTCAATCCTTCTATTTCAACAGGGATGATAGACTGTGAACACTGTTGTACAATAATGAGGTTATGGCCATGAGAGACAGAGGACAGAATCACTTTCCCTCACAGATCTATTACCACCATTATAACACCATTATACTACACAACACAATAGAACAATGTCTGCAGTGCACTACAAAGCCAATATATTGCCTATGTGGGATATCAGTTACAATTCATTCTCTTCACTGCTGGGAGCCTAGCACTAGTTAGTCTGCAGCGTAGGTGAGTCTTTAGTCAATCAGAACAAACCATTGGAAAGCTCAAATGTAAATTGGATAGGTGGATCCAAAGATAGATATCCACTCTATGAGACCAAACACCTGCTACCAAACATCTCTTTTTCACACACACACACATACTGTAATGATTAGCGGTGGTGTTGACGGCCATTGGTCCAGGCTGTTCACTGTGGGAGCTGACATGTTGGTGAGTCCAGGCTGTTCACTGTGGGAGCTGACATGTTGGTGAGTCCAGGCCCTACTGAGTGACACTGAAGCTAATCAGAGGTGTCTACTTAATGAGACAGAGGAATCTCTCTCTCTCACACACACACACACACACACACACACACACACACACACACACACACACACACACACACACACACACACACACACACACACACACACACACACACACAGAGCAGATGTCCTCAGCCTCACACACTCCCAAGCTTCTCTTGCCAAGAGAGAATTGGATTGGTCTTTGAACTGTGGGGGAGACACTTTCTAAATTCCACATCGACCCTTAGCCTTGCCCCAGCCCTCTACCCTCTAAGCGCTGCCTCCCCCAGCTCTCTAAGATCCCCCCAGCCCACTACCCTAAGCACTCCCTCCCCCAGCCCTCTAAGAACTCCCTACAACCCTCTAAGAAATCCCCTTAATCCTCTAAGAACCCCCTCCCTCAACCCTAAACACATGGCCCCCAAGCCGGATCCGGCAGGTGACACATTTCTATTTCTATTCAGTCTGAGCAATGATTTGTTGTCAATTCAGCTCGGCCCGCTTCCATGCCTACCGCCCGCGTTGGGCTGCACTACAAGTCACAGCAAGCACTGCCAAAGTACTGCACGCCAAATGGCAGTGCATCGCCACACACACGCACACACACTCCTCCTCCCAGACCCACACACACACTTGAGCCAGTCAGTGCGCTGTATCATCTCGTCACTAATAGCACTGACCGAATCTTCTACCGGACCGAAAGTTGAAACGTCACACACACACACAGCAGATGTCCTCAGCCTCACACACTCCCTAGCTTCTCTGGCCAAGAGAGAATTGGATTGGTCTTTCACTAATAGCACTGACCGAATCTTCTACCGGACCGAAAGTTGAAACGTGTTGTAGGCTAAATGTCCATGCCAAGTTTCGGTTCCAACGGGTCATTGCTGTTGCCTACAGAAAATGTCATATTGGTCGTCAAAAAGTTATAAGATAAAGGATTATTCACATGCGGGTATAAGTTACTAATAAAGGAGAACAGGGCACACAAGCGACTGCCATTATAAATAAATATCTACTTTATGAAATTACAGCCTGATGTGCTCGCTCACTTTGCCGAATTCAGCGTCAATTGCGCTGCTTTCGTGTCCGGTTTACAGCGCGCAGCAGAGGGAAAGTGTACAGACACATGCCCGTCGTAACAAGGCTACTAAAATGTTGCCGCCTGCCTTCGGTTTTTAAATCTTGACATTGAATAACCAAAAAACTAAACCTGCAACAAAACACAATACAAATGAGAAACATTTAGGCCTATAACAGCAACATTTGAGCAGTAGCCTCGGCTGGCTCCTCAACTACAACACATATTGAGTGCCTCACGCAGTAATGCTGCACTCAACTGCACCGGTGATCCATGCAGTGCGACAAAATAAAGAAAACTGGTTACAAATGTCAAATTTACTGTACGTTTTTTTCTTCCATTAAACTTTTTGATTAGGGTTGCAGCATATTATGCACATCTGCAAGCATAGCAGCAAAGGCTGGATAAATGATTTCTCTCTTTTAATATGTTAAAATGCTATATACAGCATCCTATAAGTCAGTGGACATTATAAAGGGCCATATTTGTCCAAACAAAACAACAGCCAGTTTGGGCCAGTTGTATGCACGTTGTTTGTAAAAACTACACCTTCTCATAGTTTCAGATCCACAGGAGTTCTTAGAGTGTAGAGGGTTGGGTTCTTGGTAGAGGCAAAGATTTGTATAAGTAAACCAAGATAAACCACAGCCTGATAAACCACAGCGTGTCATTTCCAATGGGAACAGATGAGTCATAGTGGGCAAAATAAGCAAGGAGGTGGGCAGAGCCAAGCACGGGCTAGCGAGATCCTATTGGTCCGTTCTAACACACATCTGTATATTTCCGTTAGAGAACGCCTACTCTGTGAAGTGCACATGTGCAATAACTCAATTCACCTTGGCACTCCTTCTAAACAACGCAAAACAAGTCTACAAAACTTAGTCCACTCTGTTCATAGCATATTCTAGTTTTGGGAGCAGAAAACTGTATTGAGATCAAATGTTTTATCGATGAACACATTTGCAGAATGTCGGACATCTCCTTCCATCTTCTCCCACTGCCGGCCACTGGCCTTCCTCTCACTGCCATATAAGCGAGCCAAGTACTACACGGCTTAAATCTATATGACTCTTCAAAATCTACAGATATCATATCTTAATTTGATCACTCTGTTGTTGCTAAGAATTTTCCTGCGCAGCAGAAAATTCAAATGAGCCTCGTGATTTACATAAATTCACTGAAAACCTGCAGTTCTCTTTCTCTCTCGCTCAAATGCTGAAGCACCAAGCAGAATAAATGTCCTGCTACTGTAGGTTCTACTACTGCGACATTCAAATGTTTTTTTTTAAATCTGAAATGCAGCCATACACATCAACAACTGTCCTTTCATAAAACTTAATAACACAAGATATATATTGGTCTCCATTACGACATACAAGTGTATCCCAAATGCAGCCTCAAGCTACAACTAAAATATAGCCTAGTGTAGCCTATCAAAACAAATTTCCCATTTTAAATGATCACTTTTATGAGAAGAATCAAATCCTCCTGCTGCAGGATTATTTTACTCCTGTGACAAAACTGGTCAAATTAAGATCCTACAACTCTACATAACACATCTATAGGGGTATTGATCTACTTGGAATTCTGCTACGGTGTTGAAGTTGATGTGTGTTAAAACATATTATTATTATTGTTAATAATGTACTCCCTCTCTCTTTTACTTTTACTCTTTCACTGCCTCGCTTTATCTCACTTTCCCTCTCACACTTGATCTCATGTTCTCTCTCCCCCTCTCTCTCTCTCCCCCTCTCTCTCTCCCGCCATTATGCTCCCTCTCTCTCTCTCCCTTTCTCTCTCTCCCTCTGTCATGCTCCCTCTCTCTCTCTCTCTCTCTCTCCTCTGTCACACTTGATCACTTGTTCTCTCTCTCTCTCCCTTTCTCTCTCTCTCTCCCTCTCCCTCTGTCATGCTCCCTCTCTCTCTCTCCCTCTGTCACACTTGATCACTTGTTCTGTCTCTCTCTCTCCCTTTCTCTCTCTCTCCCTCTGTCATGCTCCCTCTCTCTCTCCCTCTGTCACACTTGATCACTTGTTCTGTCTCCCCCACTCTCTCAATCCTTCTCTCGTTCCATCTTCCAGGGGTGTTCCTGATCTGCTGGCTGCCATTCTTTGTGACTCACATCCTGAACACCCACTGCAGGACGTGTCGTATTCCCCCAGAGCTCTACAGCGCCTTCACCTGGCTGGGCTACGTCAACAGCGCCCTCAACCCCGTCATCTACACCACCTTCAACATCGAATTCAGACGCGCCTTCATCAAGATCCTCAGCTGCTGAGAACACCATGGTCCACCATGACCGGGTCATAGCCATGCTCCTGACCTGTACTGGACTGCACTTTGGGCCCGGCATCCCTGAGTATGGATAAGATACATGAGCCATGGCCTCAGCCTGAGTACCCATTATCAGGGCAATGACTGTCCTTTATCGAGATCATTGTCAGACCAGGGTTCTGAGCTGTACTGGACCTCAGGCCAGCCACACCTGAGCATGGATACATGAGCCATGACCGTCCATCTTAAGGGTCAATGACTCGTCTTCATTGAAACCATCTCCTGCCGAGAGGATAGGTCCATAATGACCATGTCTGACCATTCTGTTCCACGGGTCCTCTCAGCACACTGGTCCTCTCAGCACACTGGTCCTCTCAGCACACTGGTCCTCTCAGCACACTGGTCCTCTCAGCACACTGGTCCTCTCAGCACACTGGTCCTCTCAGCACACTGGTCATCTCAGCACACTGGTCCTCTCAGCACACTGGTCCTCTCAGCACACTGGTCCTCTCAGCACACTGGTCCTCTCAGCACACTGGTCCTCTCAGCGCACTGGTCATCTCTCAGCACTGGTCCTCTCACTGGTCCTCTCAGCACACTGGTCCTCTCAGCACACTGGTCCTCTCAGCGCACTGGTCCTCTCAGCGCACTGGTCCTCTCAGCGCACTGGTCCTCTCAGGACTGGTCCTCTCAGCGCACTGGTCTCTGGACCTCTCAGCGCACTGGAGCACACTGGTCCTCTCAGCGCACTGGACCTCTCAGCGCACTGGACCTCTCAGCGCACTGGTTCTCTCAGCGCACTGGACCTCTCAGCGCACTGGACCTCTCAGCGCACTGGTCAGCGCACTGGACCTCTCAGCGCACTGGTCATCTCAGCGCACTGGTCATCTCAGCGCACTGGTCACTCAGCGCACTGGTCATCTCAGCGCACTGGTCAGCACACTGGTCATCTCAGCACACTGGTCCTCTCAGCACACTGGTCCTCTCAGCACACTGGTCCTCTGGTCCTCTCAGCACACTGGTCCTCTCAGCACACTGGTCCTCTCAGCGCACTGGTCCTCTCAGCACACTGGTCCTCCTAGCACACTGGTCCTCTCAGCACACTGGTCCTCCCAGCACTGGTCCTCTCAGCACACTGGTCCTCCCATCACACTGGTCCTCCCATCACACTGGTCCTCTCAGCACAATAGTCCTCCCAGCACACTGGTCCTCTCAGCACACTGGTCCTCTCAGCACACTGGTCCTCTCAGCCCACTGGACCTCTCAGCACACTGGTCCTCTCAGCGCACTGGACCTCTCAGCGCACTGGACCTCTCAGCGCACTGGTCCTCCCAGCGCACTGGTCCTCTCAGCACACTGGTCCTCTCAGCGCACTGGACCTCTCAGCACACTGGTCCTCCCAGCGCACTGGACCTCTCAGCACACTGGTCCTCCCAGCGCACTGGTCCTCTCAGCACACTGGTCCTCCCATCACTGGTCCTCCCAGCACACTGGTCCTCCCAGCACACTGGTCCTCTCAGCACACTGGTCCTCCCATCACACTGGTCCTCCCAGCACTGGTCCTCTCAGCACACTGGTCCTCCCATCACACTAGTCCTCTCAGCACACTGGACCTCTCAGCACACTGGAGCACATCTGAGCAAGGACTCTCTGGCTGCCTCCTGATGGTACCTCAGGCACAGCACACCTGAGCTGAACTACAAGTACTGCATCTGGCTTGGCTGCCAGTTGACCAGGAAGGGACCTGCTCCACCTGTGTTATACTGTACACAGGGGGCAGGAGACATGAAGGGAGAGGATGGGAGCGAAATTCAAACCATAAAAATGACTGCTACAATACTGATGATTCAGAGATGGGGAATTTAAAAAAAAAATTTGGACAAATGATGAAAAGGAAATTAAAATAAGTGTTCTGCGCATCTATATGGCACAGGATCTGGACACAATGTACAGCCATCAAAAAGAGCCTGGATGTCCTCTCATGGTGTGCTCTTGCCTAATGTGATCTTTGTTTCAGGAAACAAGGGATTATACTCTGTCCTGGGTTTGGTGTTTCAGACATTTGTTGGATCAAATATAACGCTAGTTTCACTGGTGACGTATGAAGAAAGACCTTCACTAATACTCAGCTACACAGATCAGACCACAGTCACAATCCTCCGTTTGATGATGCCTGGAACAGTGTAATGACCAATCATCTATACTGGCCACCAGAGGCCACTTATGCCGACGTCATGTGTCAATCAACACCACAGGGTCTTGCCTCAGTGGATATGAGTCGACAACTCCTAACGCAATCACAGATACAGCATGCCTCCCAAATGGCCCCCTCTTCCCTTTATAGTGGACTACTTTTGACCAGACTTAGGGTGCCATTTGAGACTCAGACCCTGTTCTATTTCTTACACACTACTCCAGGTGATGACTCACAGCTATTACTGTAGCAAAGGTCATGACTTAGCTGTCATTTGTTCAAATAGTCACTGAGGTTATCGGGCCATTATATATTCAGAGCAGCAGTATTTACTGTTACTAGTGACATCATCCACCCCTCTTCCTACAGTCACCCACCACTGCATGCGTGTCAACGTTATCCGGCTGTTTTCTATTTCAGTCGCTTAAAGGCTCCGTCCATCTGAATCCCTATGAAGACCTTATATACCTGTGGATGTGGAGATGTTTGGATCGCTGTTGGAGTCGTTTAAATCGATGGCAACACTTATGGATCACAGAGGAAGCATTTTCAAAATGCTTTTTTGGTGCCACTGTAAAAGAAATTGATAAGGCTTCAGAGCAGAGGTGTCAAACTCATTTATCCCTGGGGGATTCAGTCTTCAACGAGGTCCGGAGGGCTACGTCTGGTTATTTGGTTATATTTCCTTGCCCTCAAAATTTGCAAAACATGGTCCTCTATCCATCGTTTATTTCGGATGCTCCCTAACTGTCTAGCTTTCATTTCAGTGATTAATAGCGACCTGGGCTTTGTGGTGCCAGCGAATCGGACACGGGTGTGAATGGCGAAGTGGGCGGGGCTGTAACGGATAGGAAAAGTTTCTCTGTGTTGTGGCAAATAAAAGCTAAATGAAGCATTTCTCATGGGCTGCTTGTCATCTGTATACACACACACAAACACACACACACACACACAACACACAACACACAACACACACACACAGACACACACACAGAGAAAGAGAGATGTTTGGATCACTGAAAAGATTTGTCAGGGGCCCTCAGATCCTCAAAAGGTTCTACAGCTGCACCATTGAGAGCATCTTGACTGGCTGCATCACCGCTTGGTATGGAAACTGCTTGGCATCCGACCACTACAGAGCGTAGTGTGTACGGCCCAGTACATCACTTGGGCTGAGCTCACTGCCATCCAGAACCTCTATACCAGGCAGTGTCAGAGGAAGGCCCTAAAAATGGTCAACGACTCAGTCAGACTGTTCTCTCTGCTACCGCATGGCAAGCGGTACCGATGCACCTAGTCTGAAACAAACAGGACCCTGAACAGCTTCTTCCCGCAAGCCATAAGACAGATAAACAGTTAGTCTGGGTAACTAGTTGGTTAACTATTTAACTGTCTGCATTGACCCTTTTTGCACTAACTCTTTTTGCCTCATCACATACGCTGCTGCTACTGTTAACTATCTGTCCCTTTATTCCTAGTTATATGTACATGTCTACCTCAATGACCTCGTACCCCTGCACATCCACTCATATGGCCAAGTTATTGTTCATCATTGTGTATTTATTATTTTGTGTTATTACTTTTCTATTCTTTCTCTCTGCATCGTTGGGAAGTAAGCATTTCACTTTTAGTCTACAACTGTTGTTTACGAAGCATGTGAAGAATAAAATTAGATTTGATGCGTGTGTGGAGGGAGATCGTGAGCGGTATGTGTAGTAGGGAGAAGCAGCTTGGGTTCTGGGGCAGTATCACAGCTGGACCCCAGCTGAGCCCTGCCAGAACCACAGAAACATGAGAGATAGACAGAGGGCTGAAGATACAAAAGGAGAGGAAATATGAACGGAGCTAAATATATTTACAAAGAGAAAGACAAAGACAAACGGAAGGAGAGAGCAAGAAAGAAAGAGAGAGAGAGGCTAGCAGGGGATAGATGGAGAGTGGAGCCAGTCAGTCAGGTGTGTCTAAGTGGAAATAACACCAGTGACACCCGCTCCACTTAGAGAGATGTGAACCTGTTCCCCAACCACAACCCACACATCACCTCACACCTCCACTTATAGAGATCTGCACCTGTTCCCCAACCACAACCCACACATCACCTCACACCTTCACTTAGAGAGATCTGCACCTGTTCCCCAACCACAAATCACCACCTCACACCTCCACTTAGAGATCTGCACCTGTTCCCCAACCACAACCCACACATCACCTCACACCTTCACTTATAGAGATCTGCACCTGTTCCCCAACCACAACCCACACATCACCTCACACCTTCACACCTCACACACTAGAGAGATCTGCACCTGTTCCCACAACCACAAATCACCTCACACCTCCACTTAGAGAGATGTGCACCTGTTCCCCAACCACAACCCACACATCACCTCACACCTCCACTTAGAGATGTACACCTGTTCCCCAATCACAACCCACACATCACCTCACACCTCAGACTAATTATGTACCTGTTCCCCAACCACAACCCACACATCACCTCACACCTCCACTTATAGAGATCTGCACCTGTTCCCCAACCACAACCCACACATCACCTCACACCTCAGACTAAGTGTACCTGTTCCCCAACCACAACCCACACATCACCCCTCCACTTATAGAGATCCACCTGTTCCCCAACCACAACCCACATCACCTCACACCTCCACTTATAGAGATGTGAGCCTGTTCCCCAACCACAACCCACACATCACCTCACACCTCCACTTAGAGAGATCTGCACCTGTTCCCCAACCACAACCCACACATCACCTCACACCTCCACTTAGAGAGATCTGCATCTGTTCCCCAACCACAACCCACACATCACCTCACACCTCCACTTAGAGAGATCTGCATCTGTTCCCCAACCACAACCCACACATCACCTCACACCTCCACTTAGAGAGTGGGGACACGTTCCCCAACCACAACCCACACATCACCTCACACCTCCACTTAGAGAGATGTGCACCTGTTCCCCAACCACAACCCACACATCACATCACACCTCAGACTAATTGTGTACCTGTTCCCTAACCACAACCCACACATCACCTCACACCTCCACTTAGAGAGATGTACACCTGTTCCCCAACCACAACCCACACATCACCTCACACCTCAGACTAATTGTGTACCTGTTCCCCAACCACAACCCACACATCACCTCACACCTCCACTTATAGAGATCTGCACCTGTTCCCCAACCACAACCCACACATCACCTCACACCTCAGACTAATTGTGTACCTGTTCCCCAACCACAACCCACACATCACCTCACACCTCCACTTAGAGAGATGTGAGCCTGTTCCCCAACCACAACCCACACATCACCTCACACCTCCACTTATAGAGATGTGAGCCTGTTCCCCAACCACAACCCACACATCACCTCACACCTCCACTTAGAGAGATGTGCACCTGTTCCCCAACCACAACCCACACATCACCTCACACCTCCACTTAGAGAGATCTGCATCTGTTCCCCAACCACAACCCACACATCACCTCACACCTCCACTTAGAGAGATGTGCACCTGTTCCCCAACCACAACCCACACATCACCTCACACCTCCACTTAGAGAGATGTGCACCTGTTCCCCAACCACAACCCACACATCACCTCACACCTCCACTTAGAGAGATGTGCACCTGTTCCCCAACCACAACCCACACATCACCTCACACCTCAGACTAATTGTGTACCTGTTCCCCAACAACCCACACATCACCTACAACCCACACATCACCTCACACCTCCACTTAGAGAGATGTGCACGTGTTCCCCAACCACAACCCACACATCACCACACCTCACTACCTCCACTCACCTAGAGAGATGTGCACCTGTTCCCCAACCACAACCCACATCACCTCACACCTCACACCTGTTCAGACTAATTGTGTACCTGTTCCCCAAACACAACCCACACATCACCTCACACCTCCACTTAGAGAGATGTGCACCTGTTCCCCAACCACAACCCACACATCACCTCACACCTCCACTTATAGAGATCTGCACCTGTTCCCCAACCACAACCCACACATCACCTCACACCTCAGACTAATTGTGTACCTCTGTGTGTTTGTGCGTGCATGTGTGCGTCCGGGAGTGAGAGAGGGGGAGAGAGAGAGCATAAAGCATATTGATGTAATAGAGAGGATGAGACACAAACACTACTATGTGTTTGTGTATACATATGCATAATGATATTTGCACATGGATATCTGCATATTGATATTTGCATGTTGATATCTGCATGTTGATATCTACATATTGATATCTGCATGTTGATATCTGCATATTGATATCTGCATGTTATCTGTATACTTTATCTGCATGTTGATATCTACATATTGATATCTGCATGTTGATATCTACATGTTGATATCTGCATGTTGATATCTGCATGTTGATATCTGCATATTGATATCTGCATATTGATATCTGCATGTTATCTGTATACTTTATCTGCATGTTGATATCTACATATTGATATCTGCATGTTGATATCTGCATATTGATATCTGCATGTTATCTGTATACTTTATCTGCATGTTGATATCTACATATTGATATCTGCATGTTGATATCTACATATTGATATCTGCATGTTGATATCTACATATTGATATCTACATATTGATATCTGCATGTTATCTGTATACTTTATCTGCATATTGATATCTGCATGTTATCTGTATACTGATATCTGCATATTGATATCTACATATTGATATCTCCATGTTATCTGTATACTGATATCTGCATATTGATATCTCCATGTTATCTGCATACTGATATCTGAATATTGATATCTCCATGTTATCTGTATACTGATATCTGCATATTGATATCTGCATGTGTTAGTATAATTTAATTATGCCAATGTGCTTTCATCAATTGAAAGCCCTTCATCTATTTTATGGGAATTTGTAAGATTTGTTTGCATAAAATAGACGTAGACCAGTCTTTAAATAATAGGTAATAGAATTTATTCTCGGAGCGCGCTACCACTTAAACACATGCATCAGTTTATATACAGATCATGACGTCATTTCACTGCCTTAACCGAACCCCCTCCTCTCGACAGGACAAAGTAAGGTGAAAAGTTCATTCTAACTTACTTACACACTCCCAGATAACTTTTGACCCCTCAACATTATCGATCACCACTGAACTGACAGTTTTAATTAACAGAAACCCTAGGAATGCACTCACTGCCTAATCTAAAAACCCCAGAGCTAAGTTTCAGGTTGGGTCAACCATAGGCTAACGACCTTATGTGTTTACACAGTCCACAACCCATTTGTTCCTGCCCAGTTGGAATGGTGTTCTTTAACATTTTATTACTCCTTTCTCCTGTCACACAATTTCTTCTTATGAACTCATATTGTCTATTAAACATAATATAACAGAGCATAAGTTTACTTACAGTTCCATTTAAAATGATTTGTTCAGTCATATTAATTATAATGTCCTAACAGCATGTTATCTGTATACTGATATCTGCATATTGATATCTCCATGTTATCTGTATACTGATATCTGCATATTGATATCTCCATGTTATCTGTATACTGATATCTGCATATTGATATCTCCATGTTATCTGTATACTGATATCTGCATATTGATATCTCCATGTTATCTGTATACTGATATCTGCATATTGATATCTCCATGTTATCTGTATACTGATATCTGCATATTGATATCTCCATGTTATCTGTATACTGATATCTGCATATTGATATCTCCATGTTATCTGTATACTGATATCTGCATATTGATATCTCCATGTTATCTGTATACTGATATCTGCATATTGATATCTCCATGTTATCTGTATACTGATATCTGCATATTGATATCTACATATGGTGAACAGAATGGCCCCGGAGGGGACGGCTGACATTTTACAGGCTCCTAACCAATTGTGCTATTTTCTGTGTTTTTTCGCATTGTAACTTATTTTGTACATAATGTTGCTGCTACCTAATCTTATGACCGAAAAGAGGTTCTGGATATCAGAACATCGATTACTCACCTCAAACTGGACAAAGATGTTTTATTTAATGAGTCTTACACAAAGGATATACTGTTTCTCCCGAACTAGGCCCAAATCGCCAACATTCGCATGAAGAAAAAACGGAGATACAGGGGGAGGGGGCAGATCCAGGTGCCTTGTGGGAATTCATAGGCGAGTGGGTAACCCGCCTCTACCATTCATTCTATTGGGCAACTTGCAATCACTGGAGAATAAACTGGATGAGCCCCTATCCTACCAACGGGACATTAAAAACTGTAATATCTTGTTTCACTGATAATATAGAGTTGACTGGGTTTTCCATGCATCAGCAGGACAGAACAGCTACGTCCAGTAAGATGAAGGGTGGTGGTGTGTGTCTATTTGTCAATAACAGCTGGTGTGCAATGTCTAAAATTAAGGAATTCTCAAGGTATTGCTCGCCTGAGGTAGAGTACCTCATGATAAGCTGTAGACCACACTATCTCCAAAGAGTTTTCATCTATATTTTTTGTAGCCGTCTATTTACCACCACAAACCAATGCTGACACCAAGACCACACTAAACAAGCTGTATAAGGCCATAAGCAAACAAGAAAATACTCATCCAGAAGCGGCGCTCCTAGTGGCCAGGGACTTTAATGCAGGCAAACTTAAATCCGTTTCTACCAGCATGTCACATATGCAACCAGAGGAAAAAAAAATTCTAGACCACCTTTACTCCACACACAGAGACGCATACAAAGCTCTCCCTCACCCTTCATTTGACAAATCTGACCATAATTATATCCTCCTGATTCCTGCTTACAAGCAAAAACTAAAGCAGGAAGTGCCAGTGACTCATCTCAATACAGAAATGGTCAGATTAAGCGGATGCTACTACGCTACAGGACTGTTTTGCTAGCACAGACTGGAATATGTTCCGGGATTCATCCAATGGTATTGAAGAGTATACCACCTCAGTCAAAGGCTTCATCAATAAATGCATCGACGATGTCCCCACAGTGACCATACATGCATATTCCAACCACACATCTGCCATGCTGATCCTCAACATGGGGGCCACTCAGGGGTGCATGCTTAGTTCCCTCCTGTACTCTCTGTTCACCCACGTCTGCATGGCCAAGCATGACTCCAACATCATCATTAAGTTTGCTGATGACACAACAGTGGCCAGATCACCGACGACAATAAGACAACCTATAGGGAGGAGGTCAGAAACCTGGCTGTGTGGTGCCAGGACAGCAACCTCTCCCTCAACGTGAGCAAGAAAAAGGAGCTGATCGTGGACTACAGGAAAAGGAGGGCTGAACATGGCCCCCATTCACATCGACAGGGCTGTAGTGGAGCGAGTCGAGTGTCTAAAGTTCCTTATTGTTGTTACGTTCCCCAGATTATGTGTTGTAGTTTGTGTATTTGCATGTGTTTATTTCAGGAAATGGCTTCCTGAAATCCCTCAAGCAGCTGATTGGTCGACTCCAGGGCTAATTGGAGAGCTGACCCCGCCCCCTCGTCAAGACACAGCTGTCTCCAATTACCCATTCCTTCAGAAGCTATATAAAAGCCAGTGTTCTGTTCAGGAGTTTTTCTTTTTTGTAGAGATTTTGCTAGAGGTTGATTTTGCTAGAGGTTGATTTTGCTAGAGGTTGATTTTGCTGGGAGTTCATTGCTGAGAGTTGGTATGTTTTGTGAGTTTGTTGCTCAGATAGAATTTATTTGATGTCCTTTGTCTCTTAGTTTGTTTGTGAAATTGTTTAATATTCTGTTTCATTTGTTCCCGGGGGGAAGGGGAAGGCACCTAGGGAGTGCTTAGGCAAGAGGCCCGCGGGCATACATATACCCGTAGCATATTCGCTGTTTAGGCACACTAGGTAAGACCTGGGCGGACCACCCCTTGTATTTTGGTTAGGGCACCAGGTGGTGCTAAATTAGGTAAGTAGTGGGTAGGCAGGTAAGATAGGAAAGGGGGGGGCTTTGAGATTTACTTTCTTTGCTTTGGTTCCGTCCAGCCCCTTTTCCCCATATTACCGTGTAAAGGAATAAAGTCCTTGTAAACGGTACCACATTCTGCTTGTTGTCATTTTTACTCGCACCTACAGTCCATACCTTTTTCGCTTCACAGAGAGTTTAGTTGTAGCAGGGTGTTGCGTTCCCTCTTCATAGAGGCGTGCGTAACAATTGTCCACATCACCAACAAATTATCACGGTCCAAACACACCAAGATAGTCATGAAGAGGGCACGACAATGCCTTTTCCCCCTCGGGAGACTGAAAAGATTTGTAATGGTTCCCCAGATCCTCAAAAAGTTCCTGCACCATTGAGAGCACTGGTTGCATCACCGCCTGGTATGGCAACTACTCGGCCCCCAACTGTAAGGCGCTACGGAGGGTAGTGTGTACGGCCCAGTACATCACTGGGGCCAAGCTTCCTACCATCCAGGACCGTTATACTAGGAGGTGTCAGAGGAAGGCCCCAAAAAATTGTCAAAGACTCCAGTCACCCTAGTCATAGACTGTTCTCTCTGCTACTGCATGGAAAGCGGTACTTGAGCACCAAGTCTAGGTCCAAAAGGCTCCTTAACAGCTCCTACCCCAAAGCCATCAGGCTGCTGAACAAATAATCAAATGGACACCCAGACTATTTGCATTGACAATTTTCTTAAAACTGGATTGTAAGTCTACACCTGATGTATTAAGCGCATGTGACAAATCAAATTTGATTTGGTATTGATATCTGCATGTTGATATCTGAATATTGATATCTGCATGTTGATTTCTGAATACTGATATCTGCATTCTGGAACATGTGCTGCTATCATGTGTGGAAAATATGGATCAAAGTGGTAAGAGCAGTGTGTGTGTGTGTGTGTGTGTGCTTCTCTCTCCATTTCTACCGACTGAGTGTTTCTACTGACTGAGTGTTTGTTCAGACTCCTGGGTATTCTGGTGTTCTCCTGTAGTTCTAACTTTACTGTGTGAAGTGTCCCACGTTCCACTCTGTATAGACTTAGGCTAAAGCTGTGTAGACTGGGCCAGCTATGTAGACACTCACACACACCCCTTCCCCTCCGCCTCTCTCTCTCTCCTTCCCATTCCACCTCTCTTTCCCTTTCCTCTTGTTTCCCTCCCTCTGCCTCTCTCTCTCTCTCCTTCCCATTCCACCTCTCTTTCCCTTTCCTCTTCTGTTTCCCTCCCTCTGCTCTCGCTTCTCTTCTTTCTTCTTCACATTCTCTCTATCACCCAACAAAAACTCAGAGCCTTGACAAACTGTGTGTGTTAGCATCCAACCCTAGGCAGATAAATAGAGCTGAAGGACAGTTATGGCACCTCTAATGGTGATAAAAGGAATGCAGGTGTGGGATTACATGTATTCCTTTGCATTTCACTGTGTCTCTCTCCACTCACTAGCGCTCACTGTTTCCTCCCACCACTGTCACAGAGCAGTCGCACGCACACACACACACAGACACATTACTTTAAAACAGTCACACAGTTAAGGTAAATTGTGTCTGCATATAAAGTATGTGCACATTTCTGGCATAATTGTGTGAGACGAGGATTACGGTCCCAGAGATTTCCTCTTTGATGATTGTAACAGAATAGAAACAGAGCAGTGGACTGGGAACCATTGCATGCATATATACGGCTTTGAATACAGTACATGTTCTTCTAAGTTCTCTCACACAGCGATGTTTACAGTAACAGATGGGGGATGTATAACCTCACTACTCAGCTTCACATATACGTTCAGTGTACATAGTCACTGCACACTCTACAAAGTTTGGCACTAGACAGACCAAAATGACTTTCAGTAAAAAAGCCGAACTTTAATTTAAAAAAAAAAAATCAGTATGCTGGAGCTGCTCCATGTTCGTAACCATGGCATGTAACCATAGCGCTGTTGCCGTGGCGCTGTGTTGTGATCATGGTGCTGTTGTGCAGCAGTAGTGTAGCCGTGACTAGACTAGGGTTATCTACAGTGGCAGTGAGTGCTATCCTGCTGGGAGCCCTCTAGCTATGAACATCATTACATGCTCTATCACTGTGGAATGCCTATACACCCTCTTCCCCCATTAACCCATGAAATGCATTCCCCCTCCATCTCTCCCCCCTCCCCCCTCCATCTCCCTTTAGTGTGTGTAGTTTACTGTATTTATACTTTGAATATCGCTTTTCAACATTAAAAGTTCATATCACTAGAGGACGTCTTTAAAGATCCAATGCAGACGTTTTTCTCTCAATATCAAATCATTTCTGAGTAACAATTAAGTACCTTACTGTGATTGTTTTCTATTAAAATAGTAAAAAAATAAACAAAAATAGCTTCTTAGCAGAGGGCAATTTCTCAAGCAATAATTTTACTTGGACTGTCTGGGAGTGGTCTGAGTGAGGAGGAGAAAATGGAAAATTAGCTGTTCATTTGGTCTATTAACTAACTTGTTGCATGGTGATGTCATCAGGCAGGCCAAAACTCCATCTCATCTCCATCAAAACAGGTTGAAATTTCAGATAGTCTTTTCAAACAGCTCTTATACTAAAAGGGCATTATCATCATTTTCACAATTTCACAGTATTATTCAAACCAGTATTATTCCAAAACACGGGAAAATCACATTTGACTGCACTGGGCCTTTAAAGTAGCTAACCAGCCATACAATACTGTTTCATGCTGCTGTATATCCACCTCTAGTAGAGATTAGAGGACCCAGAGAATTACAGCAGAATAGAACCTTGTGATTATCATCTGTAGGCCCAGGTCAGCCAGGAAGCTGCCTGCCACTGCACACTCAACGACAGGGGGGACTGAAGAGGGAGATAGAGGGGGAGCGAGAGGAGTGATAGATTAACAAAACTCCAACAATTTATCCCAAAATGTGTGAGAAAAAGGTAAGGGCAAATCAGCCTTCCCACTGGGCACAAACTGGTCGAGTCAACGTTTCAATGTCAAATGTCAAAGTGACGTGGAATATACATGGAAATTACTTTGGATTTGAAAAAAGTAATTAGCTGTTGTTTTGAGGGGGAAATTTCAACAACAGGATTATATCATCAATGTAAACAAATATCAACATAGACAACCCCTATATGAAATAGGTTCAATTTGTACCGTCTGATCTTCAACGTTATATCCACTATCAGAAAAAAACTATAGACTGGGCAGCACCTCCTACTGGAGAGTTGATCCATCTACAGCTCTTCTCCCATCCAGGGTTTAACCAAGCTCAGCCCTGTTTAGCTTTGATATTTGTCACTAACTACTACCAACATGTTATCATGAGAATGATTATTGAGAGATCTCTTAATAATTAAATATATTCACTGTTGTTATCGAAGTCAACTTCATTGGGATAGGGAGCAGCATTTTCACTTTTGGATGAAAAGCGTGCCCAGAGTAAACTCCCTGCTACTCAGTCCCAGATGCTAATATATGCATATTATTATTAGCATTGGATAGAAAACAATATGTTTGATTGATGTCTGTGAGTATAACAGAACTCATGGCAGGAAAAAACCTGAGAAAAAAACCCAACTAGGAAATGGGAAATCTGAGGTTTGTAGTTTTTCAACTCAGCCCCTATTGAAGTTCCAGTGGGATATTGGTAATCTAGTGGGATATTGGTAATCACTTCCCAAGGCTTCCACTAGATGTCAACAGTCTTTAGAACATTGTTTCAGGCTTCTGCGGTGAAGGGGGGCTAAATGAGAGGGGAATGATTCAGAGGTCTGCCAGCAGCCACGAGCTCGTGACGCGGGGTCATGTGAAAGTTACCTCGCGTTCCATTGCTTTCTACAGACAAAGGAATTCTCCGGTTGGGACATTATTGAAGATTTATGTTAAAAACATCCTAAAGATTGATTCTATACTTTGTTTGATTTGTTTCTACGACCAGTAATATAACTTTTTGGACCATTCGTCCGACCTTTCCGCTGGACTTGCACGCGCGTTTGGATTTGTTTACCAAACTCCCTAACAAAAGGAGGTATATGGACATAAATGATTAACTTTATCAAACAAATTAAACATTTATTGTGGAACTGGGATTCCTGGGAGTCCATTCTGATGAAGATCATCAAAGGTAAGTGAATATTTATAATGCTATTTCTGACTCCACAACATGGCAGATATTTCTTTGGCTGGTTTGGGCTCTGAGCGCCGTACTCAGATTATTGCATGGTATGCTTTTTCCGTAAAGTTTTTTTGAAATCTGACACAGCAGTTGCATTCAGGAGAAGTTTATCTAAAGTTCCATGTATAATAGTTGTATCTATTATCAATGTTTATTATGAGTAATTCTGTAAATTGATGTGGCTCTCTGCAAAATCACTGCATGTTTTGGAACAACTGAACATAACGCCAATGTAAAATTAGATTTTTGGATATAAATATGCACTTTATCGAAATAAACATACATGTATTGTGTAACATGAAGTCCCATGAGTGTCATCTGATGAAGATCATCAAAGGTTAGTGATGAATTTTATCTATATTTCTGCTTTTTGTGACTTTTGTGGCTGGAAAAATGGCTGTGTTTTTCTGTGACTTGGTGGTGACCTAACATAATCGTTTGTGGAGCTTTCGCTGTAAAGCCTTTTTGAAATCAGACACTGTGGCTGGATTAATGAGAATTGTATCTTTAAAATGGTGCCTAATACTTGTATGTTTGAGAAATTTGATTTATGAGATTTCTGTTGTTGGAATTTGGCGCCCTGCAATTTCACTGGCTGTAATCCGTGGTTGACAGTAGACCCTGCCACATACCTCTTGTGTCTGAGCCGTTGAATTGCGACTCTACTTTGTCTCTATACTGAAGCTTAGCTTGTTTGATTGCCTTGCGGATGGAATAGCTACACTGTTTGTATTCGGTCATGTTTCTGGTCACCTTGCCCTGGTTAAAAGCAGTGGTTCGCGCTTTCAGTTTCACGCGAATGCTGCCATCAATCCACGGTTTCTGGTTGGGGAATGTTTTAATAGTTGCTGTGGGTACGACATCGCCAATGCACTTGCTAATGAACTCGCTCACCGAATCAGCGTATTCGTCAATGTTGTTGTTGGACGCAATGCGGAACATATCCTAATCCTCGTGATCGAAGAAATCTTGTAGCGTTGAATCAGATTGGTCAGACCAGCGTTGAACAGACCTGAGAGCAGGAGCTTCCTGTTTTAGTTTCTGTCTATAGGCTGGAAGCAACAAAATGGAGTCGTGGTCAGCTTTTCCGAAAGGAGTGCAGGGGAGGGCCTTATATGAGTCGCGGAAGTTAGAATAACAATGATCCAGGGTTTTACCAGCCCTGGTAGCACAATCGATATGCTGATAGAATTTGGGGAGTCTTGTTTTCAGATTAGCCTTGTTAAAATCCTCAGCTACAATGAATACAGCCTCAGGATATGTGGTTTCCAGTTTACATAGAGTCAAATAAAGTTAGTTCAGGGCCATCAATGTGTCTGCTTGGGGGGGAATATATGCAGCTGTGATTTTAATTGAAGAGAATTCACTTGGTAGATAATGCGGTCGACATTTGATTGTGAGGAATTCTATGTCAGGTGAACAGAAGGACTTGAGTTCCTGTGTGTTGTTATGATCACACCACGTCTTGTTAATCTTAAGGCATACTCTTCTTACCAGAAAGATGCTTGTTTCTGTCGGCGCGATGCGTGCAGAAACCAGCTGGCTATACCGACTCCGATAGCGTGTCTCGAGTGAGCCATGTTTCCGTGAAGCAAAGAACGTTACAGTCTCTTAGGTCTCTCACTACACACAGTTGCTAATTATATTAATTGAAATGTTAATCTTTTGCACATGAACGCTCACTCATTCGGGAATAATTGCAATCAATATATTTCCGCCCATATGTCGTTATGATCTTCTCTGTTGGAATCGTCGGTCCGTAGACAGTTCATCAGAGAGTCTCTGGTTACTTCTGGTGGTAGCTCTATCGGCGGCTCCTGATTGTGTCTGTTGTAATGAATACGGCAGGCGTCCACAGTCCTCAGAATAGATGTTTCGGCGGTTGTCAGGATTCGCATCCCAGGTTTACATAATTTCTAGCTGCAGACTAGTAATTAGTATCTAAGATTTGCTCTTATTCTGTAGGGATCGATATTCTCAGAGTTGAACCATTTTTAGCCTTGTAGCCAATGTTCCACGTAATATTGTTTTCTAGTCTTGGTACTCAACTATTCGTAATCACAGCTCCCGCTGTGGGTTTGCTTAGTCTGGGGATTTTTATTCATAACAATAGAAAGGGCGGTTCCATGACGCCAGTTCATATCTGTGCTCTGTGAAAAACAATTCTCTCAAAATGAAAGGTTAACATCACAGTACATCATTTCACAAATGGTTTCATCTTTAATCATTCATTTTATACAAGAATTAGATGCAAACACCATAACTGAGAAATGTACACATTCAGAGATATTGAATGCTTGTGTGTTTCCTGTCCTTCGTGAGGTCACCAAATGAAACACACTCAACATAACTGTCCCTTAAGTGTCCACGGACCCTTCC
This sequence comes from Oncorhynchus tshawytscha, assembly GCF_018296145.1. Classification (NCBI taxonomy): domain Eukaryota; kingdom Metazoa; phylum Chordata; class Actinopteri; order Salmoniformes; family Salmonidae; genus Oncorhynchus; species Oncorhynchus tshawytscha. The sequence goes on along the minus strand of NC_056457.1, from coordinate 24,574,637 downwards.
CACAAGTGGACATCTTGCTTCATTCTCCCATTTTGGATATTTAGGAGTTTAACCACGTGAAATCCTTTGTTCACTCTGTGGTGTCTCTTTCTACATGGCCAGGGGGAGAGTCTCCACCAGGAATTTACCTGAAATAACAGAACCTGGGTGTAGGAGAGAGTGATAGAGAGGGAAGCCACGATCTACACCCAGAAAGGGCCACATCATGACACACCCTGTTTACAACAAGGCACTAAAGTAATACTGCCAAAAATGTGGCAAAGAAATCAACTTTTTGTCTTGAATTCACAGTGTTATGTTTGGGGAAAATCCAACACCATCACTGCGTTCATATTTTCAAGTATGGTGGTGGCTGCATCATATTATGGGTATGCTTGTCATTGACAAGGATTAGGGAGGTTTTTAGGATAAAAGGAAATGGAATAGGGCAAACACAGGCAAAATCCTAGAGGAAAACTTGGTTCAGTCTGCTTTCCAACAGACACTAGGAGACAAATTCACATTTCAACAGGACAATAACCTTAAACACAAGGCCAAATATACACTGGAGTTGCTTAACAAGACAATATTGAATGTTTCTGAGTGGCCTAGGTCCAGTTCTGACTGTTCTCACAGCTGTAATCACTGCCAAAAGTGATTCTAACACGTATTGACTCAGGGAGTTGAATACTTATCTAATCAAGATAAATCAGGGGTTTATTTTTTATTTTGTGTAGATCGTTGACATTTTTTTTTTAATTAATCAATTTTAATCCCACTTTGTAACACAAATTTATTTATGCTTGCCATAACAAAGGGGTTGAATGATTATTGACATTTCAGCTTTTAATTTTTAATTAATTTGTAAACATTTCTAAAAACATTATGGGATAGTGTGTGTAGATCCGTGACACAAAGTGTCAATTTAATCCATTTTAAATTCAGGCTGTAACACAACAAAATGTGTAAAAAGTCAAGGGGTGTGAATACTTTCTGAAGGCACTGTATGTGCTACCAGGGGTACTCAACATTTTACCCTACGAGGTCCGGAGTCTGCTGGTTTTCTGTTCTGCCTGATCATTACTTGCACACACCTGGTGTCCCAGGTGAATAGGTCCCTGATTAGAGGGAAACAACAATAAAATGAAGTGGAACTGGCTTGAAGGTCCAGAGACGCATTTGAGGGTGTTACTGGATACCAGCAGAAGAGAAAGAGAGTGGAGTTGGTTCTCTGTGTACATGCCACACACAGGGGATCTGATGAATTCAGAACACAATATAATTAATATAATTACAGTGTAATTGGACCCAAACCATCATAATAGTTTGTTAATTTCACACTTCATTTTCACATTCATCATCATTTCCATTTGAAATAGGCCGGCTAGGATTCTTCTCCACAAATCAGATACAGAGTAAACACGATAGCCCCCATAGACAATAAAAACCTCTTTCCAGCCATCCTCCGTTTGTTCTGTTCATCAATATTCTCAGACGTCAGGCTGGGCTCTGATTCAGCAACTCTCTCTGCCTCTGTGCCCAAGTTTTCAACTTCAGTTTTATCACATCTACACACCATTCACTGTAGAGTAGAGCAGCCCTAGCACCCTTAGCTGCATCTCTCACTCTCACGTTCTTGCTCTCTCTCTCTCTATTCAATCATCTAACACCATTCCATTTGTGCCCCATTCAACTTTGTAATTATGTTTGTGTGTGAGCATGCACCAACATGCTCCTCACTCTGAGCACAGTGATTGGATGTCATGTATGTATTGATCGCTCCGTGATAATGCATGAATGTGATATGAAGAGTCAGTGAGTGATTGTGTGTGTGTGTGTATTTTGTTTTTTTTCTATCGTTGTGGGGACCAGAAGTCCTCACAAGGATAGTAAAACAAGGACCATTTGGACTAGTGGGGAGATTTCGCCGGTCCCCTCAAGGAAAAAGGCTATTTTAGGTTTAGGAATTATGGTTAGGGTTTGGGGTGAAGATTAGGTTAAGTGTTAGGTTTAAGGGTTAAGGAAAATTTGATTTTTAATTTGAATAAATAGTTTGGTCCTCACAAGGATAATAAAACAAATGTTTGTGGGTGTGCCTGGTATTGACAGTTGTGTCACTGTGAGGGACACTGGCTGTATGTCTTCTGCATGTAAAAATGAGAGTGAGATCTTACATACAGGGGCACAACTTTCACTGGGGATGGGGGGACATGCACCCAACATTCTGAAATTGCATTTTTGTCCACCCCAGTTTTAACATTTGAATGTGATCCAAAACAAGGCACTTCTAAAACCAAAGTTGCACCTCTGAGTAAATATATTGCGTGACAGGTCACAATAAGTTTAGAAATGACTTGAAGACATGCTGCTGGACGATACGGATATATAATATATATATCTCTCTCTCTCTCTCAAAACATTATATAATTCCAAACTTCTTTTCCCTTCCTCAAAGCTCTTTCTTTCATTTCATCCTTTCTCTCCATCTCCTATCTCCCTCTCTTCTCCATCCTCTCTCTCCATCTCCTATCTCCCTCTCTTCTCCATCCTCTCTCTCCATCTCCTATCTCCCTCTCTTCTCCATCTCTCTCTCCATCTCCTATCTCCCTCTCTTCTCCATCCTTTCTCTCCATCTCCTATCTCCCTCTCTTCTCCATCTCTCTGTGTCCCTCCTCCTCTCTATTCATTCCAGCTGCAGGCCACTGTTACCCGTGTGCAACTCGTTATTTAAATCTGTAGATTCAGAGACCCACAAGGGAAACAATGTTTAATGGATGAACACAAATAAACAGCTTTGATTCCCTCGCTCAATTTCAGCACAATGCAACGTCAATTGGGACATGAGCATGAATGCACACAATCACAAGCACACCCTCTTTATTCACACTTACACACACAGTGCACAAACACTCAACACTTTCTCTCCCTGGCTTTCAGTCTGTTTTTCAGTCTCAGAATCACTCTCGTTATTGCTACTAATCTCTCATGCACTCTTTAACTCTCTCTCTGTCTTCTCTTTTTAGTCGTTTTAGTCGTAGAAAAGAAAAACAGTAAGAAATACATACAGAGTTTAAGAGACAATAAATACAGTATAAAAAGGAAAAGAAAAGAAAAAGAAGTGGGCCTCCACCCCCAACCTCTCATCCACTCTCCCAACATGTTTCCATCCACCCCCTCTCAACCTCTCATCCACTCTCCCAACAAGTTTCCATCCACCCCCAACCTCTCATCCACTCTCCCAACATGTTTCCATCCACCCCCAACCTCTCATCCACTCTCCCAACATGTTTCCATCCACCCCCAACCTCTCATCCACTCTCCCAACATGTTTCCATCCACCCCCAACCTCTCATCCACTCTCCCAACATGTTTCCATCCACCCCCCCCAACCTCTCATCCACTCTCCCAACATGTTTCCATCCACCCCCAACCTCTCATCCACTCTCCCAACATGTTTCATCCACCCCCAACCTCTCATCCACTCTCCCAACATGTTTCCATCCACCCCCAACCTCTCATCCACTCTCCCAACATGTTTCCATCCACCCCCAACCTCTCATCCACTCTCCCAACATGTTTCCATCCACCCCCCCAACCTCTCATCCACTCTCCCAACATGTTTCCATCCACCCCCAACCTCTCATCCACTCTCCCAACATGTTTCCATCCACCCCCAACCTCTCATCCACTCTCCCAACATGTTTCCATCCACCCCCACTCTCCCAACATGTTTCCATCCAACCTCTCATCCACTCTCCCAACATGTTTCCATCCACCCCCAACCTCTCATCCACTCTCCCAACATGTTTCCATCCACCCCCATCCACTCTCCTCTCATCCACCCCCAACCTCTCATCCACCCCCAACCTCTCATCCACCCCCAACCTCTCATCCACCCCCAACCTCTCATCCACCCCCCAACCTCTCATCCACCCCCAACCTCTCATCCACCCCCAACCTCTCATCCACCCCCAACCTCTCATCCACTCTCCCAACATGTTTCCATCCACCCCCAACCTCTCATCCACTCTCCCAACATGTTTCCATCCACCCCCAACCTCTCATCCACCCCCAACCTCTCATCCACCCCCAACCTCTCATCCATCCACCCCCAACCTCTCATCCACCCCCCCAACCTCTCATCCACCCCCAACCTCTCATCCACCCCCAACCTCTCATCCACCCCCCCAACCTCTCATCCACCCCCAACCTCTCATCCACCCCCAACCTCTCATCCACCCCCAACCTCTCATCCACCCCCAACCTCTCATCCACTCTCCCAACATGTTTCCATCCACCCCCAACCTCTCATCCACCCCCAACCTCTCATCCACTCTCCCAACATGTTTCCATCCACCCCAACCTCTCATCCACTCTCCCAACATGTTTCCATCCACCCCCAACCTCTCATCCACTCTCCCAACATGTTTCCATCCACCCCCAACCTCTCATCCACTCTCCCAACATGTTTCCATCCACCCCCAACCTCTCATCCACTCTCCCAACATGTTTCCATCCACCCCCAACCTCTCATCCACTCTCCCAACATGTTTCTATCCACCCCCAACCTCTCATCCACTCTCCCAACATGTTTCTATCCACCCCCAACCTCTCATCCACTCTCCCAACATGTTTCTATCCACCCCCAACCTCTCATCCACTCTCCCAACATGTTTCCATCCACCCCCAACCTCTCATCCACTCTCCCAACATGTTTCCATCCACCCCCAACCTCTCATCCACTCTCCCAACATGTTTCCATCCACCCCCAACCTCTCATCCACTCTCCCAACATGTTTCCATCCACCCCCAACCTCTCATCCACTCTCCCAACATGTTTCCATCCACCCCCAACCTCTCATCCACTCTCCCAACATGTTTCCATCCACCCCCAACCTCTCATCCACTCTCCCAACATGTTTCCATCCACCCCCAACCTCTCATCCACTCTCCCAACATGTTTCCATCCACCCCCAACCTCTCATCCACTCTCCCAACATGTTTCCATCCACCCCCAACCTCTCATCCACTCTCCCAACATGTTTCCATCCACCCCCAACCTCTCATCCACTCTCCCAACATGTTTCCATCCACCCCAACCTCTCATCCACTCTCCCAACATGTTTCCATCCACCCCCAACCTCTCATCCACTCTCCCAACATGTTTCCATCCACCCCCAACCTCTCATCCACTCTCCCAACATGTTTCCATCCACCCCCAACCTCTCATCCACTCTCCCAACATGTTTCCATCCACCCCCAACCTCTCATCCACTCTCCCAACATGTTTCCATCCACCCCCAACCTCTCATCCACTCTCCCAACATGTTTCCATCCACCCCCAACCTCTCATCCACTCTCCCAACATGTTTCCATCCACCCCAACCTCTCATCCATCCTCCAAACATGTTTCCATCCACCCCCAACCTCTCATCCACTCTCCCAACATGTTTCCATCCACCCCCACCTCTCATCCACCCCCAACATGTTTCCATCCTCAACCTCATCCACTCTCCCAACATGTTTCCATTCACCTCCAACCTCTCATCCACTCTCCCAACATGTTTCCATCCACCCCCAACCTCTCATCCACTCTCCCAACATGTTTCCATCCACCCCCAACCTCTCATCCACTCTCCCAACATGTTTCCATCCACCCCCAACCTCTCATCCACTCTCCCAACATGTTTCCATCCACCCCCAACCTCTCATCCACTCTCCCAACATGTTTCCATCCACCCCCAACCTCTCATCCACTCTCCCAACATGTTTCCATCCACCCCCAACCTCTCATCCACTCTCCCAACATGTTTCCATCCACCCCCAACCTCTCATCCACTCTCCCAACATGTTTCCATCCACCCCCAACCTCTCATCCACTCTCCCAACATGTTTCCATCCACCCCCAACCTCTCATCCACTCTCCCAACATGTTTCCATCCACCCCCAACCTCCACCATCCACTCTCCCAACATGTTTCCATCCACCCCAACCTCTCATCCATTCTCCAAACATGTTTCCATCCACCCCCAACCTCTCATCCACTCTCCCAACATGTTTCCATCCACCCCCCTCTCACCTCTCATCCACCCCCAACCTCTCATCCACTCTCCCAACATGTTTCCATTCACCTCCAACCTCTCATCCACTCTCCCAACATGTTTCCATCCACCCCCAACCTCTCATCCACTCTCCCAACATGTTTCTATCCACCCCCAACCTCTCATCCACTCTCCCAACATGTTTCCATCCACCCCAACCTCTCATCCACTCTCCCAACATGTTTACATCCACCCCCAACCTCTCATCCACTCTCCCAACATGTTTCCATCCACCCCCAACCTCTCATCCACTCTCCCAACAGGTTTCCATCCACCCCCAACCTCTCATCCACTCTCCCAACATATTTCCATCCACCCCAAACTCCCGGAAGCCATGTTTCCCACCCCCATAACAATTAGGGTTGCCCCCCCCACACTCCCCAAGTAGCCTATCAGTTAAGAGCGTTGAGCCAGTAACCGTAAGATCGCTTGTTTGACTCCCCAAGCCGACTAGGTGAAAAATCTGTAAGTGGTCCTTGAGCAAGGCACTTAAGCAGAAACATATCTAAATCAGGTAAAACAAATCCTGCACTAGTCAAAAAATGGTTCCATTGTAGCCTACAGCGCATTTTCTATGTTAACGGGATATGGTCAGATGCCAGCCTCAGATTTTCACTTTATCACATATAGTTGGGTGGTTGCTGATGGGTTTATAAGCAGGTGCGAATGAACAAACAGTTGACCTGCGCACCACTACTGTGGACCATACTTTTTTAATGGCTAACTCAGGATATGAACTTTCCAAAAGCTGTTTATATATTATAGAGATCAGTCCCTTTGGAAGCCCAGATCATTTATTTATACATCTCATCATTAGATGGTTCAGTAGTTGGATTTCCAAGGGACTCCATAGCCAACAAAGCTGACCTAAGTTGTAAATATAGAAAAAAGGATTGGCCTGGTAATGTGTATGAGTCTTTCAAATCTTGGAATGTTGTCAAACCATTACTGTCCATGATATCGGCAAGTGTACGGATTCCACATTTGGTCCATTGGGCATGGGCATGCCATTTTGATTCCCAGTTACATTGTTTTTACATTTTGCGCCAAATAGAAATTGTGTGAGCAGTAATAGGACTAAAGCATAGTTTACATTGTTTAAGGTATATATTAGTGAAGACCACCTCTTCTAGGGCAATATGAGACACCACTTTTCTCTCTACATTCAGCCAGGGGGCAGAAGAATCATGTCTAAACCAATATAGGATGGGAAGAAATGCTAGTGCCTGGAAATACAACTTTAGATTGGGTACAGATAGTCCTCCTACGTCTTTCCCTCTTTGCAAGTTTGTTAATTTTATCTGGGATAACTTACCTTTCCATATACATAAACACTATGAATTGTATCCTAATAGCCAGAAGGGGGGGCCATGGGAAGCATTGAATGGCAGAAATTCAGCCGTGTCAATATACTCATTTTGACAATAGATATTTTGCCAGTTAAAGCAACTGGGATATTAGTCCACCAAAGTCAGTTTGAATTGATTTGAGCATTATGTTAAAGCATCAGGTTATGGTTTTATCTAAGGAAACAATTGGGATTCCATATGTAGAGATGGAGTCCACCAACGGAGTCTTGAGAGGGCAGACTTGGTTCGATTTATTTTATAACTTGAGATCGATCTGAAATAGTCTATTGATCTTCAGAGTGTTTGGGAGGGATTGAATTACATTGTCTAGATAAAGCAAGATATTGTCGGCGCATAATGAGGTGACGTGATCCATAGAATCTAGAGATATTGGTGTAATTTAGAGATATTGGTGAGATGGGATCACCTTGACAGCTACTTCTAGTTATTCTGAATGGAACAGAACAAGACTCATATGGTTTCCTGCTTTGAGAGATAGAACTGCCCGAGGAGCTTTGGTTTCCTGCTTTGAGAGATTTTTTTATTTTATTTTATTTTACCTTTATTTAACCAGGCAAGTCAGTTAAGAACAAATTCTTATTTTCAATGACGGCCTGGGAACAGTGGGTTAACTGCCTGTTCAGGGGCAGAACGACAGATTTGTACCTTGTCAGCTCAGCTCGCAACCTTCCGGTTACTAGTCCAACGCTCTAACCACTAGGCTACCCTGCCGCCAGATAGAACTGCCCGAGGAGCTCTACAACCACTATGATTATTATTATTTGACCCTGCTGGTCATCTATGATCATTTGAACATCTTGGCCATGGTCTGTTGAAATCCGAACAAGGATTGCCTTCCAGAGAGATATCAGAGACTGTAACGTTCTTTGCTTCATGGAAACATGGCTCACTCGAGAGACGATATCGGAGTCGGTGCAGCCAGCTGGTTTCTTCACGCATCGCGCCGACAGAAACAAGCATTTTTCTGGTAAGAAGAGGGGGGTATGCCTTATGATTAACGAGATGTGGTGTGATCATAACAGCATACATCAACTCAAGTCCTTCTGTTCACCTGACTTAGAATTCCTCACAATCAAATGTTGACCGCATTATCTACCAAGGGAATTCTCTTCGATTATAATCACAGCCGCATATATTCCCCCCCAAGCAGACACATCGATGGCCCTGAACAAACTTTATTTGACTCTTTGTAAACTAGAAACCACATATCCTGAGGCTGCATTCATTGTAGCTGGGGATTTTAACAAGGCTAATCTGAAAACAAGACTCCCTAAATTCTATCAGCATATCGATTGTGCTACCAGGACTGGTAAAACCCTGGATCATTGTTATTCTAACTTCCGCGACGCATATAAGGCCCTCCCCCGCCCTCCTTTCGGAAAAGCTGACCACGACTCCATTTTGTTGCTTCCAGCCTACAGACAGAAACTAAAACAAGAAGCTCCCGCGCTCAGGTCTGTTCAACGCTGGTCCGACCAATCTGATTCCACGCTTCAAGACTGCTTCGATCACGTGGATTGGGATATGTTACGCATTGCGTCCAACAACAACATTGACGAATACGCTGATTCGGTGAGCGAGTTCATTGGAAAGTGCGATGTTGTACCCACAGCAACTATTAAAACATTCCCAAACCAGAAACCGTGGATTGATGGCAGCATTCGCGCGAAACTGAAAGCGCGAACCACTGCTTTTAACCAGGGTAAGGTGACCGGAAACATGACCGAATACAAACAGTGTAGCTATTCCCTCCGCAAGGCAATCAAACAAGCTAAGCGTCAGTATAGAGACAAAGTAGAGTTGCAATTCAACGACTCAGACACAAGAGGTATGTGGAAGGGTCTACAGTCAATCACGGATTACAAAAAGAAAACCAGCCCCGTCGCTGACCAGGATGTCTTGATCCCAGACAGACTAAATAACTTCTTTGCTCGCTTTGAGGACAATACAGTGCCACTGACACAGCCAGCTACCAAAACCTGCAGATTCTCCTTCACTGCAGCCTACTGCTCCCTGTTCACCCATGACTGCGTGGCCATGCACGCCTCCAACTCAATCATCAAGTTTGCAAACGACACTAAAGTGGTAGGCTTGATTACCAACAACGACGAGACGGCCTACAGGGAGGAAGTGAGGGCCCTCGGACTGTGGTGTCAGGAAAATAACCTCACACTCAACGTCAACAAAACAAAGGAGATGATTGTGGACTTCAGGAAACAGCAGAGGGAGCACCCCCCTATCCACATCGACGGGACAGTAGTGGAGAGGGTAGTCAATTTTAAGTTCCTCGGCGTACACATCACGGACAAACTGAATTGGTCCACTCACACAGACAGCGTTGTGAAGAAGGTGCAGCAGCCTCAGGAGGCTGAAGAAATTCGGCTTGTCACCAAAAGCACTCACAAACTTCTACAGATGCACAATTGAGAGCATCCTGTCGGGCTGTATCACCGCATGGTACGGCAACTGCTCCACCCACAACCGTAAGGCTCTCCAGAGGGTAGTGAAATCTGCACAACGCATCACCGGGGGCAAACTACCTGCCCTCCAGGACACCTACACCACCCGATGTCACAGGAAGGCCATAAAGATCATCAAGGACAACAACCACCCGAGCCACTGCCTGTTCACACTGCTATCATCCAGAAGGCGAGGTCAGTACAGGTGCATCAAAACAGGGACAGAGAGACTGAAAAACAGCTTCTATCTCAAGGCCATCAGACTATTAAACAGCCACCACTAACATTGAGTGGCTGCTGCCAACACACTGACTCAACTCCAGCCACTTTAATAATGGAAAAATGTATGTAAAAATGTATCACTAGCCACTTTAAACAATGCCACTTAATATAATGTTTACATACCCTACATTACTCATCTCATATGTATATGTATATACTGTACTCTATCATCTACTGCATATTGCCATCTTTATGTAATACATGTATCACTAGCCACTTTAAACTATGCCACTTTTATGTTTACATACCCTACATTATTCATCTCATATGTATATACTGTACTCGATACTATCTACTGCATCTTGCCATCTTTATGTAATACATGTATCACTAGCCACTTTAAACTATGCCACTTTTATGTTTACATACCATACATTACTCATCTCATATGTATTGCATGTATCTACTGCATCTTGCCTATGCCGTTCTGTACCATCACTCATTCATATATCTTTATGTACATATTCTTTATCCCTTTACACTTGTGTGTATAAGGTAGTAGTTGTGGAATTGTTAGGTTACTCGTTGGTTATTACTGCATTGTCGGAACTAGAAGCACAAGCAATTCGCTACACTCGCATTAACATCTGCTAAACATGTGTATGTGACAAATAACATTTGATTTGATTGAATCTAATCTCCTCCCGGCACAGCCAGAAGAGGACTGGCCACCCCTCATAGCCTGGTTCCTCTCTAGGTTTCTTCCTAGGTTCCGACCTTTCTAGGGATTTTTCCCCTAGCCACCGTGCTTCTACACCTGCATTGCTTGCTGTTTGGGGTTTTAGGCTGGGTTTCTGTACATCACTTTGTGACATCAGCTGATGTAAGAAGGGCTTTATAAATAAATTTGATTGGTTTGACTTGCAACGCCAGGGTTGTGGGTTTGATTCCCGGGGGACCAGTACAGACAAATACGAAAATGTATGCACTCACTACTGTAAGTCGCTCTGGAGCATCTCCTAAATGACAAAATAATAAAGGCAATTTTCTTTCCATTATGGATACATTTAAGGAAAGTGATTGTGCCTTCTTTGTCTTCGCCTTTACCAATGATTTGAGTTTTTTATGTATCATTACACCTTTCGTTTTGTTTGAGGCTGATGAAAAAGCAGTACGAATGGTTCTCTATTCTATACTGAACAAAAATATAAATGCAACATGTAAAGTGTTGGTCCCATGTTTCATAAGCTGAAATAAAAGATCCCAGTAATTTTCTATACGCACAAAAATCATATTTCTCGCAAATTTTGTGCACAAATGTATTTACATCCCTGTTAGTAACCATTTCTCCTTTGCCAAGATAATCCATCCACCTGACAGGTGTGGCATATCATGAAGCTGGTTAAACACCATGATCATTACACAGGTGCACCTTGTGCTGGGGACAATAAAAGGCCACTCTAAAATGTGCAGTTTTGTCACACAACACAATGCCACAGATGTCTCAAGTTTTGAGGGAGCCTGCAATTGGCATGGTGACTGCAGGAATGTCCACCAGAGATGCTGCCAGAGAATTTAATGTTCATTTCACTACCATAAGCCGCCTCCAACGTCAGTTTAAAGAATTTGGCAGCACATTCAACCAGCCGCACAACTGCAGGTCATGTGTAACCACGCCAGCCCAGGACCCCCACATCCGGCTTCTTCACCTGCGGGATCGTCTTGAGGAGGGGGGGGGCACAATTGGCCTAGTCTCGTCCAGGTTAGGGAGGGTTTGGCCGGTAGGGATATACTTGTCTCATCGCGCACTAGCGACTACTGTGGCGGGCCGGGCGCAGTGCAAGTTCCCCAGGTGCACACATTGGTGCGGCTGGCTTCCGGGTTGGTTGCGCGCTGTGATAAGAAGTAGTGCGGCTTGGTTGGGTTGTGTTTCGGAGGACTCTTGACCTTTGTCCCTCCTGAGCCCAAACGGGAGTTGTAGTGATGAGACAAGAAAATAACTACTAACAATTGGATACCACAAAAAAAAAATCCCTTTTGTGGGGAAAAACTTATTCCGATTGGCAGGGTCTTGCTCCCAAGTGGGTGGATCTATGCCCTCCCAGGCCCACCCATGGCTGCGCTCCTGCCTAGTCATGGGAAATCCATAGATTAGGGCATAATTTATTTATTTCAACGAACTGTAACTCAGTAAAATCTTTGCAATTGTTGCTATGCGTGTATATTTTTGTTCAGTATATGGGTGACCTTTTGGAGCAGGTGTGTTTCTTGGAGCATTGCTGTATCAACATGGTTTCTTGCTAGGATATCAAGACAGCTGGAATGCTTGATAGGAATATTAAGGCCTTTCAAATTCCATGAAAGAATAGCTAGTGCTGCCATTGTTTTTCTAAAATGTAATTGTTATTTTTAGTGTTGATGGATGGAAAGTAAAAGCAGGACCCACACAGGGTCACTCCCCTGGGTCGCTCCCCAGCCAGAAAACCCTCTCTCTTTATAAATCGTCCCCACCTTCCCTGCCCCCCATTTCCCAGCCCCCTTTCTCTCTAGCCCCCAGTCCTCCCTTCCCAGTTCAGTGCACTATAATTACAGGGTTGTGATGGTGAGTGGCAGCCTTACATATTAATTATCTTAACCAGCTCTTTCTATTCAACCCCTCTCAATATTTGCTCTCCCCATCTCGTGCACTATTTTCCTCCCCCCTGTCTTTCTGGCTGAATCCGAAACCACTCCCTTTCCCCTCCGATGCGCATTCATGAATACCTCCGCCATATGCACAAGTGTCCCAAAGCTGGGGGAATGAAAATTAGAGGGTATAGGGGCTAATTAGACCCTCCGATAGCCACTTCGGCTAAGCCAGCAAGGTTGCAGGCTTCAGAGCGAAGTGCTATCCCGACGTGCACCGCGATATGTTTAGAGTTTTCACAATTTGATACAAAATAATGGATATGCGTGCCTAATTGTAGTATGTGCCACCTGTATTTGTTTAAATCTTGTTGTTCATTTCAATTGAATGCTTGTTTTATTATTTAAAAGTGGAACACTAATTGCATCATTCAAGTCACCATGGGACTAAACAACTCCCTCTGCAACTGGTTCCTGGACTTCCTAACGGGCCACCCCCAGGTGGTAAGGGTAGGTAACAACACATCCGCCACGCTGATCCTCAACACAGGGGCCCCTCAGGGGAGCGTGCTCAGTCCCCTCCTGTACTCCCTGTTCACCCACGACTGCATGGCCAGGCACTACTCCAAAACCATAATTAAGTTTGCAGATGACACAACAGTGGTAAGCCTGTTCACGACAACGACGAGACAGCCGATAGGGAGGAGGTATAATGGTCTTCTGATGGATGTAGGACCCTGTATAATCTGAGGCTGGCTCCTCAGCACTGGAGCTGGATGTGGCTATACTAGTTTTACAGTCAAGGCAACAGAAAGGGCTGAGAATAATGGTAGACCATTGACGTATATAGTCACTGCTGGGATGATGCAAATTGGTATGCCAATGCACGCACACACTCTCTTCCTCTTTCTTCATGCATGCACACATGTGGAACACACACACAGTGTATATTGGATAAACAGAGGGAGTCCAGTACGCGATGCTCAGGGGTAGTTAGTCTCAGCTGCAGGCAAGAATCCGGTTCTTTCTTTCTTTCTTTCTTTCTTTCTTTCTTTCTTTCTTTCTTTCTTTCTTTCTTTCTGTCTGTCTGTCTGTCTGTCTGTCTGTCTGTCTGTCTGTCTGTCTGTCTGTCTGTCTGTCTGTCTGTCTGTCTGTCTGTCTGTCTGTCTGTCTGTCTGTCTGTCTGTCTGTCTGTCTGTCTGTCTGTCTGTCTGTCTGTCTGTCTGTCTGTCTGTCTGTCTGTCTGTCTGTCTGTCTGTCTGTCTGTCTGTCTGTCTGTCTGTCTGTCTGTCTGTCTGTCTGTCTGTCTGTCTGTCTGTCTGTCTGTCTGTCTGTCTGTCTGTCTGTCTGTCTGTCTGTCTGTCTGTCTGTCTGTCTGTCTGTCTGTCTGTCTGTCTGTCTGTCTGTCTGTCTGTCTGTCTGTCTGTCTGTCTGTCTGTCTGTCTGTCTGTCTGTCTGTCTGTCTGTCTGTCTGTCTGTCTGTCTGTCTGTCTGTCTGTCTGTCTGTCTGTCTGTCTGTCTGTCTGTCTGTCTGTCTGTCTGTCTGTCTGTCTGTCTGTCTGTCTGTCTGTCTGTCTGTCTGTCTGTCTGTCTGTCTGTCTGTCTGTCTGTCTGTCTGTCTGTCTGTCTGTCTGTCTGTCTGTCTGTCTGTCTGTCTGTCTGTCTGTCTGTCTGTCTGTCTGTCTGTCTGTCTGTCTGTCTGTCTGTCTGTCTGTCTGTCTGTCTGTCTGTCTGTCTGTCTGTCTGTCTGTCTGTCTGTCTGTCTGTCTGTCTGTCTGTCTGTCTGTCTGTCTGTCTGTCTGTCTGTCTGTCTGTCTGTCTGTCTGTCTGTCTGTCTGTCTGTCTGTCTGTCTGTCTGTCTGTCTGTCTGTCTGTCTGTCTGTCTGTCTGTCTGTCTGTCTGTCTGTCTGTCTGTCTGTCTGTCTGTCTGTCTGTCTGTCTGTCTGTCTGTCTGTCTGTCTGTCTGTCTGTCTGTCTGTCTGTCTGTCTGTCTGTCTGTCTGTCTGTCTGTCTGTCTGTCTGTCTGTCTGTCTGTCTGTCTGTCTGTCTGTCTGTCTGTCTGTCTGTCTGTCTGTCTGTCTGTCTGTCTGTCTGTCTGTCTGTCTGTCTGTCTGTCTGTCTGTCTGTCTGTCTGTCTGTCTGTCTGTCTGTCTGTCTGTCTGTCTGTCTGTCTGTCTGTCTGTCTGTCTGTCTGTCTGTCTGTCTGTCTGTCTGTCTGTCTGTCTGTCTGTCTGTCTGTCTGTCTGTCTGTCTGTCTGTCTGTCTGTCTGTCTGTCTGTCTGTCTGTCTGTCTGTCTGTCTGTCTGTCTGTCTGTCTGTCTGTCTGTCTGTCTGTCTGTCTGTCTGTCTGTCTGTCTGTGACCCCATCCCTGCACATCTGGCTTCAAGCCTGAGAGAGGAGCACAAACATAAACAGTTGACACTCAAGAAAAAAGAACAGAGAAAACACAGACATAATCGTTAAATACACACAGTGGCGTACTCACATGCATAAACACGGGGTAATCAGGCAGCTGTCCTCATCACTCTATTTGATGTCCTGTAGGGTGTTGAGTCAGTGGGCAGTGGAGATTTGTGTGTGTGTCCATCAGACAGCAGTTTAATCAACACAGGCATGGAGTGGTGTCTCTTTGCCGTTCTCCAGGCTGGACTGTACACCACTTTCTCTGGCTGACATTACTCACTCTGAGGGCTCAGCCAATGAGCTGAGAAATGAGACCATAATCACAGGCCACTAACTCACTATTAAAGTCAACTGCAGCTGACTAAGTCATAGACCTTTAATTCATTCTGAGGGCAAAACTAGTCCATTATCCCCTTTGCCTTGGAAACTATAAACTATTTATGCATGCAAGGTTGGGTGCGTCCCAAAAATGTGATGGTCATTTATTTTCCTTGACATCTTTATCTGATCTAAAGGATCTAATGGCAAATCCCCAGTTGCTGATTTGCTTGGGATGCATTTGAATAGTAGAACAGGAACACAGAAGCCACTTTATAGTATTTAGATGAACCCACTGTGTCCCATGTCCCTAATAGTTCAGTGATGTGACTCCATCCCTTCCCGGTCCAACACAGCAGTGAACACACTAAAAGGAGGACCGACAAACTCAGTGTCTGATCTCTGCTAAACCCCTGGCCAAGCCCTAATCCTGTCTGAATGATTTCTGCCCCCTTCAGTCCTTATTAACAGGCAGGATGGAAACTCACCTCCCATCATGGAGCAGTGATATGGGGCTTAAATCCAGATCCTTGAATAATCCCTCAAAATAACTCTAGGCTAGAGAATTGCATACAGTGGCAATCTACTGGATTATCTCCCCCACCCAACCCCACCCTTCCATCTCCACACCACTTCTCTCCCCCACCCAACCCCATCCTTCCATCTCCACACTGCTTCTCTCCCCCACCCAACCCCATCCTTCCATCCCCACACCTCTTCTCTCCCCAACCCAACCCCATCCTTCCATCCCCACACCTCTTCTCTCCCCAACCCAACCCCATCCTTCCATCCCCACACCTCTTCTCTCCCCAACCCAACCCCATCCTTCCATCCCCACACCTCTTCTCTCCCCCACCCAACCCCATCCTTCCATCTCCACACTGCTTCTCTCCCCCACCCAACCCCATCCTTCCATCCCCACACCTCCTCTCCCCAACCCAACCCCATCCTTCCATCTCCACACTGCTTCTCTCCCCACCCAACCCCATCCTTCCATCCCCACACCTCTTCTCTCCCCAACCCAACCCCATCCTTCCATCCCCACACCTCTTCTCTCTCCAACCCAACCCCATCCTTCCATCCCCACACCTCTTCTCTCCCCAACCCAACCCCATCCTTCCATCCCCACACCTCTTCTCTCCCCCACCCAACCCCATCCTTCCATCCCCAAACATCTTGAATTCAAGATGGTGTAGCAGTCAGACGTCTTTGTCCTTGTCCTGTCGTGTCCCATGTATATTTTATATATATTTTTTCGCATATCCTTTTTTATATTTTTCTAAACATCAACTTCAAAATACTCTCCTGCAACCCGCCTCACCCAATGTGGTGTGGATCTGCTTTTTCTAAAGTATTTTTCTTTACTTTGGAACTGGAATCCCCCAACAGAAGCAGCCAGCTAACTTGCTACTAGCTAGTAGTCAGCTAACCACTGCTAGCGGTCCTCAGCTATCCTTTAGCTCCGAAAACTCTCGCCAATTTGCACAATGCGATTCAAACCAGAGCATACCGGACCTATTTTCTCTCCATATCCCTGGAACCCTATCGCAAGCTCTGAACCTTTTTCACCTGGATCATCGCAGCTAGCTAGCTGCAATCAGAGTGGCTACTCCCGCCTAACGTCTCTGTCCAGAAGCAAGCACCAATTAGCCTGGAGCTAGCCCATGCTAGGCTCATCTTCCGGCTAGCTGAAGAGGTCCATCAGCCACTCTACAATACCTATTTTGCCAATTGGCCCAGACCCCTTTTACTGCCGGTACGGAGCTCCTTCACGACTGGACTACCGACGTAATCTGCCCGAGGGGGTTATTCAACTGGATCCTACATCGCAACATCCCCTGAAGGCCCATCTGCTAACCTGCTAGCCGCGGCCCGCTAGCTGTCTAGAGCATATTGGACTGTTAGCTAAATAGGTCCATCGGCCAATTTCTTTGGCCACTATACCTTTTTTGCCAATTGAACTGAACCCCTTTGCTACACGTTACCCTACTACTCCATCATGACTGGTCTATTCGACGTACCTGCACGAGGAGGCTATAACAGACTTCCTCCATCGCGACATCCCTATAAAACATGTTATGGCTTGGGGGCAGTATTTTAACATCTGGATGAGAAGTGTGTCCAAAGTAAACTGCCTGTTACTCAAGCCCAGAAGCTAGGATATGCATATAATAGGTAGATTTGGATAGAAAACATTCTAAAGTTTCCAAAACTGTTAAAATAATGTCAGTGAGTATAACAGAACTGATATGGCAGGCGAAAACCTGAGGAAAATCCATCCAGGAAGTTGGATATGTTTGATGTGTGTAGTTTTCAACTGCCTGTCTATACACTATGTGTTGGGTTAGGACCCAGATTGCCATTCCTATGGCTTCCACTAGATGTCAACAGTCTTTAGACATTGTTTCAGGCTTGTACTCTGAAAAACGAGGAAGAATGAGACCATATTGTAAGTGGCATGCAGAATAATTATGAACATCGTTTGACATGTTTCAACGAACTTTACTAGTACTATTAGGATGTATTCGTCAGCATGTTGTGACCGCCATTGAGCCAGTGGATTACTGAACAAAACGTGCCAACAAAACTGAGTTTTTGGGACATAAAGAGGAACTTTATTGAACAAAACAAACATTTATTGTGTAACAGGAACTCTTAACTCTTAATTCTCTTAAACTCTTAACTCTTAATCAAAGGTAAGTGATTCATTTGATTGCTATTTCTGACTTTCGTGACTCCTCTACTTGGCTTGAAAATGTTTGTATGCTTTTGTAAGCGGGGCGCTGTCCTCAGATAATCGCATGGTATGCTTTTGCCGTAAAGCCTTTTTTAAATCTGACACAGCAGCTGGATAACAAGAAGTTAATCTTTAAACCGATGTATAACACTTGTATCTTTTATGAATGTTTATAATGAGTATTTCTGTATTTTGTATTTGGCGCTCTGCAATTTCACCAGATGTTGTCGAGGTGGGTTGCTAGCGGAACGCCTGCGCCAGAGAGGTTATTAAGGCCCTTCTGCTAACTTACTAGCCCCGGCCTGCTAGCTGTCTGAATCGCTGTGTCTCCAGCCAGCCTAACTACTCACTGGACTCCTATGATCACTCGGTTACACATGCCTCTCCCTAATGTCAATATGCCTTGTCCATTGCTGTTCTGGTTAGTGATTATTGTATTATTTCACTGTAGAGCCTCTAGCCCTGCTCAAAATGGCTTAGCCAACCCTTTAGTTCCACCTCCCACACATGCGGTGACATCAGCTGGTTTAAATGTTTCTAGAGACAATATCTCTCTCATCATCACACAATGCCTGGTTTACCTCCAATGTATTCACATCCTACCATACCTTTGTTTTTACATTTTGCCTTGAATCTATTCTATCGTGCTCAGAAACCTGCTCCTTTTACTCTCTGTTCCGAACGTACTAGACGACCAGTTCTTATAGTATTTAGCCGTACCCTTATCCTACTCCTCCTCTGTTCCTCTGGTGATGTAGAGGTTAATCCAGGCCCTGCAGTGCCTAGCTCCACTCCCATTCCCCAGGTGCTCTCATTTGTTGACTTCTGTAACTGTTAAAGCCTTGGTTTCATGCATTTTAACATTAGAAGCCTCCTCCCTAAGTTTGTTTAATTCACTGCTTTAGCACACTACCAACCCGGATGTCCTAGCCGTGTTTGGATCCTGGCTTAGGAAGACCACCAAAAACCCTGAAATTTCCATCCCTAACTATAACCGTTTCCGACATGATAGAACTGCCAAAGCAGGCGGAGTTGCAATCTACTGCTGAGTTCGGTCTTACTATCCAGGTCTATATTCAAAGAATTTGAGCTTCTACTTTTAAAAACCCACCTTTCCAGAAACAAGTCTCTCACCGTTGCCGCTTGCTACAGACCACCCTCTGCCCCCAGCTGTGCCCTGGACACCATATGTGAATTGATTGCCCCCCCATCTATCTTCTGAGCTCGTGCTGCTAGGTGACCTAAACTGGGACATGCTTAACATCCCGGCCATCCTACAATCTAAGCTTGATGCCCTCAATCTCACACAAATGATCAATGAACCTACCAGGTAAAACCCCAAATCCGTAAACACGGGCAACCTCAATGATACAGTGCCTTGCGAAAGTATTCGGCCCCCTTGAACTTTGCGTCCTTTTGCCACATTTCAGGCTTCAAGCATAAAGATATAAAACTGTATTTTTTTGTGAAGAATCAACAACAAGTGGGACACAATCATGAAGTGGAACGACATTTATTGGATATTTCAAACTTTTTAACAAATGAAAAACTGAAAAATTGGGCGTGCAAAATTATTCAGCCACTTTACTTTCAGTGCAGCAAACTCTCTCCAGAAGTTCAGTGAGGATCTCTGAATGATCCAATGTTGACCTAAATGACTAATGATGATAAATACAATCCACCTGTGTGTAATCAAATCTCCGTATAAATGCACCTGCACTGTGATGGACTCAGAGGTCCGTTAAAAGCGCAGAGAGCATCATGAAGAACAAGGAACACACCAGGCAGGTCCGAGATACTGTTGTGAAGAAGTTTAAAGACGGATTTGGATACAAAAAGATTTCCCAAGCTTTAAACATCCCAAGGAGCACTGTGCAAGCGATAATATTGAAATGGAAGGAGTATCAGACCACCGCAAATCTACCAAGACCTGGCCGTCCCTCTAAACTTTCAGCTCATACAAGGAGAAGACTGATCAGAGATGCAGCCAAGAGGCCCATGATCACTCTGGATGAACTGCAGAGATCTACAGCTGAGGTGGGAGACTCTGTCCATAGGATAACAATCAGTCGTATATTGCACAAATCTGGCCTTTATGGAAGAGTGGCAAGAAGAAAGCCATTTCTTAAAGATATCCATAAAAAGTGTTGTTTAAAGTTTGCCACAAGCCACCTGGGAGACACACCAAACATGTGGAAGAAGGTGCTCTGGTCAGATGAAACCAAAATTGAACTTTTTGGCAACAATGCAAAATGTTATGTTTGGCGTAAAAGCAACACAGCTCATCACCCTGAACACACCATCCCCACTGTCAAACATGGTGGTGGCAGCATCATGGTTTGGGCCTGCTTTTCTTCAGCAGGGACAGGGACGATGGTTAAAATTGATGGGAAGATGGATGGAGCCAAATACAGGACCATTCTGGAAGAAAACCTGATGGAGTCTGCAAAAGACCTGAGACTGGGACGGAGATTTGTCTTCCAACAAGACAATGATCCAAAACATAAAGCAAAATCTACAATGGAATGGTTCAAAAAGAAACATATCCAGGTGTTTGAATGGCCAAGTCAAAGTCCAGACCTGAATCCAATCGAGAATCTGTGGAAAGAACTGAAAACTGCTGTTCACAAATGCTCTCCATCCAACCTCACTGAGCTCGAGCTGTTTTGCAAGGAGGAATGGGAAAAAATGTCAGTCTCTCGATGTGCAAAACTGATAGAGACATACCCCAAGCGACTTACAGCTGTAATCGCAGCAAAAGGTGGCGCTACAAAGTATTAACTTAAGGGGGCTGAATAATTTTGCACGCCCAATTCTTCAGTTTTTGATTTGTTAAAAAAGTTTGAAATATCCAAATCATGAAGTGGAACGACATTTATGTGTCCCACTTGTTGTTGATTCTTCACAAAAAAATACAGTTTTATATCTTTATGTTTGAAGCCTGAAATGTGGCAAAAGGTCGCAAAGTTCAAGGGAGCCGAATACTTTCGCAAGGCACTGTATCATCCTAACCAACTTGCCCTCCAAATACACCTCTTCTGTTTTCAACCAAGATCTCAGCGATCACTGCCTCATTGCCTGCGTCTGTAATGGGTCTGCGGTCAAACGACCACCCCTCATCACAGTCAAATGCTCCATAAAACACTTCAGCGAGCAGACCTTTCTAAATGACCTGGCCCGAGTATCCTGGAAGGATATGGACCTCATCCGGTCAGTAGAGGATACCTGGTTATTCTTTAAAAGTGCTTTCCTCACCATCTTCAATAAGCATGCCCCATTCAATTTTTTTAAAACTAAGAACAGTTCAACTGAACTGAACAGTTCACCACCTCTACGCAGACGACACCATTCTGTATACTTCTGACCCTTCTTTGGACACTGTGTTAACAACTCTCCAGACAAGCTTCAATGCCATACAACTCTCCTTCCGTGGCCTGCAACTGCTCTTAAATGCAAGTAAAACTAAATGCATGCTCTTCAACCGATCGCTGCCCGCACCTGCTCTCCCATCCAGCATCACTACTCTGGACGGTTCTATCTTAGAATATGTGGACAACTACAAATACCTAGGTGTCTGGTTAGACTGTAAACTCTCCTTCCAGACTACATTAAGCATCTCCAATGCAAAATTAAATCTAGCTTCCTATTTCGCAACAAAGCATCCTTCACTCATTCTGACCAAACATACCCACGTAAAACTGACCATCCTGTCGATCCTCGACTTCGGCGACGTCATCTACAAAATAGCCTCCAACACTCTACTCAACAAATAGGATGCAGTCTATCACAGTGCCATCCGTTTTGTCACCAAAGCCCCATATACTACCCCCACTGCGACCTGTACGCTCTCGTTGGCTGGCCCTCGCTTCATACTCGTCGTCAAACCCACTGGCTCCAGGTCATCTGTATTTGCTAGGTAAAGCCTCGCCTTATCTCAGCTAACTCGTCACAATAGCAGCAACCACCCGTAGCACGTGCTCCAGCAGGTATATCTCACTGGTCACCACCAAAGCCAATTCCTCCTTTGGCCGCCTTTCCTTCCAGTTCTCTGCTGCCAATGACTGGAACGAACTGCAAAAAAAAAAAAATCACTGAAGCTGGAGACTCATATCTCCCTCACTAGCTTTAAGCACCAGCTGTCAGAGCAGCTCACAGATCACTGCACCTGATACTTACAGTGGGGCAAAAAGTATTTAGTAAGCCACCAATTGTGCTCCCACTTAAAAAGATGAGAGAGGCCTGTCATTTTCATCATGGGTACACTTCAACTATGACAGACAAAATGAGAAAAAAAAAATCCAGAAAATCACATTGTAGGATTGGCTGGACACTGCTGCATGGTGCCAGATTATTACCAGTGTGGCTGGACACTGCTGCGTGGTGCCAGATTATTACCGGTGTGGCTGGACACTGCTGCATGGCGCCAGATTATTACCAGTGTGGCTGGACACTGCTGCGTGGTGCCAGATTATTACCGGTGTGGCTGGACACTGCTGCATGGCGCCAGATTATTACTGGTGCCATGCACCATAATTTGCAAATAAATTCATAAAAAATGTGATTTTCTGGATTTTTTTTCTAATTTTGTCTGTCATAGTTGACGTGTACCTATGATGAAAATTACAGGCCTCTCTCATCTTTTTAAGTGGGAGAACTTGCACAATTGGTGGCTGACTAAATACTTTTTTGCCCCACTGTAAACTGAAATTACGCAAACTATTTGAGTTTTTGCAACCAGGAAATGGCTGAGCGATTTCTGCACAGTTTAAAGGGATAATCCACCCTCAGAATTTGTTTTCTGAAAGTCTTGTCAATTTGGTGAAAGCTTAATGAACAGTGGGTAAAACAAAACATTTGTCCATGATTGAACTTTGTCGTGGAAATGTCCTGTATTACCAAATCATGAGAGAGCAAACTACACACAAGTCATATTATAAAGTCCATATTTTAATCATATATGAGCTTCACCATAGCCCTGTGACTCTCAGATCAATTCAGTGTCTATAAATTAATTCCCCGAGAGTGTCAACATAATGGCAACTGAGATCCTTTATAGCAAAGATCCACATGACAAACCACAAGTCTTAGGAAAACTGCACAAAGGAAGAATTTTACTTGAGAGAGGAGTATCCCATAGCCAGACAGCATTAGCTATTAATTATTGGTCAGTTTGCCCTCTTAGACGAGGTTCTACGTCTCGTTCTTGGTACAACATAGTACCAAAACATTACCTCATCCAATGGCATATATCAATTGTCAATTCTAGATACTCCCATATCAAATACAATCCCTCCTGGACAAGATCACAGAGACAGTGAGCCTCTTAGGTCATATACTAAATCAAGATAAGGGCAACCTCAGAGGGGACATACAATAGTTACAGACACATTCCCATAAGAAGACAAGCCTGACCTCTCCCCTCTCTGGGGCCCAAGTAACTTTTACCACATAAGCATATTTATGAAAATTGATAAAACATCTTATTTATCAATGTTACCTAAAGAATTCTGATTCTGCTACCACAACTTCTAAGTGGTCCGTCTGAAAATCAGGAAATCGTGTTGGAACGCATCCTAGCTACATGATTTTTGTCACTGGAGAAAGGTAGTTTCATATTATCATATTTCATAATGCTTTTAAAACAATTACCTGCACTCCAGATCGCCAAATAAACCAATAGATGGTATAGGCATTTCTGGTCTAGAACACATCCATCCGTTTATAACCTCATGACAAAGTATATACAGTACCAGTCAAAAGTTTAGACACACCTACTCATTCAAGGGTTTTTCTTTATGTTTACTATTTTCTACATTGTAGAAAGTAGTGAAGACATCAAAACTATGAAATAACACATATGGAATCGTGTAGTAACCAAAAAGGTGATAAATCAAAATATATTTGAGATTTGAGATTCTTCAAAGTAGCCACCCTTTGCCTTGATGACGGCTTAGCATACTTTTGGCATTCTCTCAACCAGCTTGATGAGGTAATCACCTGGAATTCATTTCAATTAAACAGGTGTGCCTTGTTAAAAGTTAATTTTGAAATTTCTTTCCTTCTTAATGCGTTGTGACAAAGTAGGTTTGGTATACAGAAGATAGCCCTATTTGGTAAAAGACCAAGTCCATCAATAAACAGTAAACAGTCAAACCTTGACCCAGAAAATATAAAAAACTATCTCCCATTCCTCTCAAAAATTGTAGAAAAGCTGTTGTGAGGCAACTCACTGCCTTCCTGAAGACAAACAATGTATACGAAACGCTTCAGTCTGGTTTAATACCCCATCATAGCACTCAGACTGCACTTGTGAAGGTGGTAAATTACCTTTTAATGGCGTCAGACCGAGGCTCTGCATCTGTCCTCCTAGATCTTAGTGCTGCTTTTGATGCCATCGATCACCACATTCTTTTGGAGAGATTGGAAACCCAAATTGGTCTACACGGACAAGTTCTAACCTGGTTTAGATCTTATCTGTCGGAAAGATATCAGTCTCTGTGAATGGTTTGTCCTCTGACAAATCAACTGTACATTTCAGTGTTCCTCAATGCTCTGTTTTAGAGGGGTGAGACGCAGACTCGGTCTCAACCTTTAAGGCTTTATTGAAGACTCATCTTTGAACATCTTGGCCATGTTCTGTTACAATCTTCACCCGGCACAGCCAGAAGAGGATTGGCCACCCCTCTTAGCCTGGTTCCTCTCCAGGTTTCTTCCTAGGTTCTGGCCTTTCTAGGGAGATTTTCCTAGCCACAGTGCTTCTACACCTGCATTGCTTGCTGTTTGGGGTTTTAGGCTGGGTTTCTGTACAGCACTTTGTGACATCAGCTGATGTATTTATAAAGCCCTTCTTACATTTGATTGATATTATGGAAAGAACAGCTCAAATAAGCAAAGAGAAACGACAGTCCATAATTACTGCAAGACATGAAGGTCAGTCAATACGGAAAATGTCAAGAACTTTTAACGTTTCTTCAAGTACAGTCGCAAAAACCATCAAGCGCTAGGTCAAAACTGGCTCTCATAAGGACCACCACAGGAAAGGAAGACCCTGAGTTACCTCTGCTGCAGAGGATAAGTTCATTAGAGTTACCAGCCTCAGAAATTGCAGCCCAAATAAATGCTTCACAGAGTTCAAGTAACAGACACATCAACATCAACTGTTCAGAGGAGACTGCGCGAATCAGGCCTTCATGGTCGAAATGCTGCAAAGAAACCATTATTAAATGACACCAATAAGAAGAGATTTGCATGGGCCAAGAAACACGAGCAATGGACATTGGATCAGTGGAAATCTGTCCTTTGGTCTGGTGAGTCCAAATTTTAGATGTTTCGTTCCAACCACTGTGTCTTTGTGAGACAGAGTAGGTGAACAGATGATCTCTGCATGTTTGGGTCCCACCGTGAAGCAAGGAAGAGGAGGTGTGATGGTGCTTTGCTGGTGACACGGTCTGTGATTTATTTAGAATTCAAGGCACACTTAACCAGCATGGCTACCACAGCATTCTGCAGTGATACACCAACCCATCTGGTTTGCGCTTAGTGGGATATCATTTGTTTTTCAACAGAACAATGACCCAACACACCTCCAGGCTGTGTAAGGGCTATTTGATCAAGGAGAGTGATGGAGTGCTGCATCAGATGACCTGGCCTCCAATCAACAGACCTTTTTATTTTTATTTAGTTGAGAACAAGTTCTCATTTACAATTGCGACCTGGCCAAGATAAAGCAAAGCAGTTCGACACATACAAAGACACAGAGTTACACATGGAGTAAAACAAACATACAGTCAATAATAAAGTATAAACAAGTCTATATACGATGTGAGCAAATGAGGTGAGATAAGGGAGGTAAAGGCAAAAAAAGGCCATGGTGGCAAAGTAAATACAATATAGCAAGTAAAACACTGGAATGGTAGATTTGCAATGGAAGAATGTGCAAAGTAGAAATAAAAATAATGGGGTGCAAAGGAGCAAAATAAATAAATAAATTAAATACAGTAGGGAAAAAGGTAGTTGTTTGGGCTAAATTATAGGTGGGCTATGTACAGGTGCAGTAATCTGTGAGCTGCTCTGACAGTTGGTGCTTAAAGCTAGTGAGGGAGATAAGTGTTTCCAGTTTCAGAGATTTTTGTAGTTCGTTCCAGTCATTGGCAGCAGAGAACTGGAAGGAGAGGCGGCCAAAGAAAGAATTGGTTTTGGGGGTGACTAGAGAGATATACCTGCTGGAGCGTGTGCTACAGGTGGGAGATGCTATGGTGACCAGTGAGCTGAGATAAGGGGGGACTTTACCTAGCAGGGTCTTGTAGATGACATGGAGCCAGTGGGTTTGGCGACGAGTATGAAGCGAGGGCCAGCCAACGAGAGCGTACAGGTCGCAATGGTGGGTAGTATATGGGGCTTTGGTGACAAAACGGATTGCACTGTGATAGACTGCATCCAATTTGTTGAGTAGGGTATTGGAGGCTATTTTGTAAATGACATCGCCAAAGTCGAGGATCGGTAGGATGGTCAGTTTTACAAGGGTATGTTTGGCAGCATGAGTGAAGGATGCTTTGTTGCGAAATAGGAAGCCAATTCTAGATTTAACTTTGGATTGGAGATGTTTGATATGGGTCTGGAAGGAGAGTTTACAGTCTAACCAGACACCTAAGTATGTGTAGTTGTCCACGTATTCTATGTCAGAGCAGTCCAGAGTAGTGATGTTGGACAGGTGCAGGTAGCGATCGGTTGAAGAGCATGCACTTAGTTTTACTTGTATTTAAGAGCAATTGGAGGCCACGGAAGGAGATTTGTATGGCATTGAAGCTTGCCTGGAGGGTTGTTAACACGGTGTCCAAAGAAGGGCCAGAAGTATACAGAATGGTGTCGTCTGCGTAGAGGTGGATCAGAGACTCACCAGCAGCAAGAGCGACCTCATTGATGTCTACAGAGAAGAGAGTCGGTCCAAGAATTTAACCCTGTGGCACCCCCATAGAGACTGCCAGAGGTCCGGACAGCAGACCCTCCGATTTGACACAATGAACTCTATCAGAGAAGTAGTTGGTGAACCAGGCGAGGCAATCATTTGAGAAACCAAGGCTGTCGAGTCTGCCGATGAGGATGTGGTGATTGACAGAGTCGAAAGCCTTGGCCAGATCAATGAATACGGCTGCACAGTAATGTTTCTTATCGATGGCGGTTAAGATATTGTTTAGGACCTTGAGCGTGGCTGAGGTGCACCCATGCCCAGCTCTGAAACCAGATTGCATAGCAGAGAAGGTATGGTGAGATTCGAAATGGTCGGTAATCTGCTTGTTGACTTGGCTTTCGAAGACCTTAGAAAGGCATGGTAGGATAGATATAGGTCTGTAGCAGTTTGGGTCAAGAGTGTCCCCCCCTTTGAAGAGCGGGATGACCGCAGCTGCTTTCCAATCTTTGGAAACCCAATTGAGATGGTATGGGATGAGTTGGACTGCAGAGCGAAGGAAAAATAGCCAACATGTGTTCAGCGTATGTGGGAACTTCTTCAAGAGTGTTGGAAAAACATTCCAGGTGAAGCTGGTTGAGAGAATGCCAAGAGTGTACAAAGCTGTCATCAGGGCAAAGAGTGGCTACTTTGAAGAATCTAAAATATATTTTGATTTGTTTAACACTTTTTTGTTTACTACATGATTCCATATAGTTTTGATGTCTTAGCTATTATTCTACAATGTAGAAAATAGTCAAAAGAAAAAACCCTTGAATCAGTAGGTGTGTCCAAACTTTTGAGTGGTACTGTGGCCTTGCTAGAGCTGCTCTGGTCAACTGTAAGTGCTGTTATTGTGAAGTGGAAATGTCTAGGAGCGACAATGGCTCAACCGCGAAGTGGTAGGCCACACAAGCTCATAGAACGGGCCTGCCGAGTGCTGAAATGTGAAGCATGTACAATTTTTGTGAACTTCTTGTTCACAAAATTCATGCTAATGTTCGGTTTTTGAGCTAGCACCCAATTGACCTCCATTCACTCCTTGAAGGAGAGCTCTGTATCCAAGAATGCACCGCAAGGACCTTTGTCGACTTAATGGGCAATGTACACAATTGGCGTTAATACGATTCTAATGGAGTTTCCCCATCTCCTCAAAAGTATCTCTGTGGGAGAGCAACATTACTAAAGATTTTTAGAACTACCTAAAATGCACCACAGCCTGTCGCTTCCAATGGGAGCAAATGAATCATAGTGGGCATAACAAACAAGGAGGTGTGCAGAGCCAAGCACGAGCTAGTGAGATACTATATTGGGGCTGTCTAGCATTTACTTGCATATTTCCGTTAGGGAATGCCTACTCCTACTCTGTGAAGTGCACATATGCAATAACTCAATTTGCCCTTGCACTCCTTCTAAACAACGTAATTGGCAAAGGGTAAAGTCTACAAAACACAGTCCACTATGTTCCAGATTCTAGTTTTGGAAACAGAAAACTGTATGGAGATCAAATGTTTAAAATCAATGAGAAATGGATTTTGGCTAACATTATGCACATTCTCACTCCATCTTCTCCCTCTACCAGCCACTGGGCTTCCTCTCATCACCATATTTGGTAGTGAGTGAAAACGCCAACTGGATGCTTCACATTTATACATCCGGTGAAATATCTGGCTCATCTGTGACGTTACTATGCTCTCACTCAGTGGCAGAGAACAACTGCAAGTTGAACTTGGTGAGTAAGACTCCTAAATTGATAGTGCAGTTTGTTAAAGCTAGCTAGCTAGCTTTAGAGAGAGAGAGCATTGCATTAAGGGTTTTGTAGTGGATTTGAGCTGCAACAGATTTCCATAAACGATTTTCACATTTCTACAAACCTTGTTAAAACAACAAAATGATTGTTTGAACATTTGTTCACATAGTGTTATTTAACACTGTTAATCAATAGCATTAGTGGCTTGGGGTGGATTATACCTTTAAACTGTGCTTTCCAGTTACACATTCTGCTTGTCTTTCAGGCACTTCCTCAGTGTCTAGAAGGGTTCCCTCTGCCACACTGACAACACCAGTTCTGCTCAATATCACAGGCACTTTGAAGCCATAGTAATGGCTGCACTTTGAAATGGCCTGACGATAAAACACCACCTTGTGTAACTGAACCCCCCCCCCACGGCCTTAATCCTTATTAAATACCACCTCGTGTAACTGAACCCCCACGGCCTTAATCCTTATTAAACACCACCTCGTGTAATTGAACCCCCACGGCCTTAATCCTTATTAAACACCACATTGTGTAACTAAACCCCCCACGGCATTAATCCTTTTTAAACACCACATTGTGTAACTAAACCCCCACGGCATTAATCCTTATTAAACACCACATTGTGTAACTAAACCCCCCCCACGGCATTAATCCTTTTTAAACACCACATTGTGTAACTGTAACTGGTTAGTCCTTGTTACACACCACCTCCCTAGCTCTGTGAAACAGGCAGCAGATAGCTGGCAGAGAGAGAGCAGGTTAAAGAGGCAGGCCAGTGGGTAGCTGCCATTGATGTCCATAGCAATTTGGCTGGTGTGTGTCCAGGACCGATGTGAGACATTACACAGAAAAGTTGTGGAGAAACTTTAAAATATCT
This sequence comes from Oncorhynchus tshawytscha, assembly GCF_018296145.1. Lineage (NCBI taxonomy): Eukaryota > Metazoa > Chordata > Actinopteri > Salmoniformes > Salmonidae > Oncorhynchus > Oncorhynchus tshawytscha. The sequence goes on along the minus strand of NC_056457.1, from coordinate 24,544,842 downwards.
GCTGAAGTCTGTCGGTGTAATAAGTTCAAGCAGGCTGTGGGGCCTACCTGCTGCGTGTGTGCCACTCACAGGCCCCTTTCAAATGTAAATTGTAATTTTAAAAATATTTTTTAGATCCTGTTATCCAGAGCAACTTACAGGAGCAATTAGGGTTGTGTGCTTTGTTCAAATACTGCCCGCTGTCAATCACACCACCACAGCTGGGCACACACACGCTCTAAAACCTTTCATAATACCCATGAACACACGCACGCCTACACACATTCACACCAGAACTCAAACTCGCACGTGCCCACCTGCATTAATTCTCAATCACTCACACACATGCTCACCTGTCACACACACAAAAACTCAGTTACACGTGCACACACACACACACAACCCACCAATGCGCTCACAATAATTCCACCTACCCCATAGTCACACAGTCAATTACAGCCACAATCCCTCAAAAGACTCCGGTTTTGTCTTCATCCCAAACTGCCGTGGTGACCGGCTGCCATATGTTGATCTGTTCTCAGCAGGAGCTGACAACTAAAACCTCCAGTTACCCTCAAACAAACCTCTGGTGAACAGAACCACTGACAAACACTAGCGCATATGTATGCATGTAGGGAGCGTATCAATGTGTATATAAGTTTAATACACTGCTCAAAAAAATAAAGGGAACACTTAAACAACACAATGTAACTCCAAGTCAATCACACTTCTGTGAAATCAAACTGTCCACTTAGGAAGCAACACTGATTGACAATAAATGTCACATGCTGTTGTGCAAATGGAATAGACAACAGGTGGAAATTATAGGCAATTAGCAAGACACGCCCAATACAGGAGTGGTTTTGCAGGTGGTGACAACAGACCACTTCTCAGTTCCTATGCTTCCTGGCTGATGTTTTGGTCACTTTTGAATGCTGGCGGTGCTTTCACTCTAGTGGTAGCATGAGACGGAGTCTACAACCCACACAAGTGGCTCAGGTAGTGCAGCTCATCCAGGATGGCACATCAATGCGAGCTGTGGCAAGAAGGTTTGCTGTGTCTGTCAGCGTAGTGTCCAGAGCATGGAGGCGCTTCCAGGAGACAGGCCAGTTCATCAGGAGATGTGGAGGAGGCCGTAGGAGGGCAACAACCCAGCAGCAGGACCGCTACCTCCGCCTTTGTGCAAGGAGGAGCAGGAAGAGCACTGCCAGAGGCCTGCAAAATGACCTCCAGCAGGCCACAAATGTGCATGTGTCTGCTCAAACGGTCAGAAACAGACTCCATGAGGGTGGTATGAGGGCCCGACGTCCACAGGTGGGGGTTGTGCTTACAGCCCAACACCGTGCAGGACGTTTGGCATTTGCCAGAAAACACCAAGATTGACAAATTCGCCACTGGCGCCCTGTGCTCTTCACAGATGAAAGCAGGTTCACACTGAGCACGTGACAGACGTGACAGTCTGGAGACGCCGTGGAGAACGTTCTGCTGCCTGCAACATCCTTCAGCATGACCGGTTTTGCGGTGACTCAACCCCCCCCCACGGCAGTCATGGTGAGAGGTGGCATTTCTTTGGGGGGCCGCACAGCCCTCCATGTGCTCGCCAGAGGTAGCCTGACTGCCATTAGGTACCGAGATGAGATCCTCAGACCCCTTGTGAGACCATATGCTGGTGCGGTTGGCCCTGGGTTCCTCCTAATGCAAGACAATGCTAGACCTCATGTGGCTGGAGTGTGTCAGCCATTCCTGCAAGAGGAAGGCATTGATGCTATGGACTGGCCCGCCCAGACCTGAATCCAATTGAGCACATCTGAGACATCATGTCTTGCTCTATCCACCAACAGACTGTCCAGGAGTTGGCGGATGCTTTAGTCCAGGTCTGGGAGGAGATCCCTCAGGAGACCATCCACCACCTCATCAGGAGCATGCCCAGGCGTTGTAGGGAGGTCATATAGGCACGTGGAGGCCACACACGCTACTGAGCCTCATTTTGACTTGTTTTAAGGACATTACATCAAAGTTGGATCAGCCTATAGTGTGGTTTTCCACTTTAATTTTGAGTGTGACTCCAAATCCAGACCTCCATGGGTTGATAAATTTGATTTCCATTGATCATTTTTGTGTGGTTTTGTTGTCAGCACATTCAACTATGTAAAGAAAAAAGTATATAATAAGAATATTTCATTCATTCAGATCTAGAATGTGTTATTTTAGTGTTCCTTTATTTTTTTTTAGCAGTGTAGTTAATATAAGTGCATTCGGACAGTATTCAAACCCCATGACTTTTTCCATATTTTGTTATGTTACAGCCTTAGTCTAAAATATATTAAAATGTTTTTTTCCCCCCTCAATCTACACACAACACCCCACAAATATAAAAACTCAAAACACATTTACGTAATTATTCAGACCCTTTAACTCAGTACTTTGTTGAAGCACCTTTGGCAAGGATTACAGCATCGAGTCTTCTTGGGTATGACGCTGCAAGTCTGGCACACCTCTTTTTGGGGAGTTTTTCCCTATTCTTCTCTGCAGGTCCTCTCAAGCTGTCAGGTTGGATGGGGTGCGTCGCTGCACAGCTATTTTCAGGTCTCTCCAGACATGTTCGATCGGGTTCAAGTCTGTGCTCTGGTTTGGCCACAAGGACATTCAGAGACTTGTCCCGAAGCCACTCCTGCGTTGTCTTGGCCGTGTACTTAGGGTCATTGTCCTGTTGGACAATGGACCTTGTGGTGGAATTATTGTAATCAAAAGGAGAGAGACTTAAGATTTTTTCAAAACAATCAAACTTTACTATTTAATTAGTTCAGTAATGGAGCTGGTCGGTAATCACCCCTGGAGGTGATCCCTGAACTCAACCAGCTGGTTTACTGCAGTAATGGAGCTGGTCGGTAATCACCCCTGGAGGTGATCCCTGAGAACTCAACCAGCTGGTTTACTGCAGTAATGGAGGTGGTCGGTAATCACCCCTGGAGGTGAAACCTGAGAACTCAACCAGCTGGTTTACTGCAGTAATGGAGCTGGTCGGTAATCACCCCTGGAGGTGATCCCTGAACTCAACCAGCTGGTTTACTGCAGTAATGGAGCTGGTCGGTAATCACCCCTGGAGGTGATCCCTGAACTCAACCAGCTGGTTTACTGCAGTAATGGAGCTGGTCGGTAATCACCCCTGGAGGTGATCCCTGAACTCAACCAGCTGGTTTACTGCAGTAATGGAGCTGGTCGGTAATCACCCCTGGAGGTGATCCTGAACTCAACCAGCTGGTTTACTGCAGTAATGGAGCTGGTCGGTAATCACCCCTGGAGGTGATCCCTGAACTCAACCAGCTGGTTTACTGCAGTAATGGAGCTGGTCGGTAATCACCCCTGGAGGTGATCCTGAACTCAACCAGCTGGTTTACTGCACTGCCCTGAACTCAACCAGTAATGGAGCTGGTCGGTAATCACCCCTGGAGGTGATCCCTGAACTCAACCAGCTGGTTTACTGCAGTAATGGAGCTGGTCGGTAATCACCCCTGGAGGTGATCCCTGAACTCAACCAGCTGGTTTACTGCAGTAATGGAGCTGGTCGGTAATCACCCCTGGAGGTGATCCCTGAACTCAACCAGCTGGTTTACTGCAGTAATGGAGCTGGTCGGTAATCACCCCTGGAGGTGATCACTGAGAACTCAACCAGCTGGTTTACTGCAGTAATGGAGCTGGTCGGTAATCACCCCTGGAGGTGATCACTGAGAGCTGGTTTAAGCCACAGCATTTTATAGCAAAGTCCATCCTCCTTCAGTCTACATGACACACAACAGATGTATGGAATGGGTAACAAGGTTGAGATTTGAATGAAAGATACTGTCTGCAGTGAATGAATAGTATCTGCTGTAAAAACAAGAACTCATTATGTAGAGAGCAGTCTCTGGTCCCCACTCCATACTGGAGCATCACTCCCTGGTACCATATAGAACAGAAACATTAACTCATTGTGTAGAGAGCAGTCTCTGGTCCCCAACTCCATACTGGAGCATCACTCCCTGGTACCATATAGAACAGAAACATTAACTCATGCTCTGGAATGCCAAAGACATGGTAGATCTTCCAGAGGCCCATCCTCAGAACACACACAGATGAGCGTTCTAACAACCCTTATTCTTTTGCATAAAACAAATCTAATTTTTAGTCACATGCGCCGAATAAAAACAATCATTTGATGCAACAAAAGTTTTATAACATAATCTGATCCTGACAACTCTCCCAGTCTCTGCCGCTGAGAAACATCCCCACAGCATGATGCTGCCACCACCATGCTCCACCGTAGGGATGGTGCCAGGTTTCCTCCAAACGTGATGCTTGGCATTCAGGCCAAAAAGTTCAATATTGGTTTCATCAGACCAGAGAATCTTGTTTCTCATGGTCTAAGTCTTTAGGGGCCTTTCAGCAAACTCCAAGTGAGCTGTCATGTGCCTTTACTGAAGAGTGGATTCCGTCTGGTCACTCTACAATAAAGGCCTGATTGGTAGTGCTGCAGAGATGGTTGTCCTTCTGGAAGGTTCTCCCATCTTCACAGAGGAACTCTAGAGCTCTGTCGGAGTGACCATCAGGTTCTTGGTCAACTCCCTTACCAAGACCCTTCTCCCCCGATTGCTCAGTTTGGCCGGGCGGCTAGCTCTAGGATGAGTCTTGGTGGTTCCAAACATCTTCCATTTAAGAATGATGGAGGCCACTGTGTTCTTGGGGACCTGCAATGCTGCAGAAATGTTTTGGTACCCTTCCCCAGATCTGTGCTTCGACACAATCCTGTCTCGGACCAATACGGACATTTCCATCGATCTCATGGCTTGGTTTTTGTTCTGACATGCACTTTCAACTGTAGGATCTTATAGACAGGTGTGCCTTTCCAAATCATGTCCAATCAATTGAATTTACCACAGGTGCACTCCAATCAAGTTGTAGAATCATCTCAAGGATGATCAATGGAAACAGGATGCACCTGAGCTCAATATTAAGTCTCATATCAAAGGGTCTGAATACTTATGTAAATAAGGTATGTTTTATTTTTATTAGATTTGCAAACATGTCTAAACCTGTTTTCGCTATGTCATTATGGAGTATCCTGTGTAGATTGAGGTTTTCTTTTTATTTAATCCTATTTTAGAATAAGGCTGTAGCGTAAGAACATGTAGGAAAATGGGTCTAAATACTTTCTGAAGGCCCTGTATAATACACCAAATAGTGTATTCCTCATGAACGTTGCCCTGACAACCATTCATTCTGCACGACTGTATACCAGGGTACAGGATGCATCAGTCACTTTTATACAGTGTGTTTGTTTGCATTCGTAAAATGAATTAATAAAACCGTCAGGTATAAAGCACAATTACTTTTATTAGACGTGGGGGAAAAAACTATCCCAGTTTTCATCAGATACTTGATTGAGTGCGAAAAATATGAATTACAGAAAAAGAGGGACCTAAATGAAAAACAGATAAATAAAGCAATAGGCAATGATGCTGACAGCATCAGGTGTATTTGTAAAATGATGCTGACAGCATCAGAGGTGTTTATAGAAGGACAACTCCACAGTAACATTGAGACCGATGTATAAAATGTATGCCAAACAAAAAACAATGATTGCAAAGTTAAACTAATGATACAGGTCTGCACAAGGACTACTTTTAACAATTTCCACAGAACATTTGACAAAAAGACATTTACTTGAAGAACAGTGCAGATGTAAAGTTTGGTAACAGAACGACAGTTTGTGCTGTTTGAGCCGTCATTCTGTTACCAAACTTTGCATCTGCACTGCCCCATTTCCACTGGCCCTCTACCTGGTCCTCCTGCCCCATTTCCACTGGTCCTCTACCTGGTCCTCCTGCCCCATTTCCACTGGCCGTCTACCTGGTCCTCCTGCCCCATTTCCACTGGCCCTCTACCTGGTCCTCCTGCCCCATTTCCACTGGCCCTCTACCTGGTCCTCCTGCCCCATTTCCACTGGCCCTCTACCTGGTCCTCCTGCCCATTTTCCACTGGCCCTCCACACCCCTTCATCTGGTGCTCCTGCACCCTTTTTCCACTAGCCCTTCACCTGGTCCTCCTGCCCACTTTCCACTGGCCCTCCACCTGCCCCCTTTCCACTGGCCCTCCACCTGGTGTTCCTGGCCCCTTTCCACTGGCCCTCCACCTGGTGTTCCTGGCCCTCTACCTGATCCTCCTGGCCCCTTTCCACTGGCCCTCCACCTGGTCCTCTTGCTCCCTCTCTTGTCATATCTTTTTTATTTGTTGAGATGCCTATTTTGTTTTTATGGATGACTGCCGCCCGCTGCAAAGCCAATTTCTCCTTGGAGTCCCCAAAATGCATCCTGACTGCCTGAAAGTAATCACTGATCTGACTGGGTAGGTGAGTGCAATTAAACAGAAACTTTGCCTTCATCTAGACACCTTTCAATCCCACATATTCTCCTCAAGGAAGGAGAGAAAAGGTCTCCCAACACTTTCACCTGGATCACTCCCTCCATTCCTCCCACCTTCTCGCCAGCCCCTCCCTGTCCCACCCTTACCTCTACAACAAACCTATCCATCCCTCTCCCCAGCCCCTCCCTGTCCCACCCTTACCTCTACAACAAACCTATCCATCCCTCTCCCCAGCCCCCTCCCTGTCCCACCCTTACCTCTACAACAAACCTATCAATCCCTCTCCCCAGCCCCTCCCTGTCCCACCCTTACCTCTACAACAAACCTATCCATCCCTCTCCCCAGCCCCCTCCCTGTCCCACCCTTACCTCTACAACAAACCTATCCATCCCTCTCCCCAGCCCCTCCCTGTCCGACCCTTACCTTTAGAACAAACCTATCCATCCCTCTCCCCAGCCCCTCCCTGTCCCACCCTTACCTCTACAACAAACCTATCCATCCCTCTCCCCAGCCCCCTCCCCGCTCATCCCCTTGCCTGGTCCTTCTAGTACTCTTTTCTTGAGGTGGTCCAGCTTGTCGCTGGCTAGCGCCCCCCTGAGGGCAGTGAAGAAGGCATAGTAGTGGGCCGTGTTGTGGAGCATGAGCAGTACTCCAGCCAGCAGCTCATTGGTCACCAGAAGGTGATGTAGGTACGCCCTCTGGTGGTTCCTGCAGCAGTAGCAGCCACACCCCTCCACCAGGGGACTGAAGTCCTCTCTGTACCTGGAGAGCAGAGGGTCACACACACGGACAGACACACACCCAGAGTGACACACACACGCACACAGATGAAACAGGAACACACACATTCCTTAGAATAGAGTGAGAGGGACAGAGGCACATGTGCATACACCAACTGGCACAAACACTAATGGACACAAACCTCTTATCTTTCAGGTTGATCTCAAAAGGAGTCATCTTGGTTTGGTCTTCTTGGGGATTATCGGTTCCATTCTTCTGACCTATAGCAGCTTCGGACTTGTCCAACTCCACAACTGCCAAAATACACACCAATCAAATCAATCCCTTTGGCCACACCCATTCAACTAGACCAATCTGATCCATTTACTAAACCCACACATTCCAAAGTCCATAGCAGTCAGATCATGTCCTAAAACCATACATCCTAAACCAATTATGGCCCATTGTGTTCCAATTTCACGATCTTCTCCTTTCCCACAAAGGAATATCAGTATTTGCTGTATTCAAGGCCCCGTCCACCAAAACCCACAAAAGCATCCCCCCCACACAAGGGAAATTCCTCACCCAACAGCTTCATTAAATTGTTATCAGGCACTTCCATCTAAAGGTCAACTGAAGGGCAAACAGAATGATCCAGTCAGTGTGACAGAGAGAGTGCGAGCGAGAGTTAAAGGTGAAAACAAGAGTGGAGAGAACAACAGGATGGGGGCAAAGGAGGTGGGAAAACAGGTGAAAAATGGAGAGGAGAGAGAGCACGAGAGACAAGTCATGTCAGGAGGGAATGATAGTAAAGAGAGGGAAGATGAGTTTGACAGATGAAGGAGAGAGGGGAAAAAAGGGATGGAGGGAGAGTGAATAGAAGGAGTGATCTGAAGAGCAAGGGAGGATAGCAAGAATGAGAGAGAGAGGGCAAGGATGGCAGGTGGTAAGACTGTGGTGCCAGAGAAGAGGAAGATTGGGGTGAGGGCTGTGACACCACCTCCCCACAGAGCCCTCTAATTAGCTGAGGGGGGATTTGGATGCGGTCTCCTCATTCGCTGATGGACCCCAGTCCTGTCCTAACACTCAACTCCAGTGAACCTCGTTACACTCCCCCGTGCAGAATCGATTAGTGCTATCTGATACTTAAATCGGTCTGATCCTCAACTTCTGAATCTGTTACTTTGGCCTGATATAAAAACTTTTACAGTTCTTAAATAGAAAATCCCGCAGGAGGCTTCAATTGCCCTCAGGAACACTTTAATCATAGTGTTTTCTTTTCCTTTATCAGAGATTAACGGCAGGGCATGATTTAATTGTTATCGGTTTACTGGGTAACAGTGAGATCGTTCATTGATTTAATTTCACCAACTGACCCTTTGGGTTTGTATCTCCACCCATTTATTTGATTTAACCGAGGGCTAGAAAACGCATCTTATCCCCACAAACAAACACACACGTCTCTATTTATCTTGTTCACACACACAGCAAGGGACACAATTATAAATAAAGACACTTTCTATCATATTCACACAGAAATTAAAAAACACACACACACTCGCTGGTCTTTGCTGCCATAATTCTCAGTGGTATTGAACTGGAAGCTGGTTGGGAACAAAGTTTGTTGATTAATTCATGATGTTAAGCCAAAGAAGCCTCTGTTCAACAGAGAGATCTGTCTACAGTGGCAGACGGATCTGAGTGAATTACAGACTGCTGTACTCTGCTGGACTCCCTGCGGTGAGGGAAAAGCCCAACACCCCATGACTCTTAACTTCAAAATCCTCCTCATCATCATACTGATTAACATCAATTATCTTCAACAGCGTGATCACAGCCTTCGCCCATGAGAGCCCACTGTAATGTTTAATCATGTGCAGTGCCTTGCAAAAGTATTAAGTTGGCGGTTTTCCTATTTTGTTGCATGATATCCTGTAATTTAAATGGATTTTTATTTGGATTTCATGTAATAGACATACACGAAGTAGTCCAAATTGGTGAAGTGAAAAGCAAAAAAATAAAACACAGAAAAGTGGTGTGTGCATATGTATTCACCCCCTTTGAAGCCCCTAAATCAGATCTGGTGCAACCAATTACCTTCAGAAATCACATAATTAGACCTACCCATCCCGGATCCGGGAGAATTGTCATCAACTACACTAATTAGCATAGCATAACGGTCAAAAAATATTACTAGTAAATATTCATATTCATGAAATCACAAGTGAAATATAGTGAAACACAGCTTAGCCTTTTGTTAATCACCCTGTCATCTCAGATTTTGAAATGATGCTTTACAGCCAAAGCAAGACAAGCGTTTGTGTAAGTTTATCGATAGCCTAGCATAGCATTATGTCCAGCTAGCAGCAGGAAGCTTGGTCACGAAAATCAGAAAAGCAATCAAATTCAATCGTTTACCTTTGATGAGCTTCGGATGTTTTCACTCCCGAGACTCCCAGTTAGACAGCAAATGTTCGAGAGGAACATTGGCCGCCTTTGTCTATTACGCACAAATCACTCTGAGAGCCACCAACAGACCACTGACGCAATGTCGTTCACACTCATTTTTCAAAATAAAAGCCTGAATCTATGTCTAGTGGCTGTAGACACATTAGGGAAGCCATAGAAAAAGGAATCTGGTTGATATCCCTTTCAATGGGCGATAGGGATGCATAGGAACAAAATAAGAGTCACTTCCTGATTGGATTTTTCTTTCTTTCGCCTGCAATATCAGTTCTGTTATACTCACAGACAATATTTTGACAGTTTTGGAAACTTTAGTGTTTTCTATCCTAAGCTGTCAATTATATGCATATTCTAGCATCTGGTCCTGAGAAATAGCCTGTTTACTTTGGGAACGTTCTTTTTCCAAAAATGAAAACAGTGCCCCCTAGTTTCAAGAGGTTAAATAAAGTCCACCTGTGTGCAATCTAAGTGTCACATGATCTGTCACATGATCTCAGAATATATACAACTGTTCTGAAAGGCCCCAGAGTCTGCAACATCACTAAGCAAGGGACACCACCAAGCAAGCGGCACCATGAAGACTAGAGGTCGACCGATTATGATTTTTCAACGCCGATACCGATTATTGGAGGGCCAAAAAAGCCGATACCGATTAAATCGGACCTTTTTTTTCAAATAGATTTGTAATAATGACAATTACAACAATACTGAATGAACACTTATTTTAAGTTCATATAATACATCAATAAAATCAATTTAGCCTCAAGTAAATAATGAAACATGTTTAATTTGGTTTAAATAATGCAAAAACAAAGTGTTGGAGAAGAAAGTAAAAGTGCAATATGTGCTATGTAAGAAAGCTAACGTTTCAGTTCCTTGCTCAGAACATGAGAACATATGAAAGCTGGTGGTTCCTTTTAACATGAGTCTTCAATATTCCCAGGTAAGAACTTTTAGGCTGTAGTTATTATAGGAATTATAGGACTATTTCCCTCTATACCATTTGTATTTCATTAACCTTTGACTATTGGATGTTCTTATAGGCACTTTAGTATTGCCAGTGTAACAGTATAGCTTCCGTCCCTCTCCTCCCTGGGCTCGGACCAGCAACACAACGACAACAGCCACCCTCGAAGCAGCGTTACCCATTCAGAGCAAGGGAAACAACCACTGCAAGGCTCAGAGCGAGTGGCGTTTGACACGCTATTAGCGCGCGCTAACTAGCTAGCCATTTCACTTCGGTTACACAAGCCTCATCTCGGGAGTTAATAGGTTTGAAGTCATAAACAGCGCATGCTTGATGCACAACGAAGAGCTGCTGGCAAAACGCAAAGAAAGTGCTGTTTGAATGAATGTTTACGCGCTTGCTTCTGCCTACCACCGCTCCGTCAGATACTTAGATACTTGTATGCTCAGTCAGATTATATGCAACGCATGGAAACGTTAGATAATATCTAGTAATATCATCAACCATGTGTAGTAAACTAGTGATTATGATTGTTTTTTATAAGATAAGTTTAATGCTCGCTAGCAACTTACCTTGGCTTACTGCATTCGCGTAACAGGCAGTCTCCTTGTGGAGTGCAACGAGAGAGAGGCAGGTCGTTATTGCATTGGACTAGTTGACTAAGTTTGCAAGATTGAATCCCCTGAGCTGACAAGGTAAAAATCTGTCGTTCTGCCCCTGAACGAGGCAGTTAACCCACCGTTCCTAGGCCGTCATTGAAAATAAGAATGTGTTCTTAACTGACTTGCCTAGTTAAAAGGTATATAATAAAAAATAATAAAACATCTGCAAATCGGTGCCCAAAAATACAGATATCCGATTGTTATGAACTTGAAATCGGTAATGAAGACCAAGGAGCTTTCCAAACAGGTCAGGGAAAAAGTTGTGGAGAAGTACATATCAGGGTTGGGTTACAAAAAAATATCTGAAACTTTAAACATCCCATGGAGCACCATTAAATCCCTTGTTAAAAAATTGAAAGAATATGGCACCACAACAAACCTGCCAAGAGAGGGCCGCCCACCAAAACTCACGGACCAGGCAAGGAGGGCATTAATCAGAGAGGCAACAAAGAGACCAAAGATAACCCTGAAGGAGCTGCAAAGCTCCACAGCAGAGATTGGAGTATCTGTCCATAAGACCACTTTAAGCAGTACACTCCACAGAGCTGGGCTTTATGGAAGAGTGGCCAGAAAAAAGCCATTGCTTAAAGAAAAAAATAAGCAAACACGTTTGGTGTTTGCCAAAAGGCATGTGGGAGACTCCAAACATATGGAAGAAGATAACCTGGTCAGATGGATGAATAGATGAATAGATGCACACTCAAGTACATTTTTAAAATGTGTTATTTCTTGTTGGTTTCATAATAATAAATATTTTGCATCTTCAAAGTAGCAGGCATGTTGTGTAAATCAAATGATACAAACCCCACAAAAATGTATTTTAATTACAGGTTGTAAAGGCAACAAAATGAGAAAAATGCCAAAGGGGGTGAATACTTCGCAAGCCACTGTACATTTTCCAATTAATGCAACGAGCGTACTGGGATTAGTATCAATCCCACACAAATCATTAACCTAACGTCAAAGACATCATTTTAACACTGTCTGTCACGTTAGTCACTGACCCCATCACACACATGGCGAGTCTGAGACGGGTTCTGAAAGGTCCGGATAGGCATAACAATATAATGCTACAGGCAGACCTACAATCAGGACCAGAGGACGTTTCTCCTTCATGACAACACCTATCCAGTGTTTCAGAGCTGTAACCACTGTAGCAATACAAGGTAGTGAAAGGGGCTGAAGGGCCAAATGGAACGGGTCCATGGTTCTGACAGTACTGTATCACAGCTGTCAGTGGTCCATGGTTCTGACAGTACTGTATCACAGCTGTCTGTGTGGAGCGGGTCCATGGTTCTGAATGCACTGTATCCCACCTGTCAGTGGTCCATGGTTCTGACAGTACTGTATCACAGCTGTCTGTGTGGAGCGGGTCCATGGTTCTGAATGCACTGTATCCCACCTGTCAGTGGTCCATGGTTCTGACAGTACTGTATAACAGCTGTCAGTGGTCCATGGTTCTGACAGTACTGCATCACAGCTGTCTGTGGTCATGGTTCTGACAGTACTGCATCACAGCTGTCAGTGGTCATGGTTATGACAGTACTGCATCACAGCTGTCTGTGGTCATGGTTCTGACAGTACAGCATCACAGCTGTCAGTGGTCCATGGTTCTGACAGTACAGCATCACAGCTGTCAGTGGTCATGGTTCTGACAGTACAGCATCACAGCTGTCTGTGGTCATGGTTCTGACAGTACAGCATCACAGCTGTCAGTGGTCATGGTTCTGACAGTACTGCATCACAGCTGTCAGTGGTCATGGTTCTGACAGTACAGCATCACAGCTGTCAGTGGTCCATGGTTCTGACAGTACTGCATCACAGCTGTCTGTGGTCATGGTTCTGACAGTACAGCATCACAGCTGTCTGTGGTCATGGTTCTGACAGTACTGCATCACAGCTGTCAGTGGTCATGGTTCTGACAGTACTGCATCACAGCTGTCAGTGGTCATGGTTCTGACAGTACAGCATCACAGCTGTCAGTGGTCCATGGTTCTGACAGTACAGCATCACAGCTGTCAGTGGTCCATGGTTCTGACAGTACAGCATCACAGCTGTCAGTGGTCATGGTTATGACAGTACTGCATCACAGCTGTCTGTGGTCATGGTTCTGACAGTACAGCATCACAGCTGTCAGTGGTCCATGGTTCTGACAGTACAGCATCACAGCTGTCAGTGGTCATGGTTCTGACAGTACTGCATCACAGCTGTCAGTGGTCATGGTTCTGACAGTACTGCATCACAGCAGCGGTCTGTGTGGAGCGGGTCCATGGTTCCGACAGCACTGTATCACACCTGTATGTGTGGAGCGGGTCCATGGTTCTAACAGTACTGTATCACAGCTGTCAATGTGTTCTCAAAACATCACAAGTAGCCAGCAGAATGAATTTTTTTTTAATTGGGTGGTATCTGATGCACCCCCATTTGTTTAAGTAATTCAAGTAGCTGGTCACATAAGGGTTAGTAGTCAGCTATTTGGTGCTTATGGAACACACAGACCTGTTGGGGGTACCTGTACACCTGTACCTGCTGCCTCTGGGTCAGTGGTGATGTTGAAAGGGAAGGTGAGAGCACAGCCTCGCTCGGTCACCTGGAAGGGGAAGAAGCTCTCAAACAGGTCCACTCCCGCCTCCACGCACGCCAGCACCTCGTCTGGCCGCCCCACACCCTGCAGCAGCCTGACAGACAGAAAGAGAGAGGCAGGCGGGCAAACAGACAGAAACGTATTACACTGTTGATCAATGATTGAATTACCAGACGAACTGAAAGACTCTTACCCATCTCTTATCTATCAGTGTTATCCCTGAAGCACTACAGATGCAGCATCTCTCCCTCTTGCTCACACACACACACCAAAATCAATACAAAAACCGAACATCCATACACAGAACACATGCATGCTCATAGCAGACAGAAAAAAACAGATTGCACCCCCCCAATCTTCCTGAAACCCATTCCCCCTTAGCCCACCTCAGTCTCAAAATCACTCACTTTCCCCCCTCACTCTCTCTACTCCACTGCCTCGAGTTTCCAGGGCCAAACTAATTTACCATCCCATAATGATGGCCAGGGGTAGGGAGTGGATCTCCCAGCACCACCACAACCCAGGGGCAGGCTGACCCAGCACAGGCCCGATGGAGCCTCTTTTCATTATGGAAACGCAGTACGGCCCAAAGGGAGCGTCTGGGGGTCTCTGATACCACCTGCAGCACCACTGTCTCTCTCCACCCCAGAGCCCCAGTCGGCTCCCTCACCTCCAGGATCAAGGAGGAATAGGACAGAGGTCTCCCCACCACCGGGGCACTGGGAAGCAGGCTGAGTTCAGTGGGGAGTCTACTCTCTAGCCAGACCAGTATTCCCAGTGCAGCTGGAAGAAGAGTGGGAACGGGGTTGCCATGGCTCCCAGTAGGGAAAGCAGGGGTTGCCATGGTTTCCTGGAGATTCTGAGTGAGCATTATGAGCGCAGAGTGATGGAAGGACAGAGGGAGGGGTGTCCGTCTTCCTCTTAGTCTCCCACTGTGAGAGTAACAGCAGTCCACTAGGGGGTTTTAGGGTTGAGTGTGTGTGGGGTAGAATTTAATAGTGTATAATATGGGGGGTGTGGGTCGCTGTGTTTTCACCAGGGGTTGGAATTTAAATTATTTTTCCAAACATTTTGTTCGTTAAGTTCCGTTCCACTGTTCCAACCTGCAAAATAAAGTCCAGAACCAGTACCGGTTATATCGTTTCTTTGTTACATTAGCTCAACCTTAAATTACTTCACCAATCAGTTTGGACAGAGCAGCTTGCTATAAGGGAGTTATAGTTTTTTAGTCATGGGCGCTATCGGCTGCCTAGGCTATAGTTGTTTACATGTGCTATGGACAGACAAGTGTAGGGCGCGAGATACGACTGAAATTTTGAAGGTGAGGAGAGGACGAGAGAGGGTGGACGAGGGCATTGTTATGACATGCATTATCTGAACTAGGCCCACAGAAATATACCTAGGAAGTGGCGGCTTCTATAAAGGAACTTTGAATGTCTTTACACTGCAGAGACTTGGCTTGGTGTTGGAACAGGGTCGCTAACAAGTTTGTGTGTGCACAGCGGCACAAGAATTAAAAACACGTCTTACCTTTTCGTAGTTAATAAATCCAATGTGAAACGTGATAACTATAGCATCTGTAACTAGCATGGAAAAAGTTAAACAATTTTTCTCTAATTAAAAATCTCTCCCTAATTTTGGAATCACACTTGTAACGTCAGTAGGCTACCTTGGCCTAAGCTTCGGCGGGGGGGAGGGGCAGGTAGCCTAAACACGCACTGACAAAGAATTTCAACTGGCAGGCAGACACTGGAACACGTTTCTGAGTGACGGACTGAGGGCTTTGCATAGGCGTCTTGTTGCGTAGGTTTTGGTGAAACTGACAAAATGCCTGGAATGTAAGTTATTAATCTGTTCTCATGCTTTTAAAATAGTGGTTCTGTTCCAGAACAGTATAGATCACTTTTCTTCCTGGTTCTGATTCTGTTCCTCTAAAGATTTATTTATTTTTCAGTTCTGTTCCCTGAACCATTTCCAACCCCTGGTTTTCACAGGTGTCACATGATCACTCAATTAGAGCCATTACTTGGTCAGTCAGTCCTCTCTCCTCACCTGGTCCCTGCTGTACATTCTAAAATTGGTCTGAGTGGAGAGAGAGAAGAGCCAGACTGCAGATGAGACAAAGAGGAGTGGAGAGAGGGAATAGACAGACTGGGAGAGAGGAGTAGAGAGGGAGATAATTAAAAAGTGTTATAGGAGGTATGGATTGTTTTTGAAGAGTATCCTGCTTTGGGGGGGTGGAGTGAGGGAAGGAGAAACACAAATAATTGGTGCTGTAAGGGGAGGAGGAGTGAGTCAGGGAAGGAGAGAGAGTGGGAAGGTGCATTCATATTTAGGGTTTATGGGCGTGTAGGTGTAGACAGGGTGAGTAAGAAGGGTAAAAGCTGGCAACTGGAGCTGGTGTGGAGGGGCACTTAAACCTGATTTTGGGATAGATTTCGCTAGCTAGAGTGTATGAAGCGTTAAATGGGCAGGGTTGCCAACTCGGTAGTTTTGATCTATGTTATTGTGACATTTCAGATTCCTGCCAGCAACTTTTCTTCCCTCTGAAAAAGATTAGCAACATATTCAGATACTTTTTTTTAAGGCAGCCTCAGTTTTTCCTCTGAGAGATGTTGATAGATTTACCAACTAACTTTTACTGCCGTGAAGCAGCCGAGAAGAGGGGGAGAGAGAGAGTGGGAGAGAGCAGCTGCCTGAGGCAGAGCTGCAGCACACACAATGTGCTGACAAAGAGCACATCGTTCTGTTTTGACAGTTTAGTCATAATAAACAAAACATAGTGGGATATGTCATTCCTGCCAATGCCCCCTACAGAGGGAGCTGTTATGTCACAAGCTATAGACCCCTTTCCAGTACACGACACACTGATGTCACGCACAGATGCGAGCAACTCTTGGCTGCAGTGAGGGAGTCATCGCCATCTGCGCCCATTCAACAGATTTACGTTTTTATTACTTCTAAACAAAATAACCTTTTGGGGTTCTCACATGATTAAAATGTTTTGATTATTGCTTGAACATTAGCTAAGATTATATTTGGTTGTTATCTTCGCAAAATAACTATTTTGGATGCAGCATTTGTTAGCTAAAATGCTAACACTCAATGACATTGGCTGTAACAAAAGCTAGCCAATGTTTTTAAGTATAATTCAGTTGATTTGCGATTATGATGCAAACATTATACACTGCTCAAAAAAATAGAGGGAACACTTAAAACTTCTTGCGACTCTCAAACCCGGATCCGGGAGCGTAATCATCGCCTCAAACTAATTAGCATAACGCAGCAGACAAATCTTCCTAGAAAATCTTCCTATTCATGAAAATCACAAATGAAATATATTGAGACACAGCTTAGCCTTTTGTTAATCACACTGTCATCTCAGATTTTCAAAATATGCTTTACAGCCAACGCTAGACAAGCTTTGTGTAAGTTTATCATGGCATAATGCTATGCTAGGCTCTGCTAGCAGCAGGCAACATTTTCACGAAAATAAGAAAAGCAATCAAATTAAATCATTTACCTTTGAAGAACTTCGGATGTTTTCACTCAGGAGACTCCCAGTTAGATAGCAAATGTTCCTTTTTTCCAAAAATATTATTTTTGTAAGCGAAATAGCTCCCGTTTGTTCTTCACGTTTGGCTGAGAAATCGACCGGAAAATGCGGTCACTACAACGCCAAACTTTTTTCCAAATTAGCTCCATAATATCGACAGAAACATGGCAAACGTTGTTTAGAATCAATCCTCAAGGTGTTTTTCACATATCTATTCGATAATATATCCGTCGGGACAATTGGTTTCTCATTAGAAGCGATTGGAATAATGGCTACCTCAGTACTTTACGCAAGATTTTCTGCGGGAGCCATCAGGTGCCCACTTGCTCAATGTGGTCCCTTACGGCTATTCTTCAACATAAATGCGTAAAAAGACGTCACAATGCTGTAGACCCCTTGGGGAATACGTAGAAAGCGTAAGCTCATTCGTAGCCCATTCACAGCCATATAAGGAGTCATTGGCATGAAGCGCTTTCAAAAAATGCGGCACTTCCTGATTGGATTTTTATCTGGGTTTCGCCTGTAACATCAGTTCTGTTGCACTCACAGACAATATCTTTTCAGTTTTGGAAACGTTAGAGTGTTTTCTATCCAAAGCATTATATGCATAGTCGAGCATCTTGTCGTGACAAAATATCCCGTTTAAAACGGGAACGTTTTTTATCCAAAAATGAAAATACTGCCCCCTAGTCACAAAAGGGTAATTACAACACAATGTAACTCCAAGTCAATCACACTTCTGTGAAATCAAACTGTCCACTTAGGAAGCAACACTGATTGACAATAAATTGCACATGCTGTTGTGCAAATGGAATAGACAACAGGTGGAAATAGGCAATTAGCAAGACACCCCCAATAAAGGAGTGGTTCTGCAGGTGGTGACCACAGACCACTTCTCAGTTCCTATGCTTCCTGGCTGATGTTTTGGTCACTTTTGAATGCTGGCGGTGCTTTCACTCTAGTGGTAGCATGAGATGGAGTCTACAACCCACACAAGTGGCTCAGGTAGTGCAGCTCATCCAGAATGGCACATCAATGCGAGCTGTGGCAAGAAGGTTTGCTGTGTCTGTCAGCGTAGTGTCCAGAGCATGGAGGCGCTACCAGGAGACAGGCCAGTACATCAGGAGACGTGGAGGAGGCCGTAGGAGGGCAACAACCAAGCAGCAGGACCGCTACCTCCGCCTTTGTGCAAGGAGGAGCACTGCCAGAGCCCTGCAAAATGACCTCCAGCAGGCCACAAATGTAAATGTGTCTGCTCAAACGGTCAGAAACAGACTCCATAAGGGTGGTATGAGGGCCCGACGTCCACAGGTGGGGGTTGTGCTTACAGCCCAACATCGTGCAGGACGTTTGGCATTTGCCAGAGAACATAAGATTGGCAAATTCGCCACTGGCGCCCTGTGCTCTTCACAGATGAAAGCAGGTTCACACTGAGCACATGTAACAGATGTGACAGAGTCTGGAGACGCCGTGGAGAACATTCTGCTGCCTGCAACATCCTCCAGCATGACCGGTTTGGCGGTGGGTCAGTCATGGTGTGGCATTTCTTTGGGGGGCCGCACAGCCCTCCATGTGCTCGCCAGAGGGAGCCTGACTGCCATTAGGTACCGAGATGAGATCCTCAGACCCCTTGTGAGACCATATGCTGGTGTGGTTGGCCCTGGGTTACTCCTAATGCAAGGCAATGCTAGACCTCATGTGGCTGGAGTGTGTCAGCGGTTACTGCAAGAGGAAGGCATTGATGCTATGGACTGGCCCGCCCGTTCCCCAGACCTGAATCCAATTGAGCACATCTGGGACATCATGTCTCGCACAATCCACCACGTTGCACCACAGACTGTCCAGGAGTTGGCAGATGCTTTAGTCCAGGTCTGGGAGGAGATCCCTCAGGAGACCATCCGCTACCTCATCAGGAGCATGCCCAGGCATTGTAGGGAGGTCATACAGGCACGTGGAGGCTACACACACTACTGAGCCTAATTTTGACTTGTTTTAAGGACATTACATCAAATTTGGAACAGCCTGTAGTGTGGTTTTCCACTTTAATTTTGAGTGTGACTCCAAATCCAGACCTCCATTAGGTTGATAAATTTGATTTCCATTGATAATTTTTGTGTGATTTTGTTGTCAGCTTATTGAACTATGTAAAGAAAAAAGTATTTAATAAGAATATTTCATTCATTGAGATCTAGGATGTGTTATTTTAGTGTTCCCTTTATTTTTTTGAGCAGTGTATTAAGCAGGACATTCATGCAAGCTTTAAAATCCAATTATAATCCAAAAGTAGTGTGAAATACAGTCATAAGCAAATAAATAGGAACTATTAAGAACTCCCATTGCCCTTGTGCAACAACTTCTGCACATTGCCCTTGTGCAACTATTTTTTTCTAACACAGAAAGGGGTCTGTGATGCAGCCATGTAGTGCCTATGAAGAGTTTTTGTATGCTATATAGCCTTTATAAGATGAACATTTGTTTACGGGTGGACCACACACACACACCTGGGTTTGTCCTCAGGCAGCTCCTTGATGACGGCGGTGATGAGCTTGGTCCGGAGGTCTGTCTCCATGGCTGCAGTATGGAGCCCGTCCAGACAGAATCCCCCTACTGGCCGCTTGGCCGTCTCCCTGGCCGACCGCACCCTCTCCTCCAGCACATCTCCTCCCTCCACCACCCCCAACACCTCCACCCCACTCAGCTCCTGGAGACCACAGACAACGAAAGACAGGGTTCATACACATTTTGACATGGACTTTTCCATGACTTTTAACCAAATTTCCATGACCAACGATTGACGGCCTCTCGATGTACAGAAGGTATAAAAAAGTAAGCGTAATGTGGTGTCGACACTGGGAGGCTGCTCTGTGATTCCATGAACCATCTCCTGTCTCTGAGCAAGGCACCTCGCACAAAGTAGAATACCTGTTAGGCAACTGTATAAAACATGTGGTTAACCCTCAGACTGGAGAGCTACTGGGTGTGCAGGCTTCTGATCAAGCCCTGCTCAAACACGTCAGAGACAGTTTATCAGGGTCGGTTGAGCAGCTTACTTCTAAAGTGTAGTTTGCTAGAGGAGGACAAGATTAAAAGCCTGTACACCCATTGGCTATCCGGGGGATGGTTGACCACCCTTGATAAAAAAGAATTTGGTTGCAATGTTTTACAAAGTAAGTCACTCATTCAATATATTATAGATAAAGAATCCACACATTTTCTTCAGTCATATTTGGCTACCTTAGAAGTGTTTACTTTGCAGGCTGACTAGCATCTATTGAGTTACAATGCCTCATAAACTGGATGCCCAAATCAACTGGAAGTATCTACAAAACAAGATCCACATAATCCAAAATAAATGGTACATCTCACAAATTTTCCTAAAATTAAATGTTCCCGATTCACAAATTATTCTGATTCACATGATTCAATTCAACGTGATTCAACCGAACCCCAACTAATACAATGGCAAAGTGAATCGTTCGTTTCATTAAAAAATTATCAACATCAGAAGAACATCAGAACGTGGGGGGAAATGAACTATATTCTGGTAATCCAACCAATTGAACATGTGTACTTAATGAATATGATGTCAGTTCGGTTGTCATCTGAGACATTCTCATCAATGATAGGATGACAAACTCTACAGTGGAAAGTCTGCACATTGTAGTTATCGGATTCACATGGAATTGTTGTTCAAATTAAATGTTTGAATATAAAATTATTGGTGAAGAGATTAAATGTAATTTTAGGTTCCAAATGAGAGATTTGGGTTTTCATAAGATTAGGGCTCTGCTCAATCAGTGGCCCGCCCCTGTGAAGAGACATGGGTTATAAAACTTTTCAAAACACACCCTTCTCGCTCCACTATATAAAGCCTTGACGAAAATGTAACCTCCTGTTCCAAGTACGTGAGGTCTGCAGCCTCTGCGTTAAAAGGACTAACATGTCAACTACAGAACTAAGCCAACCTCAGCATGAGCTTTGGTTGCGAATGGTATGAACATTGAACTCTTATTCACTACAGAAGTGATACCTCCTAGCTGTTGAGTTAGCAACAGCAGCTGCAAACGTGAGCTAGGAAAGAACAGACAGAGTATCCCGTGTACCACACAATGACATTACCACAACGTATCCAATTTACCACCAGAGACATTCTTCAAAGGACTCGGTTGGGCAACACGGCCTTCCATCTACCACCAACCTACCGAAGTGCAGCTCAGAGTAAATATTTATTACATTTTCCTTTTCCAAATGGCCGGTAATTTAGAATGCATAAGATACTGTATTTACGATAGCACAGCTTCTCCCTTTGTTCCTCAGTCTTCCCGCTCTTTCACTCAAACCCAGCCCCTTTTCTTTTGTGTAACCAGCTGTCATATCTGTTCTGTCCTGGGATGTTTTCCTTTATGACATAATTTGTAATCAAGGTATAATTCATTCTGTGTATATGTAATTCTGTGTGATTAGTTGGGTATTCAGTAAATAAATAATTAAACCCAATTTTGTATTGCTGAGTCAACTTGTTTGCCAGGGTTCGTGAAGATAACCAAGAATTTACAACTTTCAGATGAGACTGAATTAAGGTGACGATTAATATTGACTGCTATTGATGTAAAATATTACTAGGTCTTTAAGAGTTTATTCGGAAGATAACAGCTCTATAAATATTATTTTGTGGTGCCCCGACTCTAGTTAATTACATTTACATGATTAGCTCAATCAGGTAATATTAATTACGGAGAAAGGATTTTATAGAATAGCATGTCATATCACTTAATCCGGCAAAGCCAAAGACACAACACAAGTGTCAGTGGTTTTTTGGGACATTGACATGACAAACATGTATAGCTTAACGGTTAACTAGAGGGTACAAAAAACAGTTGAAGTCAAAAGTTTACATACACCTTAGCCAAATACATTTAAACTCAGTTTCAGAATTCCTGACATTTAATCAGAGGAAAAAAATCCCTGTTTTAGGTCAGTTAGGATCACCACTTTATTTTAAGAATCTGAAAATGTCTGAATAATAGTAGAGAGAATGATTTATTTCAGCTTTTACTTCTTTCATCACATTCCCAGTGGGTCAGAAGTGTACATACACTCAATTAGTATTTGGTAGCATTACCTTTAAATTGTTTAACTTGCGTCAAACGTTTCGGGTAGCCTTCCACAAGCTTCCCACAATAAGGAAGTATGCTTAGGGTCATTGTCCATTTGGAAGACCCATTTGCAACCAAGCTTTAACTTCTTGAGATGTTTCTTCAATATATCCACATAATTTTCCTGCTTCATGATGCCATCTATTTTGTGAAGTGCACCAGTCCCTCCTGCAGCAAAGCACCCCCACAACATGATGCTGCCACCCCCGTGCTTCACGGTTGGGATGGTGTTCTTCGGCTTGCAAGCCTCCCCCTTTTTCCTCATTATTGCCAAACAGTTATATTTTTTGGACATTTAACATTTAACCAAAAACTACAATCTTTGTTCCCATGTGTAGTTGCAAACTGTGTCTGGCTTTTTTATAGCGGTTTTGGAGCAGTGGCTTCTTCCTTACTGAGCGGCCTTTCAGATTATGTCGATATAAGACTCGTTTTACTGCGAATATAGATACTTTTGTATCGGTTTCCTCCAGCATCTTCACAAGGTCCTTTGCTGTTGTTCTGGGATTGATTTGCACTTTTCGCACCAAAGTACATTCATCTCTAGGAGACAGAACGCGTCTCCTTCCTGAGCGGTATGGCGGCTGCATGGTCCGATGGTGTTTATACTTGCGTACTATTGTTTGTACAGATGAACATGGTACCTTCAAGTGTTTGTTCAAATTGTTCCCAAGGATGAACCAGACTTGCAGGTCTACAATTTTTTCCCCTGAGGTCTTGGCTGATTTCTTTTGATTTTATGGAATTTTCCAAGCTGTTTAAACCTGTTTGGGCTAGTGGGCAGCATTTTCACCTTTGGATGAAAAGGGTGCCCAGAGTAAACTGCCTCCTACTCAGTTCCAGATGAGAATATATGCATATTATTAGTAGTATTGGATAGAAAACACTCTGAAGTTTCTAAAACTGTTTGAATGATGTCTGTGAATATAACAGAACTCATGTGGCAGGCAAAAACATGAGAAAAAAATCCACTAGGAAGTGGGAAATCTGAGGGTTGTAGTATTTCAACTCAGCACACTATTGAAGATAGTGCAACATGACCAATATCCCACTTCCTAAGGCTTCCACTAGATGTCAACAGTCTTTAGAATGTTGTTTCAGGCTTCTACTGTGAAGGAGGAAAGAATGAGAGGGGAATGAGTCAGGTGTCTGGCAGAGAGCCATGGGCTCGAGACGCACGGTCATGAGAAAGTTACCTCTCGTTCCATTGCTTTTCTACAAAGGAATTCTTTGGTTGGGACATTATTGAAGAATTATGATAAAAACATCCTAAAGATTGATTCTATACATCGTTTGATATGTTTCTACGACCAGTAATATAACTTTTTGGACTTTTCGTCCGACCTTTCCGCTGGACTTGCCTGCGCCTCGTGAGTTTCGATTTATTTACTAAACGCGCTAACAGAAGGTGTTTGGACATAAATGATGAACTTTATCAAACAAATCAAACATTTATTGTGGTACTGGGATGCCTGGGAGTGCATTCTGATGAAGATCAAAGGTGAGTGAATATTTATAATGCTATTTCTGACTAATGTTGACTACACAACATGGCGGATATTGCTTTGGGCTCTGAGCACCGTACTCGAGATTATTGCATGGTATGCTTTTTCCGTAAAGTTTTTTTGAAATCTGACACAGCAGTTGCATTAAGGAGAAGTTTATCTAAAGTTACATGTATTATAGTTGTATCTATTATCAATGTTTATTATGAGTATTTCTGTGAATTGATGTGGCTCTCTGCAAAATCACCGCATGTTTTGGAACTACTGAACATAACACGCCAATGTAAAATGAGATTTTTGGATTTAAATATACACTTTATCGAACTAAACATACAGGTATTGTGTAACATGAAGTCCTATGAGTGTCATCTGATGAAGATCAAAGGTTAGTGATGAATTTGCTCTATATTTCTGCTTTTTGTGACAACTCTCTTTGGCTGGGAAAATGGCTGTGATTTTCTGTGACTTGGTGGTGACCTAACAATCGTTTCTGGAGCTTTCGCTGTAAAGCCTTTTTGAAGTCAGACACTGTGGCTGGATTAATGAGAATGTTATCTTTAAAATGGTGCCTAATACTTGTATGTTTGAAAAAAATTGATTTATGAGATTTCTGTTGTTTGAATTTGGCGTCCTGCAATTTCACTGGCTGTTGGCGAGGGGTCCCCGTTCCCATTCAGGTTTAAAGGCAGTCAACGTAGTGTATGTAAACTTCTGACCCACTGGAATTGTGATACAGTGAATTCTAAGTTAAATAATCTGTCTAAACAATTGTTGGAAAAATTACTTGTGTCGTGCACAAAGTAGATGTCCTAACTGACTTGCCAAAACTAGTTTGTTAACAAGAAATTTGTGGAGTGGTTGAAAAAAATAGTTTTAATGACTTCAACCTAAGTGTATGTAAACTTCCAACTGTATGTTTTGAATTGTCTACCTACCTAGTTAGTCTGTTCTCTATCACATTTTATAGGCCTACTACCTGCTGCTGCTGAATTGTCCGACTGTCTATCTCTCCTTGAGCAACAGCCCACTCGTCTCACACAAAACAGACACACTTTGTTATTCCGAACCTGGCTGATATGTTTATTTGACTGTTAAATATTAAATATATAACTGTGAATAAATAAATTACATTAAACAGAAATGTAATTCATTCTATGACTTTTCCTAAACTTTTCAGATTTTATTTTAAAATTCAATTACTTTTCCAGGATTTTCATGACCGTACACACACTGGAAAGGGTGAGAGAGACAGAGATATGTTGACAGTAAAAGTAGCGCGTGTCTGTACAGTATACTTATAAATGACTGTCACACCCCATGTTGGTGAAGCTTTTAATTGAATTCCTCTAATATTGGGAGCATCGTCATGGCCTTGTGTGAGGCTACAGCAGCATCAGTCCCAGACAGACCTGTGTTTTGTGGTGGAGCAGCAGACACTCATCCAGGTGGGCCAGGGTGCGGTCCACTGACTTGCGGACCCTCTTGCGAGAAGTGTTGATCTGCCAAGTCTCTCCGTCTGCCATGCTCTGGTACAGGTCTGGCTGGACAGCCTTCTGAAGAGCCATGAACTTCGCAACCGTCAGCTCGATACGACCGCCACTGCCCCACACAGACACCGTCTGGAACAAACACAGACAGTGTTAGCACAGATGGAATAATGAGCCAGATAATTCACTGGATGTATAAATGTGAAGCATCCTCTTGGCGTTTCCTCTCAGTACCAAATATGGTGATGAGAGGAAGCACAGTGGCCGGAAGTGGGAGAAGATGGAACAAGAAGGGTTTTGGCCGACATTCTGCACATTTCCTCACCGATAAAACATTTGATCTCAACAAAGTTCTGTTCCCAAAGCTATCTTGGTATACAGTCCCTTTGGAAAGTATTCAGACACCTTGACTTTTCCCACATTTTGTTACATTACAGCCTTATTTTAAAATGGATTTTGCAGATGTATTACAAATTAAAAACACCGTACTTACATAAGTAATCAGACCCTTTGCTATGAGACTCGAAATTGATCTCAGGTGCATCCTGTTTCCATTGATCATCCTGGAGATGTATCTACAATTTGATTGGAGTAAACCTGTGGTAAATTCAATTGATTGGACATGATTTAGAAAGGCACTCACCTGTCGATATAAGGTCCCACAGTTGATAGTGCATGTCAGAGCAAAAACCAAGCCATGAGGTGGAAGGAATTTTCCATAGCGCTCCGAGACAGGAGTGTGTCGAGGCACAGTTCTGGGGAAGGGTACCAAAACATTTCTGCAGCATTGAAGGTACCCAGGAACACACCGGCCTCCCTCATTCTTAAATGGAAGTTTGGAACCACCAAGACTCGTCCTAGAGCAGGCCGCCCGGCCAAACTGAGCAATTGGGGGAGAAGGGCCTTGGTCAGGGAGATGACCAAGAACCCAATGGTCACACTGACAGAGCTCCTCTATGAAGATGGGAGAACCTTCCAGAGGGACAACCATCTCTGCAGCACTCCACCAATCAGGCCTTTATGGTAGAGTGGCCAGACAGAAGCCACTCCTCAGTAAAAGGCCCGCTTGGAGTTTGCCAAAAGGCACCTAAAGGAGTCTTAGACCATGAGAAACAAGATTCTCTGGTCTGATGAATCTGGAATATATAATCTGGAAGAAACCAGACACCATCCCTATGGTGGCAGCATCATGCAGTGGGGATCTTTTTCAGTGGCAGGGACTGGGAGACCAGTCAGGATCAAGGCAAAGATGAACGGAGCAAAGTACAGAGAGATCCTTGATGAAAACCTGGTCCAGCACGCTCAGGACCTCAGACTGGGTGACGGTTCACCATCCAACAGGACAATGACTGTAAGCACACAGAAAAGACAACGCAGGAGTGGCTTCGGGACAAGTCTCTGAATGTCTCTTGTGTGGCCCAGCCAGAGCCTGGACTTGAACCGGATCAAACATGTCTGGAGAGACGTGAAAATAGCTCTGCAATGACTCTCCCCATCCAACCGGACAGAGCTTGAGAAGATCTGCAGAAGAATGGGAGAAACTACACAAATACAGGTGTGCCAAGCTTGTAGCGTCATACCCAAGAACACTTGAGGATGTAACCGCTGCCAAAGGTGCTTCAACAAAGTACTGGGTAAAGGGTCTCAATACTTATGTAAATTAAATATTTCCTGTTTTTTATTTATTTTTTAATAAATTTGCAAACATTTAAAAAATAAACGTTTTTGCTTTGTCATTGTGGGGTAGAGTTATGAGAAAAAAATGTAATACATTTTAGAATAAGGCTGTAACGTTATAATGTGGAAAAAGTAAAGGGGTCTGAATATTTTCCCGAATGCACTGTAGTTATAACAATCTGTTGTTAGTGTCAACTCTGACACATACAACTACACACACACACACACACACACACACACACACACACACACACACACACACACACACACACACACACAACTCCCAGAAATGTAAAGCATTTAGACAGACACCAATGCTTAGTCTAAAATATATGTTTTGCTGGATATGTAGAACCTCAATCATGACCTCTGACCTTGTTGGTTATGTGACCTGGGGGGCATGAGGTCGCAGGGTCGTGGAGGGAGCAGTACAACACCGTGTCATGAAGACCTGTGAAAGGTCAACCGCAGTATTAAAGCATGCATAACACTGCATTCATCCTACTGCAGAACAGACAGCACAGCCGGTCCAGTAGCATGAGTAAAAGACGCATCGACTAATAGTCTACACAGCAGCAGGAGGCAGATACATAGACTTGTTGGTAATGTCAGATAGTTAGTTCATTCTGTTAAATACACACTGGAAGCCATGCAAGAGAGGAGGCGTGGCCTTAGAGCTGTGAGAGAAGATCAGAAGGTGACAAAACCAGAACCTAAACAAAAGCAACAAGCACTGGCAGGCGGTGGCACGCTCACTTTTAATTACCCAATGAGGTTACTCCCTCCCTGCCCGCCTCAAGACACAATGTAATAATTCCCTGCGTGTGAACAAGTGCTGGGACGCTAATGACATTTTCTCATTTCAACTTGGCTTGCCCAGGGGCAGGAAACAGCTCAGTGGTGCCACACTACAGCCAGCCATCTCTGTTAGAGAGCGATGACTTTTGACTTTCCTACATGAGGACTGTTTCAAAGCCATTTGGGACTTATGAAGCATACATTCGGAGCTCTTAGAAAGGGCTAAGGCCGATTGTGCTTTTCAACACTGCACTTCTGCCTCATCCATTCAAATATTCAGCAACGAAGTGATGTACTTTTCTCTTTATGTCCAACTGCTTTCTAGTTAAGCTGAGACAAAATGTATAGAAAGTTCTGTGCATGTGTTCATGTTAAAAACTAAAGACACTTTCACTTACATTAATGAAAGTTTGGTCACTCAGTAGAGCATGTCTAATATGATGTGCTCTAAGCATATGAATGCATGACATGTTCGACTTTCCTACTGCAACGGCGCAGACAGTAGATGTAGTGAGGGGGTGGGTATCATTTGTGGAACGTTCCAACAGGAATCTGTTTCAAAAACTTGGTAAATTACAAGGTTGCCAACAAACAACGCATACAAAGTTGTATAGGGGCAGAATAAGATACTGGGTAGGGTGTGGGCTAATTCATTAAGTTTTTCACTCTTTCCACACTCTGGTAGCCTATGGACAAACATTAAGAATAAGCTACGTGGTGAATTGATGCCTATTCAGCAGCTAGTTAGCTAGGTGAATTGAGCTTGCTACTTTGTATGTGTTGCTTGTTGGCAACCTTGTACTTTACCAAGTTTTTTAAACAGATTCCTGTTGCAATGTTCCACAAATTATTCCCACCCCTAGTGAGGCATAATATCAACAAGAATAGTCAGTGCCAACCTGCAAACTTCCTGACTCCCTGCTTGAACTCCTCCAATACTTCCTGGTGTTCCGCTCTAAAGGAAGTACACACAAAGCAAGTACTTTAAATACTATTTTGATGTGTGTGTTAGAGAGACAGGGAAAGAGTGTGCTAATGGTAGAGGCTCTCACAGTGTGTTCAGGGTGAGCTGTGTGACGGACGGCAGGTTGTTCAGTGTGTGCAAAGTGTCCTGGGTGAGATGTGGCACGGTGCCGCAGCGGGTGTACAGCAGGCACCCCGGCACCTCTAGGGAGTGCTGTCCT
This sequence comes from Oncorhynchus tshawytscha, assembly GCF_018296145.1. Lineage (NCBI taxonomy): Eukaryota > Metazoa > Chordata > Actinopteri > Salmoniformes > Salmonidae > Oncorhynchus > Oncorhynchus tshawytscha. Next base: position 24,515,702 of record NC_056457.1, on the reverse strand, counting down.
GCCCTGCCCAGTCCCGTCAGCACACCTAGCCGACAGCCCTGCACCACCATGGACAGCTCCAACTTCATCCTGCCTGACAGAGGAGCAAAACAAGAAAGATGATGACAGATGATGAGAGAGTGGGCTTGTTTTACATCGATATTTTGACTGACTGATCTACAAATAATGAGTAGTAGATCGGTCAGTCAAAATATACCCACAATGCATCACAGATTTGATGCCCTCTAACACGCAAGTGTGAAATATGGAGTATTGACATTTGTGGTGCAAGTAGAAAGGTATATTATAAGCATATAATAGAACATAATAGAAACGGATGATTCCAGTAATTAACAGATGTTTACGGTTTAAAATGTCTGTCCATACGTACTGGGGCCAAAATGGGAAAACAACTGGCTAGCTTGACGATGTTGTTAGCATTCGCTATCACTACTGTAGCCAAATTCAGTGGCGTTTTTAATAGTCCAGCGTAATAAATGTTTACATTTGTCTGATTTTCGAAAAACCTAGACAAAGCTCAACAGGATAAAGTAACGTTTTCATATTTTGATTAATTGAACATTAAGCATCTTTCGCTTACCAGGAACCAAAGCACGTGAAAACTACACGTCGCGAACTTATGAACGGCGCACGCACTCCAGTCACTTGCATTATACGTCATCATTTTCGGAGCTTGCAGAGAGAGGGTCGTCACTATTTAACAAATCCCCATTCATAATTATGGCTGAAGCCCGCCTATTTGTACAATTTATCTTATTAAAATCTGTTGCTGCCCCTAACCTAACCTTAAATTAAGACTAAAAAGCACATTTTAGTTTCCATAAATGTGTACGATATTTTGACTTTGTGGCTGTGGTAAACTAGTGACAATTTGCAGAACTCTCGTTACAAAACATAATTTGCTGTTGAATAGACAGTGTGTGCATACATTATAACATCTGCAAACTCTTTCTGTGGGACTATGATAATGCTGTGTGGACTTTTGCAAATTCAAGCAAGGTTGATTTAGGGTATATTTTTACAACACAGTCAAACCTTCAACATTTGGGGAGGGATCCAAAGTTACTATAGTTACCAAAGGGACGCTTCTGTTGACAAAAGGTTGGAATGGGACTTGTAGTTTACTAATGCCACTGTCAAGCAAACAGTGCGTTTGAGAAATGTGGCTATTGACTACATTACCAAGGCATCTCGTTCTATTTTCAGCGCACTAGCAAACAGCAGAACAACATGGAGCTAGCTACATCACTTTTGGATTAGCTTCAGATACCTATTTCAGTGCAAAATTAGACTTCTAACTAAGTATTTTTTGCTGTGAGCGTAGCTAGTGCTATGAGTAGTTAATATAAATTATGTAGCAAGTAAAATTGTATTCCTCTGTATTAATTAGGTAATAAGTGGCAGCTAATTTGGCGTCAGAAATGGCATACTCACATAACCCTGATATTTTTCGCTGGAAAAGAGTTACTAAGACTAAAAAACCCACTGCAGATAAGGTACGGTGTTATTGTCAATATACTGTATGTGTGCACTGTGTGTGTGTCTAGGTGAGAGAGAAGTTTACCGTTTAATTTGCTACCTTTGACAGGTATGAGGTAAAGTAAAATATTGTTGAGTGTCACCTAAAATGAAAGTGACGCAAAAATCATTAATTGATTACCTCGAACTTATCTTTCAATGCATGATCAAACACTGCATGACTGCAAACAAAACTTTTAAAGGCCTGGTGCAGTCAAAAACATGATTTGCCTTTATTACATTTTTTTGTTGTTGATTTCCCGCCCCTTTTTCGTGATATCCAATTGCGATCTTGTCTCATCACTGCAACTCCCCAACGGGCTCCATAGACGCGAAGGTCAAGTCATGCCTCCTCCGAAACATAACCCGCCACACCATGCTTCTTAACACCAGCCCTTCTTAACCTGGAAGCCAGACAACCAAAGTCAGCCTGCAGGCTCCAATTATGCTAATGCCATTTTAGTGTAAGCTGTTTAAAAAGGCCGCCTGAAATGTCAGCTTGTTTTGTTGGGATGGAGTTTTGGCCTGCGTGGTGACATCACCAGGTGGCAAATTATTTAATAGACCAATAAGAAAGAGAGTTACAAGCTTCTCTGCCATTAACAGCTTATTTTCAATGTTCCCCTCTGCACTCAGACAGTCCAAGCTACATTTTTACTTGAGAAATTGCTCTTTGCTCAGAAGCAATTTTTTAATTAAATTTTTTATCATTTTAATTGAAAACAATCACAGCAAGGTACTTAATAATTGTTACCCAGAAATGATTTAATATTGAGATAAAAACAGCTGTGTTGGACCTTTAAATATATTCAACTGTATCATATTTTCTGTCTCCATCTCTCAGACATTTCCTTACTGGAAGAAACCTATCGAGATGGGTAAACCATAATAAAAGTGCCCTCAAAGCTATCTTTAGAAATAATGTGGAGCTTCAGAATGTATGGATTTATACATCCCAGTGACTGGAGAAGGCTGAAGACGCCCTTACAGTTTAAATGGCCTTTTTGATGTCGTGACTTGACTTTAATTAACATGAATCTGAAGACTGTTATTTAGCTAATTAACTATGTTTAATTGTTACCCAATTAAATTAATCATGTAACAATTAACTCATTAGGATCTGGGGCACAATGAGAGCGATTCTTTAAAGAGTTACCATCCCCCAAATTAAACTCAAAGATCTTTACCTATCACATCTATAAACAGTCAACTTATTAATCATAACCTCGTATCATATCCCCATTCTGAACAGTCGTAACATCCATGCATCTGCAAAAATCTGAGCACCGGTTATTGACTGAAGACGTAATACGCTGAAAACAGGTCCCTAGCGGAATGACGGCAACATGGCTGCTTGTTAAAGAAGAGATGAAGAGGGAGAGGGTCAGAGACACTTACCATTGGTACATTCAGAAACTACTTTCCCCTACAGTAACCATATACTTTGCACACGAACCACCGCCCGCTTTAAGTAAGAAATCATGAATGTATTTACGTGAAATGCCTGGGTTCGCCGGAGATCTCCTTGGAAAGGGGGTTGGGCCTTTTTTGCGGCATGCTTGTAAGGCTCGGATGGTCTGAAATGGTTCCAAAAAGTCTTCTACTGTTGTCCTTCTCTGTAGTTGGCTGGTATCCAGTGACTTGTCGTGTAGTCCTGAACAGAACTATAGAGTTAATTTTCTTGAATATGCTTCTTTGAAGATAGGCTAGCCAGCCGTATCGATGGTTCCCCAGTGGTTTGATGAGAGTAGCATAATACGATGGTTTGAGCAGAGTAAAGGATGGTCCTATTAAATTCGCTTTCGAAGATACTTTACTTGGGAGAGCTAATCAGCCATACCAGTGATTGTTCGGGAGGTAATTTTATCGTCTCCACCTCGTGTTGAGATTCAAAGTTCAATCCGTTTTAAACGTGCAGCTGCCCATTCACACTTTTCTGGTCCAATGTGTTTTTTCCTTAGCCCATAATTTTTACCTTCTGCTCGAAGGGCAGTCCCGTCAGGCTTACACGCTCTCTGACCTCACTCCGGGGCGGTGATTACTCACTGTGCAAAGTTATGGAAAACAGTTATCACTTATAGCTTCTCACATCACATCCCTCTCTTAACAAAAACACTACAGAGATGGCGCCGACAGAGATGGCCGCCTCGCTTCGCGTTCCTAGGAAACTATGCAGTTTATTGTTTTTTTACGTGTTATTTCTTACATTGGTACCCCAGGTCATCTTAGGTTTCATTACATACAGTCAGGAGGAACTACTGGATATAAGAGCAACGTCAACTCACCATCATTACGCCCAGGAATACGGCTTTCTCGAAGCGGATCCTCTGTTTTGCCCACCACCCAGGACAATGGATTGGATCCCAGCCGGCGAACCAAAACAACGTCGCCGTAAAAGGGGCAGACGAAGCGGTCTTCTGGTCATGCTCCGGAGATGGGCACATCGCTCACCGCTCCTGAACATACTACTCGCCAATGTCCGGTCTCTTGACAACAAGGTTGATGAAATCAGAGCAAGGGTAGCAATTCCAGAGAAACATAAGAGACTAATGTTCTTTGCTTCACAGAAATATGGCTCACTCGGGACACGCTATCGGAGTCGGTACAGCCAGCTGGTTTCTTCATGCATCGCGCAGACAGAAATAAGCATCTTTCTGGTAAGAAGAGGGGCGGGGGGGTATGCCTTATGATTAACGAGACGTGGTGTGATCATAACATACAGGAACTCAAGTCCTTCTGTTCACCTGACTTAGAATTCCTCACATTCAAATGTAGACTGCATTATCTACCAAGAGAATTCTCTTCGATTATAATCACAGCCGCATATATTCCCCTCCCAAGCAGACACAGCGATGGTCCTGAACAAACTTTATTTGAGTCTATGTAAACTGGAAACCACATATCTTGAGGCTGCATTCATTGTAGCTGGGGATTTTAACAAGGCTAATCTGAAAACAAGACTCCCTAAATTCTATCAGCATATCGATTGTGCTACCAGGGCTGGTAAAACCCTGGATCATTGTTATTCTAACTTCTGCGACGCATATAAGGACCTCCCCCGCCCTCCTTTCGGAAAAGCTGACCACGACTCCATTTTGTTGCTTCCAGCCTATAGACAGAGACTAAAACAGGAAGTTCCCGCTCTCAATTCTGTTCAACGCTGGTCTGACCAATCTGATTCCACGTTTCAAGATTACTTCGATCACGTGGATTGGGATATGTTCCGCATTGCGTCAAACAACAACTTTGACGAATACGCTGATTTGGTGAGCGAGTTTATTAGCAAGTGCATCGGCGATGTCGTACCCACAGCAACTATTAAAACGTTCCCCAACCAGAAACCGTGGATTGATGGCAGCATTCGCGCGAACCACTGCTTTTAACCAGGGCAAGGTGACCGGAAACATGACCGAATACAAACAGTGTAGCTATTCCCTCCGCAAGGCAATCAAACAAGCTAAGCGTCAGTTTAGAGACAAAGTAGAGTCGCAATTCAACGGCTCAGACACAAGAGGTATGTGGCAGGGTCTACAGTCAATCACGGATTACAAAAAGAAAACCAGCCCCGTCGCGGACCAGGATGTCTTGCGCTCAGACAGACTAAACAACTTCTTTGCTCGCTTTGAGGACAATACAGTGCCACTGACACGGCCAACTACCAAAACCTGCGGACTCTCCTTCACTGCAGCCGACGTGAGTAAAACATTTAAACGTGTTAACCCTCGCAAGGCTGCAGGCCCAGACGGCATCCCCAGCCGCGTCCTCAGAGCATGCGCAGACCAACTGGCTGGTGTGTTTACGGACATATTCAATCAATCCTTATCCCAGTCTGCTGTTCCCACGTGCTTCAAGAGGGCCACCATTGTTCCTGTTCCCAAGAAAGCTAAGGTAACTGAGCTAAACGACTACCCCGTAGCACTCACTTCCATCATCATGAAGTGCTTTGAGAGACTTGTCAAGGGCCATATCACCTCCACCCTACCTGACACCCTAGACCCACTCCAATTTGCTTACCGCCCCAATAGGTCCACAGACGACGCAAACACAACCACACTGCCCTAACCCATCTGGACAAGAGGAATACCTATGTGAGAATGCTGTTCATCGACTACAGCTCAGCATTTAACACCATAGTACCCTCCAAACTCGTCATCAAGCTCGAGACCATGGGTCTCGACCCCGCCCTGTGCAACTGGGTCCTGGACTTCCTGACGGGCCGCCCCCAGGTGGTGAGGGTAGGTAACAAAACATCTCCACCCCGCTGATCCTCAACACTGGGGCCCCACAAGGGTGCGTTCTGAGCCCTCTCCTGTACTCCCTGTTCACCCACGACTGCATGGTCATGCACGCCTTCAACTTAATCATCAAGTTTGCAGACGACACTACAGTGGTAGGCTTGATTACCAACAACGACGAGACGGCCTACAGGAAGGAAGTGAGGGCCCTCTGAGTGTGGTGTCAGGGAAGTAACCTCACACTCAACAAAACAGAGGAGATGATCGTGGACTTCAGGAAACAGCAAAGGGAGCACCCCCCTATCCACATCGACGGGACAGTAGTGGAGAGGGTAGTAAATTTTAAGTTCCTCGGCGTACACATCACGGACAAACTGAATTGGTCCACCCACACAGACAGCGTGGTGAAGAAGGCGCAGCAGCTTCTCTTCAACCTCAGGAGGCTGTAGAAATTCGGCTTGTCACCAAAGCACTCACAAACTTTTACAGATGCACAATCGAGAGCATCCTGTCGGGCTGTATCACCGCCTGGTACGGCAACTGCTCCGCCCACAACCGTAAGGCTCTCCAGAGGGTAGTGAGGTCTGCACAACGCATCACTGGGGGCAAACTACCTGCCCTCCAGGACACCTACACCACCCGATGTCACAGGAAGGCCATAAAGATCATCAAGGACAACAACCACCCGAGCCACTGCCTGTTCACCCCGCCATCATTCAGAAGGCGAGGTCAGTACAGGTGCATCAAAGCAGGGACCGAGAGACTGAAAAACAGCTTCTATCTCAAGGCCATCAGACTGTTAAACAGCCACCACTAACATTGAGTGGCTGCTGCCAACATACTGACTCAACTCCAGCAACTTTAATAATGGAAAGATTGATGTCAAAAAATGTATCACTAGCCACTTTAAACAATGCCACTTTTATTTGTTTACATACCCTACATTACTTATCTCATATGTATACACGGTACTCAATACCATCTACTGCATCTTGCCTATGCCGTTCTGTACCATCACTCATTCATATATTTTTACGTACATAGTCTTCATCCCTTTACACTTGTATGTATAAGGTAGTTGTTGTGAAATTGTTAGGTTAGATTACTCGTTGGTTATTACTGCACTGTCGGAACTAGAAGCTCAAGCATTTCGCTACACTCGCATTAACATCTGCTAACCATGTGTATGTGACAAATAAAATTTGATTTGATTCATAATTTTTCATATTACCTGCACAACACATAGTATGTAAACTTCATATATGTAGTGGGTATACCTTCAAAGTTACAGTATTTCCTTTCTAACATTTTTTATGACATCAAAAAATGAGTGTTCTTTTGATCGCCTCTGACCATTCTCTACGTTATACATTTTGTTCCAGTAGTTGCCTTTTGAATGTGTTCAGAGTTTCAGAGGGAAAAAGGTCTGTTGAGACAAAGCACATTCCTTTGGTGAATTTGGAGAGCGCAGGACTGGGTCTTCTCCCTTGATTTACAACAGGATGTGAGTTGTTAATCCCCACTAATTCTTTCCTTCCCCTCTACGGGTGAGAGCGGGTCTGATTGAAGTTATTCATTGCAAACCTGATCTGACCTGTTGGGATTCTCGTGGACAGTCATGACACGGAGATTCTCTGGTAGTGCTCAGGGTGACACAGGGATACTTGAATCACTCTTAGAAGAGGAGGGAAAAAAATTAACTGCTATAGGAAATTAATCTGAAATAATCCTCAGACATAAGGCATTGGCTGGACTCTCTTGGTTTTACATCCACCGGTTAACCACTCTCACTGTCAGTGAAACGGTCTGAGCCCCTGCTCTTGTCATGATAAATAAGTCTCATTTTCTACAATAGCAGGTGCAGCTCAATAATGGGGAGATCAACCAATGGATGAAGGTGAGAACTCTTTCTTTCACTTTGTCCATCTTTACCTCCTGAAACCAGAGGATATTATTCTGCTATATCTGTCTATAAGGCCATATGTATTCATGAGGTGTGCTTGTGTGTCCCCAGACAGTGGAAATGGCCTCAGACATTGCAGTGACTGAGGTTTTTTCCCTGAAGAAGCCCCATTCAGTGATAAGCAGTCAGTCAATGGCACTACACAGCACAGAGCAGCTGCTGGATCATGACCAAGCATACGGGGAAGGTAGGACACAAACACACACACACACACACACACCTTTTTTCTGACTCTTTTTTTTCCTGTAGCCCAGGCTCTTCTTAGTGATTGGATGAACAGCAAGTTGCGTCTGGAATTGGAGATGGAGGAAGAGGAGGATGTGATTGTCTCCCCTGAGAAGAACAGTCCAGAAGCCATGCCACCTGCCCAGCCTGTCTCCCTGGACTACAGCAACTTTGATGGTACAGAGACACTAACCTATACAACAACACACATTTAACTCTTAACTTCCATCTGACAATATATGGTTCACTTAATACATCATACCACAGTCAGTGGGTCCATAAGGACCAGATGTAATACAGTACACCCTCCGTCTCTTTCTCAGACCTGTATTCCCACCTGGCTGAGGAAGAGGAGAGCTCAGCGGTTAACAACTTCCTTCAAGACCTCATGGAGCGGGAAGTGGTGGATTCTGGGATAGTGGAGGATCTGGCACTAGACTCTGAAGAGCGAGACAAGAGGATGAGGAGGGACCCGAGCCTCACCATGGAGGCACGTCACCGACAGGTACAGAACCAGAGAGATGTTACGCAGGATTGGACAGTCAGGATTGGACAGATTCCCAAGAAGTTGAAAACATAGGGAGCCAAATGGAAGTCCCAGTGAATGGAAGTGAATTAAGCTGTTTACTACAACCTTCTGCTCTCTTTTATGACATCATCCACGTCTAATTCCTCCTTTTTTCTCATTCCAGGTGCGTGAGAACCGTGCACGGCGGGACGCGGAGCGGGAGAGGTTGCACAGGGAAAGAGTGGCGCGGAGGCAGGCCAGGGAGGAGGCGCAGAGGAGGGAGCAGGGGGAGGAGAGGCGGAGGAGGCAGGAGGCACGCAGGCAGGAGGAGATGGTGCAGCAGGAGATGGTGCGACTGCGCCGTGAGACGGAGGAGAGGAGGAACCTGGAGCAACTAGCCAGGCAAATGTACAGTAACCATGGAAACAGCAAGACAGACAAAACCACGCATTTACTTCCACACTCCTACAATCACCTGCATCACGCCCATGCAATGAGCTCTTATTCAGAATGCTGGGTCTCTAAAATAAGCCAATCTGTTTGGAGCTAGGTCAGGGCCCTGTAGGTCTGACTGTGTCTGGGTGTCTCCCCCACAGGGAGAGGGAGAGGATCGCTAGGAAGACGGCAGCTAAGAGCTCACTGGTACTCCAGCCAGGCCCTTCATTCTCTACTGCACAGAAACAACGTGACACTGAGAGACCACTCAGACTACAGCAAGTAGAGGTCAGGGTTCAGATGCACAACCTTAAGGTTAGTAGAAGGACAGAGTTCTGTTGGTGGTGTGTGCTTAGTGTCTGAACAACACATTGGTGTGTGTTTCAGTGTCTGCAGAGGCACTTCTCTGGCTGGTACTCAGTGCTGTTGGAGAGGAGGTTGCAGATGGGCAAGGCGGCAGCGCTCTGTGATTGGAGGAGACAGCTGAGGGCGTGGCGAGACTGGCGGGCGCTGGTGTGGGCAGGGCGAGAGCAGCGGGAAGCGGAGAGAACAGAGGAGGAGTTACGGACCCAGAAAAGGTAAGCACAGAATGGGGTCTGTCCCAACATTACAAGTACTGCATACTTTATTTAGCTTGCCTGGTGTTCTGGGAGGGTGAAGTTTTATGTTTCGCCCTTTGGTTCAAAAAGTGAAAACTATACCTAACTGGCGCGCAGGCTGAATTTAATATTAACACAGAATCTGACTTCTGAACACCTAGACAGTTTTAAATCAGGTAATTTGTTTTGCCTTGCCAAGTAAACAGGTGCCTGTAAACACCTGGTGAAGATGATTAGCAAATCTGTCCCTCAAACTCATCAGTCACACCAGGTGTTTTGTCTCTAATAGTGCGTAATCCCTCGTAGACGCTGCCAGGTGGCGATGGTGAGTGACCGGAGGCGTTTGCTAAGACGTTGCCTGAGTGATTGGCGGCTGTGGTGTCGGGCGGAGAGAGAACGCCGTGAGCTGTTGTCACAGCAGCAAGAGACGCGGCGCAAGATGGCCACCCTGATTAATGCCGTGGCAACTGGGAAACTCAAGATGGAGGAGACGCATACTCCTGAGCCAATCACTGCCCTACCTGAGCCTTCTGACCAATCAGAAACCGTAGAACTGGTGAGTGACACTTGTACAGCCCTCCCATTGAGGAAAGTCAACACAAACAAAGTATAGGCATAGCTACGTAGGAGGACACAGACAAAATGACAGATACAGATTCAGACTCCCCCACACACACACACACACAGTGTTGTCTGCCCATTGGATATACATTTGCTGGAGTGTATCACAGTACAGACAGAAGCCCGAAGGTGGTAACGATCTGTAGTCATGAATTAAATATTAGCTATAGCTTAATTCTGCAATGGTAAAATGAATCTGCAAGGCAATAAAATGTGCTTTTGTATTAATTTGGTGAAAGTCATGCATTAATCTATCAGTATCTACTGAATAAACAAGTTCTGTTTCAGAGTTCCTCTCCTCGCATGAGTTGGCCTGTACTTTTCTCTCTGGGAGTTGATGAAATATTCACAACACTGCAAGGTTTGCTTTCTCCTTGCACAGACAGAGACAGAGACGTCTCTCTCTCTCTATATTGAATAGCGGAATAGAGCTTGAGGGAGAGGGGGAGAGCGAGAGAGAGAAAAAGGGAGATATTGAATAGTCTCTCTCTCTCTCTATATTGAATAGTGGAATAGACCTTGAGGGAGAGAGGAGGGGAACTTCTATCTAGATCAGGGGTGTCAAACTAATTTTGCCATGCCGCATTTGGTCTTCACTGAGGTACACACTTAAAATTGGTTATAATATTTCCTTGACATCAAAATGTCTTAAAATTAGTCCCATATCTATGCTCCCTGACTGTCAAGCATTCGTTAGATGACTGTTAGAAGAGACTATAAATGTAGGTCATTATCATTTCTATACAGTTTAAATGTCATTTTAGCTGTTTCAATGTCAATAGAGATTGTTTTTCCTAAGAAAAACAGTATTTGTATTTTTTCATTATCAACTTCATCCCATTCCCCTATTTCCATGTGACCCGTACACTTCACAATTCCTGTCTCTGCAGAAAGGTCAGCCAGGGTCACAACCTGCTGGCCCCACCCCCTCTCCTGCCTGTCAAGGGGACGGACCGCTGGGGGCTGTGGTCCTGCACGCCCTCCCCTGGCAGGTGACAAGGCGTAACGCAGCGCTGAGTGCAGGTGAGTGATCAAAGTAAATGTTTAAATATATTAGGGGAAACTCTTACCTACAGTTGGAGTCAATAAAACTTGTTTTTCAACCACTCCACACATTTCTTGTTAACAAACTATTGTTTTGGCAAGTCGGTTAGGACATCTACTTTGTGCATGACAAGTCATTTTTCCAACAATTGTTTACAGACAGATTATTTAACTTATTCACTGTATCACAATTCTAGTGGGTCAGAAGTTTACATACACATACAAGTTGACTGTGCCTTTAAACAGCCTGGAAAATTCCAGAAAATTGTCATGGCTTTAGAAGCTTCTGATAGGCTAATTGACATAAATTGAGTCAATTGGAGGTGTACCTGTGGATGTATTTCAAGGCCTACCTTCAAACTCAGTGCCCCTTTGCTTGACATCATGGGAAAATCAAAAGAAATCAGCCAAGACCTCAATTTCCAAACGCCTAAAGGTACCATGTTCATCTGTACAAAAAAATAGTACGCAAGTATAAACACCATGGGACCACGTAGCCTGTATACCGCTCAGGAAGGAGACGCGTTCTGTCTCCTAGAGATGAACGTATTTTGGTGTGAAAAGTGCAAATCAATCCCAGAACAACAGCACAGGACCTTGTGAAGATGCTGGAGGAAACAGGTACAAAAGTATCTATATCTACAGTAAAACGAGTCCTATGTCGACATAACCTGAAAGGCCGCTCAGCAAGGAAGTAGTCACTGCTCCAAAACCGCCATAAAAAAAGTCACACAACGGTTTGCAACTGCACATGGGGACAAAGATCATACCTTTTGCAGAAATGTCCTCTGGTCTGATGAAACAAAAATAGAACTGTTTGGCCATAATGACCATCGTTATGTTTGGAGGAAAAAGGGAGGCTTGCAAGCCAAAGAACACCACTCCAACTGTGAAGCACAGGGTGGCAGCATCATGTTGTGGGGGTGCTTTGCTGCAGGAGGGACTGGTGCACTTCACAAAATAGATGGCATCATGAAGAAGGACTACCGACGTAATCTGCCCGAGGGGTCTTTTTCAACTGGCTCTTCCGTTGCGACGTCCCCTGAATGCCCATCTGCTAGCCACGGCCCGCTAGCTGTCTAGAGCATATCGGACTGTTAGCTGAAGAGGCCCATCGGACAAGTTCTTTGGCCAATATACCTATTTTGCCAATTGGCCTGGACCCTTTTACCACACAGATCCTTCACGACTGGTCTGCCGACATAACAGCACGAGGGGGCTACAACAGACTTCTTATGTCGTGACGTCCCTCTAAGGCCCTTCTGCTAGCTTGCTATCCCCGGCTCGCAAGCTGTCTGAATTGCCGTGTCTCCAGCCACTCACTGGACCCCTATGATCACTCGGCTATGCATGCCTCTCCCTAATGTCAATTTGCCTTGTCCATTGCTGTTTTGGTTAGTGATTGCCTTATTTCACTGTAGAGCCTCTAGCCCTGCTCAATATGCCTTAGCTAACCCTTTAGTTCCACCACCCACACATGCGGTGCCCTCACCTGGTTTAAATGGTGTTTCTAGAGACAATATCTCTAATCGTCACTCAATGCATAGGTTTACCTCCACTGTATTCACATGCTACCATACCTTTGTCTGTACATTATACCTTGAATCTATTCTACCGTGCCCAGAAACATGCTCCTTTTACTCTGTTCCAAACATACTAGACGACCAGTTCTTATAGTCTTTAGCCGTACCCTTATCCTACTCCTCCTCTGTTCCTCCGGTGATGTAGAGGTTAATCCAGGCCCTGCAGTGGCTAGCTCCACTCACATTCCCCAGGCGCTTTCATTTGTTTACTTCTGTAACTGTAAAAGCCTTGGTTTCATGCATGTTAACATTAGAAGCCTCCCTAAGTTTGTTTTAAGCACTGCTTTAGCACACTCTGCCAACCTGGATGTCCTGGCCGTGTCTGAATCCTTAGGAAGACCAAAAACCCTGAAATTTCCATCCATCCCTGTTACGAATCCCTTTTGGCCCGACAGTCTAGGGGGGATGGTAATGAAACCCGTAACATAACTCATGCAATTTATAATATAGTGACAAAGTAAAAGTGAGAACGAAATAACCACGACAACTGAAATCTAATGTCAAACTCAGGGTTTATTAGAAAACACACGGTAATGGGGGGAGCAGGAAAAGGGGCTGAGCTGGACCCAAGGAAAGAAACAATAAGTATTCAAAAACACCCCTAAGCTAGACTAGCCTATTTCAACAACAGCTAACTAACTAACCAAAAAAAATACAGTGGGTGGTCCGCCCAGTTCTAACTAGTGTATTTAACAAAGTTTACCTACGGGTAGTGTATGGTGACTTGTCTTGTTTCCCCCTTTTCCCACCAGCAAACAAACACCATAACCAAAAACAATACTCACAGGTGAGGACAAAGTGATATGGAGGTGCTCAAACAAAAGAGAGCTCAATACATAAAGAGCGATAGAGAGACATAGTAGGAGAGGGTGAAACAGAGATCTACAGACATGGCATTTACAGAGAGATTGAGCTCTAAAGCAAACAACTGACAGGGTTTTTAAACCAAGGGAAAGGAACTGTGATTGGGTAGGAAACAGAAGGAGGTGTGTCTTCTGATTGATGGGTGACTGATTGGGGAGTGATGATTTTCACCTGTGAGGGGAGAAGGAGAGAAAAGAACACAGAAGGAGAGAAAAGAACACAGGACACACACACATAATTTGAGCTTCTACATTTAAAAAAATCCACCTTTCCAAAAACAAGTCTCTCAACGTTGCCACTTGCTATAGACCACCTTCTGCACCCAGCTGTGTCCTGGACACCATATGTGAATTGATTGCCCCCCATCTATCTTCAGAGCTCGTGCTGTTAGGTGACCTAAACTGGGACATGCTTAACACCATAGCCATCCTACAATCTAAGCACTATGACCTCACTCTCATACAAATTATCAATGAACCTACCAGGTACAACCCTAAATCCGTAAACACGGGCACCCTCATAGATATCCTCCTAACCAACCTGCCCTCCAAATACACCTCTGCTGTCTTCAACCAGGATCTCAGCGATCACTGCCTCATTGCCTGCATCTGTAATGGGTCTGCGGTCAAACGACCACCCCTCATTACTGTCAAACGCTCCCTAAAACACTTCAGCGAGCAGGCCTTCCTAATCGACCTGGACCGGGTATCCTGGAAGGATATTGACCTCATGTCTGGTTATTCTTTAAAAGTGCTTTCCTCACCAACTTAAATAAGCATGCCCCTTTCAAAAAAATGTAGAACCAGGAACAGATATAGCCCTTGGTTCGCTCCAGACCTGACTGCCCTTGGCCAGCACAAAAACATCCTGTGGCGTACTGCATTAGCATCGAATTGCCCCCGCGATAATCAACTTTTCAGGGAATTTAGGAACCAATATACACAGGCAGTTACGAAAGCAAAGGCTAGCTTTTTTAAACAGAAATTTGCATCCTGTAGAAAAAACTCAAACGTTCTGGGACACCGTAAAGTCCATGGAGAATAAGAGCACCTCCTCCCAGCTGCCCACTACACTGAGGTTAGGAAACACTGTCACCACTGATAAATCCGCGATAATTGAGAATTTCAACAAGCATTTTTCTACGGCTTGCCATGCTTTCCACCTGGCTACCCCTATCCCGGTCAGCAGCCCTGCACCCCCCACAGCAACTTGCCCAAGCCTCCCCATTTCTCCTTCACCCAAATCCAGATAGCTGATGTTCTGAAAGAGCTGCAAAATCTAGACCCCTACAAATCAGCTGGGCTAGACAATCTGGACCCTCTTTACAATTATCTGCTGAAATTGTTGCAACCCCCATTACTAGCCTGTTCAACCTCTTTCTTATTGTCTGAGATCCCCAAAATGCTGTGATCATCCCCCTCTTCTAGATCCATATCTATCCTACTCTGCCTTTCTAAGGTCTTCGAAAGCCAAGTTAACAAAACAGATCACCAACCATTTCGAATCCCACCGTACCTTCTCCGCTATGCAATCTGGTTTCTGAGCTGGTCATGGGTGCACCTCAGCCATGCTCAAGGTCCTAAACAATATCATAACCGCCATCGATAAGAGACAATACTGTGCAGCTGTATTCATCGACCTGGCCAAGGCTTTCGACTCTGTCAATCACCACATTCTTATCGGCAGACTCAACAGCCTTGGTTTCTCAAATGATTGCCTCGCCTGGTTCACCAACTACTTCTCTGATAGAGTTCAGTGTGTGAAATCGGAGGGCCTGTTGTCCGGACCTCTGGCAGTCTATGGGGGTGCCACAGGGTTCAATTCTCAGGCCGACTCTCTTCTCTGTATAGATCAATGATGTCGCTCTTGCTGCTGGTGATTCTCTGATCCACCTCTATGCAGACAACACCATTCTGTATACTTCTGGCCCTTCTTTGGACACTGTTAACTAACCTCCAGATGAGATTCAATGCCATACAACTCTCCTTCCGTGGCCTCCAACTGCTCTTAAATGCAAATAAAATTAAATGCATGCTTTTCAACCAATCGCTGCCCACACCTGCCCGCCCGTCCAGCATCACTACTCTGGACGGTTCTGACTTAGACAACTACAAATACCTAGGTGTCTGGTTAGACTGTAAACTCACCTTCCAGACTCACATTAAGCATCTACAATCCAAAATTAAATCTAGAATCTGCTTCATATTTCGCAACAAAGCATCCTTCACTCATGCTGCCAAACATACCCTCGTAAAACTGACTATCCTAACGATCCTCGACTTCGGCAATGTCATTTACAAAATAGCCTCCAACACTCTACTCAACAAATTGGATGCAGTCTATCACAGTGCCATCCGTTTTGTCACCAAAGCCTCATATACTCCCCACCACTTTGACCTGTATGCTCTCGTCGGCTGGCCCTCGCTTCATATTCGTTGCCAAACCCACTGGCTCCAGGTCATCTATAAGTCTTTGCTAGGTAAAGCCCCGCCTTGTCTCAGCTCACTGGTCACCATAGCAGCACCCACCTGTAGCACGCGCTCCAGCAAGTACTGGTCACCCCCAAAGCCAATTCCTCCTTTGGTGTCACGTACATTGTAACGAGGAGACCAAGATGAGAATACATTCCTCTTTATTAAAGGAAGAACACAAATAACACTTAAACAAACTAAACAAAACGAACGTGACACTATATAACACGAGTGCTGAAACAGGCAACTACACATAGACAATAGCCCACGAAATACCCAAGGCATATGGCTACCTAAATATGGTCCCCAATCAGAGACAACGATAAACAGCTGCCTCTGATTGAGAACCAATCTAGGCAACCATAGACAAAAACACCTAGACTAGACACAACCCCATAAACATACAAAAATCCTAGACAGGACAAAGACACATATACAGTGGGGCAAGAAAGTATTTAGTCAGCCACCAATTGTGCAAGTTCTCCCACTTAAAAAGATGAGAGAGGCCTGTAATTTTCATCATATGTACACTTAAACTATGACAGCAACAGTGTGTGAAAACCTTGTGAAGGCTTACAGAAAACGTTTGACCTCTGTCATTGCCAACAAAGGGTATATAACAAAGTATTGAGATAAACTTTTGTTATTGACCAAATACTTATTTTCCACCATAATTTGCAAATAAATGTATTAAAAATCCTACAATGTGATTTTCTGGATTTTTTTTCTTCTCATTTTGTCTGTCATAGTTGAAGTGTACCTATGATGAAAATTACAGGCCTCTCTCATCTTTTTAAGTGGGAGAACTTGCACAATTGGTGGCTGACTAAATACTAAATATTGGTGGCTGACCTAACCAAAATAATAAAGAAAACAAAGAATACTAAGGTCAGGGTGTGACATTTGACCGCCTTTCCTTACATATCTCCCTCACTAACTTTAAGCACCAGCTCACAGATCACTGCACCTGTACATAGCCCATCTGTAAATAGCCCATTCAACTACCTCATCCCAATACTGTTATTTATTTTGCTCCTTTGCACCCCAGTATCTCTACTTGCACATCTATCACTTCAGTGTTTAATTGCTATTTTGTAATTATTTCACCACCATGGCCTATTTATTGCCTTCCCTCCCTTATCCTACCTCATTTGCAAACAATGTATAAAGACTTTTTCTACTGTATTATTGACTGTATGTTTGTTTATTCCATGTGTAACTCTGTGTGGTTGTTTGTGTCACACTGCTTTGCTTTATCTTGGTCAGGTCGCAGTTGTAAATGAGAACTTGTTATCAACTAGCCTACCTGGTTAAATAAAGGTGAAATAAAATTTAAAAAGGAAAATGATGTGGATATATTGAAGCAACATCTCAAGACATCAAGCTTGGTCGCAAATGGGTCTTCCAAATAGACAATGACCCCAAGCATACTTCCAAAGTTGTGGCAAAATGGCTTAAGCCCTGACCTAAATCCTATAGAAAATTTGTGGGCAGAACTGAAAAAGCGTGTGTGAGCAAGGAGGCCTACAAACCTGACTCAGTTACACCAGCTCTGTCAGGAGGAATGGGCAAAAATTCACCCAACTTATTATGGGAAACTTGTGGAAGGCAATTGAGTGTGTGTAAACTTCGGACCCACTAGAATGTGATGAAATAAATAAAAGCTGAAATAAATCATTCTCTCTACTATTATTCTGACATTTCACATTCTTAAAATAAAGTGGTGATCCTAACTGACATAAGACGGATTTTTTACTAAATGTCAGGAATTGTGAAAAAATTAGTTTAAATGTATTTGGCTAAGGTGTATGTAAACTTTTGACTTCAACTGTACATCTTAGTTAAGGGCAACTTGTCTGTCCTCTAGTTCTATCAAGCAGCGGTTGGAACCGAAACCATGTTCCAATCATTTGTTCTGAACAGAACCACTATTTCTTTTTGTTCCGTTCCAACCAAGGTAGTTAAAATATATATTGGTGAAAAGGGGAAACTTTAAATATATATATCAGTGATTAGATTTCTACTTCCACAAAGGGTTAAACATGTGCATCATTTCATGATAAGGTTATATTCTATTCAATAGGCGAGCTGAGGCGAGCACGGGAGAGGGGCGAGGTGGGCGATGGGGACGACAGTGTAGGGGCTGCCCCCCGGTCTCATACAGCAGCGTTGTGTGGGGGCCGGTTCGAGCATCGCCATGCCAGCCAGCAGCAGACCATTGCAGAGCAGAGGAAGCTCCTCAGGGAGCAACAGGAGCAGATCGCACGCCTCCAGGAGGAGCAGAGCATGATGGGACTGAGGCAGGAGGCCCAGACAGCCGCCCAGATCGCTGTCCCAGCATCCCCAAGGCCCAGAGGGATGACCTCTGACCCCAAAGAATCCAGGTTGGTCCCTCTTCACATTACCATGGGAACCCAGGTGAGGAGAAGAGGCGCACAGGTTGCCATTGTGGGGTGTGTCTGACCTTACCCCAACGTTATACATCAGGTTAGGGCCAAGTAGGGCCTGTTTTTCCATCAATAACAAGGGTACAGGTAGGGCTCTAGCATCACTAAATTGATCACTAACATTTTGAAGCTGAGCCATTTGCGCCTGCTAGTCTTATCTGACTAAGATCATAACATGGTGTCACAAGTGCTTCAACCTCGTCAAATATACGACAGGAGAGATTATTTCACAAAGTTCAGTGTGATGAAAAGTAGCTTACAGCTCCACTGCTCTCTCATGTCTCATCATTGAGCAGAGCAGCCCAAGCGGAGCCGTTGCTATGGATACTCACCCACTCAGAGCCACCATGAGCAGAGTGGATACAGAGCAAGCAGTGTGCAGGGAGCGAGTGGGTGCAGGGCTGGTTGGGTCAGTCTGGTAAATTGGGAATAGAGTAGATCTATATTAGAGAGTGAATATTTAATGTGTGTTTCTGGTTGATATTCTGTGTTTCAGGGCTGGAAGAGTCGCTCGGGGGAACGATGGCCGTTTCTCGGCCTACAGGAAACCAGCTGTCCGTCAGCCCTGTCGTCATCCCACTGTCATGGGTCAGTCAGCACATTCACCTCCATGTTAAGCTCTGAGTAGAGCTAAACTACACACACACACACACACACACACACACACACACAGAAATAGTTTCCAGATGGTTGATCACACAATGGTCTGACTATGTTGTCGTGGAGAATAATAGGAAAGAGGATCAAATGTATTTCATGTCCGTGAGTCAGATGTATAGAGCCGTAGATGTATAGAGCCGTAGATGTATAGAGCTGCAGATGTATAGAGCTGTAGATGTATAGAGCCGTAGATGTATAGAGCTGCAGATGTATAGAGCCGTAGATGTATAGAGCTGTAGATGTATAGAGCCGTAGATGTATAGAGCCGTAGATGTATAGAGCCGTAGATGTATAGAGCCGTAGATGTATAGAGCCGTAGATGCATAGAGCCGTAGATGCATAGAGCCGTAGATGTATAGAGCCGTAGATGTATAGAGCCGTAGATGTATAGAGCTGTAGATGTATAGAGCCGCAGATGTATAGAGCTGTAGATGTATAGAGCTGTAGATGTATAGAGCCGTAGATGTATAGAGCTGCAGATGTATAGAGCCGTAGATGTATAGAGCTGTATAGAGCCGTAGATGTATAGAGCTGTAGATGTATAGAGCCGTAGATGTATAGAGCTGTATAGAGCCGTAGATGTATAGAGCCGTAGATGTATAGAGCCGTAGATGCATAGAGCTGTAGATGTATAGAGCTGTAGATGTATAGAGCTGTAGATGTATAGAGCCGTATAGAGCCGTAGATGTATAGAGCCGCAGATGTATAGAGCCGTAGATGTATAGAGCCGTAGATGTATAGAGCCGTAGATGTATAGAGCCGCAGATGTATAGAGCCGTAGATGTATAGAGCCGTAGATGTATAGAGCCGTAGATGTATAGAGCCGTAGATGTATAGAGCCGTAGATGTATAGAGCCGTAGATGTATAGAGCCGCAGATGTATAGAGCCGTAGACGTATAGAGCTGTATAGAGCCGTAGATGTATAGAGCCGTAGATGTATAGAGCCGCAGATGTATAGAGCCGTAGACGTATAGAGCTGTATAGAGCTGTATAGAGCCGTAGATGTAGAGCTGTAGATGTATAGAGCTGTATAGAGCTGCAGATGTATAGAGCTGTAGATGTATAGAGCTGCAGATGTATAGAGCCGTAGATGTATAGAGCTGTATAGAGCTGTAGATGTATAGAGCTGTAGATGTATAGAGCCGTAGATGTATAGAGCTGTAGATGTATAGAGCTGTAGATGTATAGAGCCGCAGATGTATAGAGCCGTAGACGTATAGAGCTGTATAGAGCCGTAGATGTAGAGCTGTAGATGTATAGAGCTGTATAGAGCTGCAGATGTATAGAGCTGTAGATGTATAGAGCCGTAGATGTATAGAGCTGTATAGAGCTGCAGATGTATAGAGCCGTAGATGTATAGAGCTGTATAGAGCTGCAGATGTATAGAGCTGTAGATGTATAGAGCTGTAGATGTATAGAGCTGTAGATGTATAGAGCTGTAGATGTATAGAGCTGTAGATGTATAGAGCCGTAGATGTATAGAGCTGTAGATGTATAGAGCTGTATAGAGCTGTAGATGTATAGAGCTGTAGCTAGCGTACATGGAGGAATAAAGAGTCTGTTACTCTGTTTGGCTGAAGTTTCCTATACATAGGAATAGAAGGGCCGTGGCGAGAGCAGGGGAGCCTGTAGATACTCTCTCACACACACACACTGTTTCTTGCTCTGTCAAACACACATTCTCCTTTGGAACAATACACCACAAATGTACAGTGCATTCGGAAAGTATTCAAACCCCTTGACTTTCCCCATATTTTATTACGTTACAGCCTTTTTCTAAAATTGATTCAATTGTTTATTCCCCCCTCACTCTACACACAATACCCCATAATGAAAAGGCAAAAACAGGGTTTTAGACATTTTTGCATATTTCTTAAAAATACAAAACTGTATCAGTCAAAAGTTGAGACACACCTACTTATTTCAGGGTTTTTCTTTATTTTTTACTATTTTTTACATTGTAGAATAATAGTGACATCAAATCTATGAAATAACACACATGGAATCACGTAGTAAACAAATCTAAATATATTTTACATTTGAGATTCTTCAAAGTAGCCACCCTTTGCCTTGATGACAGCTTTGTACTCCTGGCATTCTCTCAACCAGCTTCATTTGGAATGCTTTTCCAACCGTCTTGAAGGATCTAAAATATAAAATATATTTTGGTTACTACATGATTCCATGTGTTAATTCATAGCATTGATGTCTTCACTATTATTCTACAATGTAGGAAAAACCCTTGAATGAATAGGTGTGTCCAAACTTTTCACTAGGTAATGGCAGGGGACAAGACCCTGCCATCGAAGCAGGTGGCGTAAGCACAGGAGGAAAGGTGATGATACGAGGAGTCAAGGTGACCACAGAAACCCCAATCATTTTGGGGGGGGGGGGCACATGGAGCAGTCGGCGGAGCCGAGGAGTAAACCAGAGCCAGTCTGGGAGAAGGAGGAGGATTCGGAGAAAATGGAAAGGAGGAGGATTCGGAACAAATGGAAACAGGATGCACCTGAGCTCAATTTCGAGTTTCATTGCAAAGTGTCTGACTACTTATATAAATAATGTATCGGTTTTTTATTTTTAATACATTTGCAGATATTTCTAAAAACCTATTTTCGCTTTGTCATTCTCATTTGTCATAGATTGTGGGAAAAATAATTTAATCAATAAGGCGTAACAAAATGTGCAAAAAGTCATGGGGTCTGAATACTTTCCGAATGCACTGTATGTACATTAGAAAAAAAGGTGCTATCTAGAACCAAAAAGGGTTCTTCGGGTGTCCGTATAGGAGAACCCTTTGAAGAACCCCTTTTGGTTTCAGGTAGGACCCTTTCTAAAGAGGGTTCTACAGTATATGGAACCCAAAATAGTTCTACCTGGAACCAAAAAGGTTCTCCTATTGGTCTCTCTCTCCCCTTCTCAGCCATGGAGCAACGTGCTCATCAGCGAGCGGAGCGCAGGAGGGAGGTGGAGGAGCTGAAGAGAAAGAAGGAGGAGGAGAGGCTGGTGAGAAATGTTTAGGCCAGTGGGGGATATGGAATAGTTTGGTGTTGTTCAGATAGGTCAATAGAGGCTGGGAATTAGAGAGGCTATTGAAGTATATATAAAGTTATTGGGGACAATGAACCTCTTCGCAGGGGAGTGTGTGTGCAGTCCACTGGAGAGGGTCTGGGGAAGTGTGCTAGGAAGCATTACATTAAACTTTCTTCTCTTCTCAGGCCCAGCTGAAAACAGCAGTGAAGGAGAGGCAGAGGGAGGAGGAGGATGAGAAACGTAGAGCAGTGGAAAGGAGGAGGGAGGAGAAGAGACAAGAGAGAGAGGTGACGCAGTGTTTACAGTGGAACTGTACTGGGGACAACTTTCAAGTTGAAAGGCGTATTTGGAAAAAAAGCTTCCACTTCACTGAGAGTGTATTTAGGACTTTAGATCCTAGATCAGCACGCCTACTCTGTGACGCTTGATACATACGGACCCAGATATTATTTCTTGCCATCACAAGGACAGTACAGAAACACATACTGAACAAAAATATAAATGCAACATCTAAAGGGTTGGTCCCATGTTTCATGAGCTGAAATAAAAGGTCCCAAAAAGCTTTTCTCTAAAATGTTGTGCACAAATGTGTTTACATCCCTGTTAGTGAGCATTTCTCCTTTGCCAAGATAATCCATCCACCTAACAGGTGTGGCATATCAAGAAGCTGGTTATACAGCATAATCATTACAAAGGTGCACCTTGTGCTGGGGACAATAAAAGGCCACTTTAAAATGTGCAGTTTTGTCCCCCAATGCCAGAGATGTCTCAAGTTTTGAGGGAGCGTGCAATTGGCATGCTGACTGCAGGAAGGTCTACCAGAGCTGTTGCCAGATAATTTAATGTTCATTTCTCTACCATAAGCTGCCTCCAACATCGTTTTAGAGAATTTGGCAGTACGGCCTCACAACCACAGACCACGTGTAACCACGCCAGCCCAGGACCTCCACATCCAGCTTCTTCACTTGCGGGATCGTATGGTAGCAGCCCAGACAGCTGATGAAACTGAGGAGTATTTCTGTCTGTAGTAAAACCCTTTTGTGGGGAAAACCTCATTCTGATTGGCTGGGCCTGGCTCCCCAATGGGTGGGCCTGGTTTGCCTAGTCATGTGAAATCCAAAGATAAGGGCCTAATGAATTGATTTCAATTGACTGATTTCCTTAAATGAACTCTAACTCACTAAAATCATAGAAATGTTTGCATTTTATATTTTTGTTCAGTATATATACACATAGATGTCATTAACACGTATGCAATACATAATATAACGTTAAACTTAAACGTCTGTCCCTTTTAATAGCTGGGCAACGGCACACATTTGAGCACAAACACCGGGTCTTCATTTTATTATTTTTTATTTTAAATGAATTGTTTACGAGGATACCATGAATTGTTTGAGGTTTAATGTTTGATTTGTTATATTGAATAATTTAGCAATGACTTGAGAGAAGAGAAAAAAATTTAAAAAAGGAATCCTCCGTTTTTAATCGCCAGTAAGAAACTGCTAGCCCATTGGCTGCTAACAGCTGAGAACTGCCAAGCACAAAAACAGTCCATTTAGGGAGGACAGACCCACAGAAATCATCCAATTGCCCTCTAGTGGTGAAAGTAATATCTGTCAAATGCAGATGAGAATAATTATTCTGTCAAGGAAAATGACTTTTTTTCCCGAAACAAAGCCATAAAAGACAAAAGAAATGTGACAGTCACCACATTTCCATCCAGTCTTTATGCAAGTCATAACATACATTTATAATAAAAATCACAACAGCTGGGATGAAACAGGACGCTTCAGTACAATGTAAATGCAGACAGAAGTAGAGTAGGCACATTTGCTATTTAACGTAACAGTTTTTGTGACAAAACTATCGCTAACTATCAAAACTAACTATCAAAACTATCGCTAACTATCAAAACTAGAGTTGAAAATGCGATGGAAACACATTGAACATTCAATTTTTATTCCCTTAGATCTGTAGTGATGTTTTGATGATAGCTGTTCAAAGCATTGATGCAATGGTTGGTCAATGTTATGTGTGATAATGTTGGCTTTACATCACACTGACACAGCTTGATGGTCAGATCTAACTAGACATTTAGAAGCTCTTGAAAATGTGGTTCCTAGTTCTGATATTAGGAGCTTAATCACAAACATAAAACAGAACCATGTGTACATAAAGCAGCTACACATTAACACAGTAAGTACCGTGTGTGTGTCTCTGACTGTGTGTGTGTGTCTGACTGTGTGTGTGTGTCTGACTGTGTGTGTGTGTCTGACTGTGTGTGTGTGTCTGTCTGACTGTGTGTGTGTGTCTGTCTGACTGTGTGTGTGTCTCTGTCTGACTGTGTGTGTGTCTCTGTCTGACTGTGTGTGTGTGTGTCTGACTGTGTGTGTGTGTCTGACTGTGTGTGTCTGTCTGACTGTGTGTGTGTGTCTGACTGTGTGTGTGTGTCTGTCTGACTGTGTGTGTGTCTCTGTCTGACTGTGTGTGTGTCTCTGTCTGACTGTGTCTGACTGTGTGTCTGACTGATTGTGTGTGTGTGTGTGTGTGTGCCTGACTGACTGTGTGTGTATTTAGAGGGAGCAGGAGAAACAGTGGAGGTTGGAGCGAGACCAGCAGCTCCAGACCCAGGCCCAACAACACTACCACAGAACTCTTTTACTACGGCGAGGCCTGGAGCCATGGAAACGCCTAGTCGCCCAGAGCCAAGCCAACACTCAGGTAATCACTGGCGCTGTCGGCCTCGACCAATCAACTGGCCCCATGCAGGGTCTGCACAGAGAGACTCAACACACACTCACACACTCTCCCCTAGAGTCACATAGCTCAGGACAGCCAATCAAACACAGCAGACACCATATTGTATTCGCTTATGGGAGTCCATCGTATCCGATGATGACTTCCATTTCAGAGTTAACAGTGAATTCTTTGGTGGCTGTAGAGTCCAATCTGAGATCCACACACTTTATTGCAGGTGGGGCATGTGCAGTCTGTGTTGGTGGGGACAGGCATGGTAGTATGTCTCAGTCTGTATGTCTCATTCTGTGTTGGTGGGGACAGGCATGATAGTATGTCTCAGTCTGTGTGTCTCAGTCTGTGTTGGTGGGGACAGGCATGGTAGTATGTCTCAGTCTGTATGTCTCATTCTGTGTTGGTGGGGACAGGCATGGTAGTATGTCTCAGTCTGTATGTCTCATTCTGTGTTGGTGGGGACAGGCATGGTAGTATGTCTCATTCTGTGTTGGTGGGGACAGGCATGGTAGTATGTCTCATTCTGTGTTGGTGGGGACAGGCATGGTAGTATGTCTCATTCTGTGTTGGTGGGGACAGGCATGATAGTATGTCTCATTCTGTGTTGGTGGGGACAGGCATGGTAGTATGTCTCATTCTGTGTTGGTGGGGACAGGCATGGTAGTATGTCTCAGTCTGTGTGTCTCAGTCTGTGTTGGTGGGGACAGGCATGGTAGTATGTCTCAGTCTGTATGTCTGTTGGTGGGGACAGGCATGGTAGTATGTCTCAGTCTGTATGTCTGTGTTGGTGGGGACAGGCATGGCTGTATGTCTCAGTCTGTATGTCTGTGTTGGTGGGGACAGGCATGGCTGTATGTCTCAGTCTGTATGTCTGTGTTGGTGGGGACAGGCATGGCTGTATGTCTCAGTCTGTATGTCTGTGTTGGTGGGGACAGGCATGGCTGTATGTCTCAGTCTGTATGTCTGTGTTGGTGGGGACAGGCATGGCTGTATGTTGTTCTTGAGCTGATAACACCTCTTGGAAGGTTGGCAAATGGTTGAGGTTTTGAAATGGGTGGATGGACAGGCAGTTCTTCCAGGATGGAGTGGTCTGTTGGAGAGCGCTGGTTAAGTAGTGCTTCAAAATGGTCAGCCGAACCTCAACAGGATCTGGTTTTGGTCCTTCAAGAGAGTCAGACCATGTCTTCAGGGGGTGATGGAGCAACTTCTAGGACCACTGATAGCTTTAGGGGAGATGTAGAGATTGTGCATGTCATTTTTGTCGGCATAAATGTGGATATCCTGTGCCTTATTCGTCCACCCTTTGTTCTGCAGAGCACACAAGTGTTTGCACTTCCTTGCGTGATGCTCTCCATTGCTGGCGAAGGGCTGTTGAGTAGCCCTGTGCGCATATTGTCCAGTAAGATTGTGATGGTGTCCGAGTTCTCATCGAACCAGTCCTGATGTTTCCTACCTCTGTGGCCAATGGAGTGGGCCGCTGCCTGATAGAGCACTGAGCTGACAGCTGCCCACTTCTGGTCCATGGGGACCTCTGAGCTCAGAAGAGGCTCAGTCTCCCTCAGCCTTTCAGCTCAGAAGAGGCTCAGTCTCCCTCAGCCTTTCAGCGAGAGAGTGATGGAACTCGTACATTTCTGGAGATTTCTCAAGCCGGGTACAGTGCAGATGCCTCTTACTGCAGGTGTTGTGGGGGGGACATATTATCAGTGTCATACGGTTATCTGTCCAGCATTCTGCACTCCTCGTGGCAGGTGTCAGCAGGACGTCATTAGTGTCAGAACATCTCACTATGATGTAGCCAATCAGGGGCCAGTGTCTGGAGCGTGGGGCATCCATGATGTAGCCAATCAGGGGCCAGTGTCTGGAGCGTGGGGGCATCCATGATGTAGTCAATCAGGGGCCAGTGTCTGGAGCGTGGGGGCATCCATGATGTAGCCAATCAGGGGCCAGTGTCTAGAGCGTGGGAGCATCCATGATGTAGTCAATCAGGGGCCAGTGTCTGGAGCGTGGGGGCATCCATGATGTAGCCAATCAGGGGCCAGTGTTTGGAGCGTGGGTGCATCCATGATGTAGCCAATCAGGGGCCAGTGTTTGGAGCGTGGGGGCATCCATGATGTAGCCAATCAGGGGCCAGTG
This sequence comes from Oncorhynchus tshawytscha, assembly GCF_018296145.1. Classification (NCBI taxonomy): domain Eukaryota; kingdom Metazoa; phylum Chordata; class Actinopteri; order Salmoniformes; family Salmonidae; genus Oncorhynchus; species Oncorhynchus tshawytscha. The sequence goes on along the minus strand of NC_056457.1, from coordinate 24,488,608 downwards.
TTTGGAGCGTGGGGGCATCCATGATGTAGTCAATCAGGGGCCAGTGTTTGGAGCGTGGGGGCATCCATGATGTAGTCAATCAGGGGCCAGTGTCTGGAGCGTGGGGACATCCATGATGTAGCCAATCAGGGGCCAGTGTCTGGAGCGTGGGGGCATCCATGATGTTTTATATTTGTTCTTCTGCTGGAACAAGGTGTTGGTGACAATGAGATTGTGCTCGGCACATAGAGTTAGCAGTCTCATTCCGTTCTCATTGACCTGGCCAACACCATGCCTACCCAGCACTCCATATCCTGTTGTTTTGTCTCATCCTATTATTGAAGTCACCCTGGGTTCGCGCCCAGGCTCTGTCGCAACCGGCCGCGACCGGGAGGTCCGTGGGACGACGCACAATTGTCCGGGTTAGGGAGGGCTTGGTCGGTAGGGATATTCTTGTCTCATCTCGCACCAGCAACTCCTGTGGCGGGCCGGGCGCAGTGCACGGTAACCAAGGTTGCCAGGTGCACAGTGTTTCCTCCGACACATTGGTGCGGCTGGCTTTCGGGTTGGATGCGCGCTGTGTTTAGAAGCAGTGCGGCTTGGTTGGGTTGTGTATTGGAGGACGCATGACTTTCAACCTTCGTCTCTCCCGCGATGAGACAAGATAGTAGCTACAAAAAAACAACAATTGGATACCACGAAATTGGGGAGAAAAGGGGGTAAAAATACACTCATAGTGAGACAGCTACACTGAAATACACACATGTATTCACAGCTACACTCAAATACACAAACAGACATAGAAGACTATTTATCTAACAAACCCTCACATAATTCCAATGGAAATATGACACACACACACACACATCTTAAACCAAATGCACATACACCCTAATCCCAGACATCACGCTCAGAGCTGGAATTATGTTTACAGTATTTATGTGTTTATGATCACCTGCTTGACTACCTGTTTGTTAGAACCAGTAGGACAAATTGAACTGGCAGAGAGATGGAAAGATGCTAGAAGAGAGGGGTACAGGAAGAGAGAGAGGCTAGAGGAGCGGGGTACAGGAAGAGAGAGAGGCTAGAGGAGAGGGGTACAGGAAGAGAGAGAGGCTAGAGGAGAGGGGTACAGGAAGAGAGAGAGGCTAGAGGAGAGGGGTACAGGAAGAGAGAGAGGCTAGAGGAGAGGGGTACAGGAAGAGAGAGAGGCTAGAGGAGAGGGGTACAGGAAGAGAGAGAGGCTCGAGGAGAGGGGTACAGGAAGAGAGAGAGGCTAGAGGAGAGGGGTACAGGAAGAGAGAGGCTAGAAGAGAGGGGTACAGGAAGAGAGAGAGGCTAGAGGAGTGGGGTACAGGAAGAGAGGCTAGAGGAGCTGGGTACAGGAAGAGAGAGAGGCTAGAGGAGAGGGGTACAGGAAGAGAGAGAGGCTAGAAGAGAGGGGTACAGGAAGAGAGAGAGGCTAGAGGAGCGGGGTACAGGAAGAGAGAGGCTAGAGGAGAGGGGTACAGGAAGAGAGGCGCTAGAGGAGCGGGGTACAGGAAGAGAGAGAGGCTAGAGGAGAGGGTACAGGAAGAGAGGCGCTAGAGGAGCGGGGTACAGGAAGAGAGAGAGGCTAGAGGAGAGGGGTACAGGAAGAGAGGCGCTAGAGGAGCGGGGTACAGGAAGAGAGAGGCTAGAAGAGAAGGTACAGGAAGAGAGGCGCTAGAGGAGCGGGGTACAGGAAGAGAGAGGCTAGAAGAGAGGGGTACAGGAAGAGAGGCGCTAGAGGAGCGGGGTACAGGAAGAGAGAGAGGCTAGAGGAGAGGAGTACAGGAAGAGAGAGAGGCTAGAAGAGAGGGGTACAGGAAGAGAGGCGCTAGAGGAGCGGGGTACAGGAAGAGAGAGAGGCTAGAGGAGCGGGGTACAGGAAGAGAGAGAGGCTAGAGGAGCGGGGTACAGGAAGAGAGAGAGGCTAGAGGAGAGGAGTACAGGAAGAGAGAGGCTAGAAGAGAAGGGTACAGGAAGAGAGAGAGGCTAGAAGAGAGGGGTACAGGAAGAGAGAGAGGCTAGAGGAGCTAGGTACAGGAAGAGAGAGAGGCTAGAAGAGAGGGGTACAGGAAGAGAGAGGCTAGAGGAGCGGGGTACAGGAAGAGAGAGAGGCTAGAGGAGAGGAGTACAGGAAGAGAGTGAGATGAGAGGTTGGAGGAGAAGAATGATTGATGGGCAAGTGACATTAAGATGGACGGTGTAACAGCTCAGCTGTACAGGAGATTGGTGGCACCTTAACTGGGGAGGACAGGCTCGCGGTAATGGCTGGGTAATGGCTGGGTAATGGCTGGGTAATGGCAGGGTAATGGCTGGGTAATGGCTGGGTAATGGCAGGGTAATGGCTGGGTAATGGCTGGGTAATGGCAGGGGCAGAATGGTATTAAACACATAGTTGTGTGTGCTTGATGTCATTCCATTCACTCCCTTCTGGCCATTATTATGAGATGTCCTCCCCTCAGCAGAATCCTGTGCTCAGCAACATGTTCACTTCCAATTTACTGTATACAATCTTGAGCAGCTGAACAGCTCGTTCCATATTCCATGTTCTATTCTGCTACTGGTTTACCTGGACTCCCAACAACTTACCTTGATTCCCAACAACTCTATTCTCTTTATTTACCAGTGGTCAAAGTCCTATCTTCTTTAAAGACCATGAGTTGGAAAGAAATGTCAAATTGTACTGTCAATTTCTCAATATATGTTCACCATGTCTGCCTCAGTGACATGCAGGTTCCTAATCCTGTTGTACCATGCCATTGTTTGTTACCTGTGAATAGGTGTGCATGCATACGCAGTATTCTGTTCATTCCCTTCCAGCTGGCCAGGGCTCATCACAGGCAGTCTCTCCTGAGACGGTGCACGCTGTCCTGGCATCAGGTAGCAGGCGAGTCCCTGGCTCAGAAATGGGCCTCTGCCGACCAACTGCATCAACACATCCTGCTACGGAGGAGCCTGGGCAACTGGAAAAGGGTGAGTGTATGAACACCATGCACACACACGCACATCATTTAGCAGACGTGCTTGTCCAGAGCGACTTACAGTGAGTGCATTCATCTTAAGTAGCTAGGTCGGAAAACCACATTTCAGTCATAGTAAGTAAATGTTTCCTCAATAACGTAGCTATCAACAAAGTCAGAACTAGTAAGGGGGAAGAGAGTCAAGTTTGAGTGTTAGTTTACGGAAGTTTCTTGGGTGGGTTTTCAGGGGGGGTGCAGTGGGATTATTTAAGATACTCTTTGAGAGGTAGGGTTTCAGATGTTTTATGAAGATTGGCAGGGACTCTGCTGTCCTAGATTCAGGGGGAAGCTGGTTCCACCATTGGGGTGTCAGGACAGAGAAGAACTTGGACTGGGCTGAGCGGGAGCTGCCCTCCGGTAGGGGTGGGAGGGACAAGAGACTGGAGGTGACAGAACAGAGTACTCGGGTTGGGGTGTAGGGTTTGAACATAGCCTGAAGGTAGGAAGGTGCAGTTCCTCTTGCTGTTCCGCAGGTAAGCACCATGGTCTTGTAGTGGATGTGAGCTTCAACTGGAAGTCAGTGGAGTGTGTGGAGGAGCGTGCTGACATGAGAGAACATGGGAAGGTTGAACACCAGGCGGGCTGCAGCGTTTTACAGGGGTTTAATGGCACAAGTGGGGAGCCCAGCCAACAGCGAGTTGCAGTAGTCCAGATGGGAGGTGACAAGTGCCTGGACAAGGACCTGCACTGCTTCCTGTGTGAGGTAGGGTTGTACTCTACAGATGTTGTAAAGCATGAATCTGTAGGAGCGAGTCACAGCGTTGGTGTTTGCAGAGAACAACAGGGTGTTGTCCAGGGTCAAGCCAAGGTTTTTTGCACTCCGGAAGGGGGACCCTGTAGAGTTGTCAACCATGATGGAGGTCTTGGAGCGGGCAGGCCTTCCCCGGGAGGAAGAGCAGCTCCGTTGAGTTTGAGGTGATGAGCCGCCATCCATGCCGAGATATCTGCCAGGCACGCAGAGATGCGTGTCAGAAGCAAGGTGGGAAATGAACACCCGCCAAATGTGGGTAGAGTTTGTCATTGGTGGGTAAGAATGTCTATTTCACCAGCCATGTTGGTGGGTGGTTACAGAATTTGGGAACTGTTTTTTTTTCAATCCAAAGCCCACATGTAGAAGTTGGTCCAATTGACCTGAAAGGCTACTAAAGTGTGACTTTTATATTCACACGCTAGGTTGTTCAATGTTAGTTTGAGTCTGCGACAACTGTCTGCTACTAGGAAGACGTCGCAGTCTGAGATTTTTTCATCACAGACAAACAAGTTACCAAGTTACCACGGTAATGGCCCATCCCTTAAAGTGGCAGCTGAACAAACATTTGTCTCACCTAATGATTAAGCAATACCCCATTACTTCTTACTAGTAATACATTTGTTTTAGAAACATTGGCTGGTTGACCAAAAAGTTAATTTTAGTGAAGGAGAAAAGTAGTTGAGTGTCATCCGCATAACATTGATAGGAGATACAATGTGAGGATATGACGGAGCCTAGTGACTTGGTGTAGAGAGAAGAGGAGAGGGTCTAGAACCGAGCCCTGGGGGACACCAGTAGTGGGAGTGTGTGGTGCAGACACAGATCCTCTCCATGTCACCTGGTAGGAACAGTCTGCCAGGTAGGATGCAGAGTCTGAGATGCCCAGTTGTGTGAAGGTGGAGAGGAGGATCTGATGGTTCAGAGGGTCAAAAGCAGCAGATAGATCTAGGAGGATGAAAACAGAGGAGAGAAAGTCCGCTTTGGCAGTGCGGATGGCCTCCGTGACACAGAGAAGAGGAGTCTTGGTTGAGAAACCGGTCTTGAAGATCTCCAGAGATGGTCTGGGATGAGGTCGAGCTGGCATGTCGGACGGCCAGACCTCACAAGTCACAGTATTTCATCTGGAAGGAGAGGGGAGAAAGAGGTCAAAGCGTAGGGTAGTTCTGTGTGAGTGGGACCAGTGGACTCAATAGGCTGAGTGAATGATGAGCGGATGTCGTCAACCTTCTTTTCAAAGTGGTCAGCTGCAGAGAGGGAGGGGTAGGGGGTGGACGATTAAGGAGAGAGAAGGTGGATAAGAGTTTCCTAAGGTTAGAGGCAGAAGCTTTACATTTAGAGTGATAGAAAGTGGCTTTAGCAGCAGATACAGAGGAAGAGAAGGTAGAGGGGAGTGGTGTTTCCATTAGATCAGTAGGCAAACAGCCTCTAGTATAGATGAGGTCAAGCGTATTGCCTGCCTTGTGAGTTTGAGGGGACTGGGAAAGGGTGAGGTCAAAAGAGGCAAGGAGGGGAAAGAAACGGGTGGAAATAAATTAATCGAAGCCAGACGTTGGGAGGTTGAAGTCGCCCAATAAGAGCGGTGAGCCCATTGTCAGGAAATGAGCTTATCAAGGTGTCAAGCTCATTGAGGAATTCTCTAAGGGCACCTGATGGGTGATCGGGTAGGTGGACAAGTGAGTGAGTGAGGGAGAAAAGAGAAAATCTCCACTTAGGAAAAATGAGTAGCCCTGTGCCATCACCACGACAACCAGATGGTCTCAGACTATGCGAGAACAAGTAGTCAGATGAAGAGAGAGAAGCTGGAGTAGTAGTATTCTCTGGGGTGATCCAGGTCTCTGTCTGGGTCAATAAGGGCAGCATAGACTAAGATGAACACAGCGTTCTTGACCGCAGATCAGCAGGTCCAAACCCTGCCGGAGACAAGGAATACCTCATGGGTTGTGTGCGCAGGGTACACTAAATTAGAAGGGCTGCAGCCAAGGGGTGGGGAGTGTCTGTAAAACCTACAGGGAGAGGAGTGAACAGGCATATTAAAACACACAGTTGACAAAGCTACAAAAGAGCAGAATTAACTATTCTGAAAATAACTAGGTAAGATACTCAAGTAAGAGTAGAGCCTTTCTTTCCTTCCTTGAACAACACCGCAGAACAGTATTTTTTAATTAAACCTTTATTTAACTAGGCAAGTCAGTTAAGAACAGATTCTTATTTACAATGACGGCCTACACCGGCCAAACCCAGACGACGCTGGTCCAATTGTATGCCGCCCTATGGGACTCCCAATCATGGCCGGTTGTGATACAGCCTGGATTGTTTTGGCTACGGTCTTAGTTTTGGCCATGAGACTGCCACTGACATGACCGCCGCTGACAAACCAGGGCAGACTGAAGAACTAACTGCTGATTGCCTTGCAGAGGAGAAACCTCTCCCCCTCCAATACAGCCACTGATGACCAAAACAACAGTCACAAATTGCCCTGCCCCTTCATCCTGGTTGATGTGTCAACAATCATCTGCTAGTTATGAGCAGTGAGCAGTTCACACACCAAGTAGGCTACTGGGGAGAGGCAGCACCTAAAGTACATGGCCCTAGCTAGCTAGACAGTACTAGACAACAGATGAAGACAAAAATGAAACCTATCCCTCCTGGAGATATCAGGCGTTCTCTAGCTATACATAGAAGCATACACACTAACTCTCACACAAATAGAGACTGAGGCATACAAAAGGCCACTCTGTAATTTTCCCAACATAAATACATTTGAATACTGATCTCAGTTTAATAGTGACGCGGTGGGCAGTCTTTGGTATATCAGTCCCTATTGATATGGACATTCCTGTGTACTGTATCCAGACCTGACCCGTTATCCAGACCTGACCCGTTATCCAGACCTGACCCCTTATCCACCCCTGACCCCTTATCCACCCCTGACCCCTTATCCAGACCTGACCCGTTATCCACCCCTGACCCGTTATCCAGACCTGACCCCTTATCCACCCGACCCCTTATCCACCCCTGACCCCTTATCCAGACCTGACCCGTTATCTACCCCTGACCCCTTATCCACCCCTGACCCCTTATCCAGACCTGACCCGTTATCTACCCCTGACCCCTTATCCAGACCTGACCCCTTATCCACCCCTGACCCGTTATCCACCCCTGACCCCTTATCCACCCCTGACCCGTTATCCACCCCTGACCCCTTATCCACCCCTGACCCGTTATCCACCCCTGACCCCTTATCTACCCCTGACCCCTTATCCACCCCTGACCCCTTATCCACCCCTGACCCCTTATCTAGCCCTGACCCGTTATCCACCCCTGACCCGTTATCCACCCCTGACCCGTTATCCAGACCTGACCCGTTCTGTTTTACATGTTCTGGCTCAGCTGAAGGATCAATGCATGGTTCTGGAAGGGCGGGCTGAGCGGTTCTGGCGCACGCATACTCTGAAGAAGGCTCTGATTGGACTGCTAGATCACGTGACCCAGGAGAGGATGGCAGATTGGGATCGGGAGCAGCAGGCTCAGGAACACAGTACCAGGTGGGTGTGTTTACCTGGGCCTTTACTGCCTGTACCAATAACACCTGTCCTAGAAACATGACACCTGTCCTAGAAACATGACACCTGTCCTAGCCACCTGATCCTACTGTGTAAGATGCAGACATGCTCCATATGTAGGACCTGACTGTATAATCGCTTGTTGTTGTAAGGGATTTCTAAGTTGTTCTGTTTGCTTCTCTCTGTCCCCTCTCTGTCCTGTGTGTGCATGTCTGTCTGTCCCACTTGGTTTCTCTCCTCTCCGTCCTTGTCCCAGGCGGGCGGTGCGGAGCTGTTTCCAAGCCTGGAGACGGTATCCGGGGTGGCTGCGTGAGGAGAGAGGGAGGGAGACCAGGAGGGAGCAGCTGAGACGCCGAGTGGCAGAGGTCCTCCCTGACTTCTGCTCTTCTCCTCTGGACTGTACCTGGGAACAAGGCCCTCTGTGACCCACAGGACACACACATGTACAGTAGACATACGTACAGTACACTCAGACAGACAGGCAGGCAGGCAGAGAATACTTGCATAGAGGATAAATCAGTGGATAGGACCCAAAGCAGATGATTAAGTTGCTGCTGTAACAAGCACACACATACCAGCTGTTGGTCTACCTTCATTACCTGAGAAAGGTGGATACAGTTTGGAAACTTTTGTAACAGCAATGACTCTTAAAATTGCAGTTAAAATTCAGGTTATTTAATATTTTTGAAGTCACAGTTTGATGCAGTTTGACAAGAGCTTGAAGCCATACAAAATAAAAAGCATTATGTTATTCATATCACCATAAACGATTCTCACTGTGGGTAGTCTGTCGAAGTTGTTCTCCCACAACTCTGTGCTTTTGTTGTTTTATTCTCTTAAGTCCTGTGTAGCACAGTTGGTAGAGCATGGTGCTTTCAGCCAGAACATGTAAAAGGGCTTTGGGCCAGTAACTGAAAGGTTGCTGGTTTCAATCCCTGTGCTGACTAGGTGAAAAAAATCAATATTCCCTTGAGCAAGGCACTTTATCCTAATTGCTTCTGTAAGCAAATGACTAAAATGTAAATGTTATGTTTAATGCAACAACACTTCATCTTCACAGAGATGTATCAACACGATGCGGTTTGATAAATACCCATAACCTATGTTTCCTTCTGAAGCTCACAGGAACTGTTGTACATAAAAATAACATATAGTGACAACAGCTGTTCCTTTCTTGAGGAGTGTTAATCAGTGTTGAAAGGAACGTCTAGGGCTTCATTTTATTTTGGTCATGTGGTTTGGTCACCTCTCCCATCAAAGGCACTTCAACTGAGGAGGGAGAGAGCGAGAGAATGGTAGAAGGACCCTGGAAGGAGATTGCGTGAGGAAAATGAAGAGAGAGAGGGAGCGTGAGACAGATCGATGGAGAGATAGAGATGGATGAAAGGTGCACGGAGCAATTGCAGCACTAGAATGGGAGAAAAGGTCAGGGAGAGAGAGAGAGGGGTAGAGATGGTGAGATTTGATTGAGGCTGTCAGTCAGTGAAGTTAACAGAAGTGGTTGTGTGTTATTGTAGCCTATGGTTCAGCTCAGGGACGGTATTGTGGGGGGCGCTACTTCACAACAGAACTGATCACTGTGACACCTTAACAAAGGCTTGTGATTTCAGACTGGCTCGGCCTCCCTCCCAGTCCCAGACAGATTAGGGAAGGAGAGGACAGAAAGACTGACTGGGGAGAACAGAAAGACATAATAGATAGGGAGGGGAAATACAGACAGACAAGGTAGAAGACTGATTAACAGGAGAGAGGGAGATGTCTTTACAGTCTGAGGTGTGGAGATATGCTGCCATCTGGTGGTGAAAGATAGTACAGCAGCCACATCCTCCAACTCTTGTCCATATTTATTTTCATTTATTTAACCAGGCAAGTCAGTTAAGAACAAATTCTTATTTACAACGGTGGGCCAATTGTGCGCCGCCCTATGGGACTCTCGATCATGGCCGGTTGTGATACAGCCCGGGATCGAACCAGGGTCTGTAGTGACGCCTCTATCACAGGGTAGGGTGAAGTTGCGCCCCCCCCCCCTCCAGACTGATCTACGCTCAGTTTTATGTACTTCCCCCTAACGGTTAAAGTCAGATTGTATGAGGGTAAGAGATGACTCTAGATCTGTAGGCAACTTCTACCTGGATCGTCCAATTGATCAATGACTTCTAACATGCTGACCACACCGCTCGCGTCGCAAAATCAATGTACACATACATGTTATTCAATCATCGCACCCACACTGCTCACGAGCGTACGCGTAGCCAGGCGCTAAAATAGAACTTGGTTCTATTTGTGACGCTTGATGAATCCCACCTCATTGGTTTTTAGGAGCATATACCCACTGGGTGATTGAAAGATGAACTGAGCTTCAGCGGTAGTGGTAACGCACCTTGAAGTTGTTTGCCAACCACCATATAAAGTCCAGAGTTGAAAACAGGAGGAGCGATTACTTGATATTTCAACCTCCGTGTCCTGATCGCATCTGGTGTGGGTGGACAAAATCAACATGCGCACGAGCGGTCTGGTCAGCATGTAACGATGCCATTATGCTGTTGAGCAGCTCAGCTACACCAGAGGAGAGTTCAACAAAGCTTCTGTTTGCGGTGAACATGTTGCCAGAGTAATAATTTGAGTTGAATAAATATTCCAAAATGTTACAGTGAAACGTTTTGTAATGATTTTCTGTGGCTTTTTAGCGACAGTATTCAAACTGAAAATGACTTAACTACTCCTACTAAATATAGTAGAAAGTCTACATGGCCACTTGATTTTGTAGCGGCAGTTAAGACCTGAAACCGACACTTACGTTCACCGCACACTACCTTCTGACTGTTAGCTAACGTTAGCGAATGGTCGTGGCTAACACAAAACAAATGGAATATGTTAGCTAACATTAGCCAATGTTCGCAAACTATTTTCCTTGTTGAACGCACCCCAGGTCAGTGAGGCTGGGCCAGGGGGTGTCCGGGCCTTCTCCAATGTCAGCTACACCAGGTCAGTGAGGCTGGGCCAGGGGGCGTCCGGGCCTTCTCCCATGGTCAGGAACTCTGCCCAGTTGCCACGGAAACCATGTGAGTAGACTCCTGTGTCAACGACAAGGCCCCAGTAGAGACTGTGGGCAGTCTTGTCTCGGAGAGCGGTGCGCGCCTCTCGCTCCGTCACATTGTAGCTGACATTGATGAGCTGCAGGACCAGCAGGTGTAGTAGTCCACTAGTCACTATGCAGCTATACCACGCACAGGTGAAACACAGCGCTGAGCTGGAACACACACACACACACACTGAATAGAGGACATGACTCATACATTCCTGAAAACCATCTCTAGCCCAAACCCTCTATTTTTGGAAACCAGATGTGTTAACAATGGGCTAAGAGGAGCTTTAATACACAGATTCCACCTATCTGGTTTCTACAGATCTACAAAACACCCATGGGAGAGGGTAGGGGCTATACATATACAGATCTACAAAACACCCATGGGGGAGGGAAGGGGCTATACATATACAGATCTACAAAACACCCATGGGGGAGGGAAGGGGCTATACATATACAGATCTACAAAACACCCATGGGAGAGGGTAGGGGATATACATATACAGATCTACAAAACACCCATGGGGGAGGGTAGGGGCTATACATATACAGATCTACAAAACACCCATGGGGGAGGGAAGGGGCTATACATATACAGATCTACAAAACACCCATGGGGGAGGGAAGGGGCTATACATATACAGATCTACAAAACACCCATGGGGGAGGGAAGGGGCTATACATATACAGATCTACAAAACACCCATGGGGGAGGGTAGGGGCTATACATATACAGATCTACAAAACACCCATGGGAGAGGGAAGGGGCTATACATATACAGATCTACAAAACACCCATGGGAGAGGGTAGGGGCTATACATATACAGATCTACAAAACACCCATGGGGGAGGGTAGGGGCTATACATATACAGATCTACAAAACACCCATGGGGGAGGGAAGGGGCTATACATATACAGATCTACAAAACACCCATGGGGGAGGGAGGGGCTATACATATACAGATCTACAAAACACCCATGGGAGAGGGGAGGGGCTATACATATACAGATCTACAAAACACCCATGGGAGAGGGAAGGGGCTATACATATACAAATCTGAGCAACATAACATTTATTACAGTGCTGAGTGGGAGACAAAATGGCAGTTACACTACACACATAACAACAAAACAAGCATTATCAGTAAACACACACACACATTTACCCTTACACAACCATGCTGAGCCACAGTAACTGCTCTGTAAATCTGGGTCAGTAGTAGGGCAGGTAGGGGAAAATATAATGATGAAGTCTCTTATAGAAACTTCAATCAACCTACATTTCCCCTATAAATATCCAATTATTCCAAAACATCACAGCTTTAAGTGTCCCAGACAAAAGAAAATAATGCTTTGATGCAAATAAAAAACACTTGTTCCCTTAGAGTCACCAGGATTGGAATTACGAACAGTTGTTTGTTCGTTATGTTCGACTGTGGTGAATGAGCCTACAGCAGCCAAGGTGATAATGGCTGGGGTCATTTTTGCTTGTGTTTCCTGTTCTCCAAATAGCATTTTAAAGTGTTTAAATTGTAAAGAAATGCAGTAAATGAGCTTCAACTTTCAACCCGCTCCCCGACCTCACTAAAACCGTGGTTACGGCCCTGGTGCCAGTGGGTATTTTAGGACACTATTGATCACCACCTCATACACCACCTCATTTTAGCCTCTAATGCCTAACATGCTGACTACACTGCTCGCGTCTCATGCGTTGCAGAATAAATGTACACATACATGGTATTCCATCATTGCACCCACACTGTTTGCGAGAGTTAACGAGCGTCCACGTAGCCAGGCGCTAAAATAGAACTTGGTTCTATTTGTGATGCTTGATGCGCTGCAAGTTCCGCCTCTCCCATCTCCTCATTGGTTTTTAGTAGCATATGCCCACGTGTGTGTGATTGAAAGATGAACTGAGGTCCACACTCCAGTCGGTTGTGGTAATGCACCTAACATTGGTTGCCAACCGCCATATAAAGTCCAAAGAAGAAGCCTGAAGGAGATATTACTCAAAACAAACTTTTACCCTTTGATCTGTGGATTAATTGTCAGAGTAGAGGACCTTGTGCATTTCAGGTAAAATAGCCACCCAATGTTAATTTACCAGGACAAATGAGCTAGCAACAGCAAGGTAGCTGGTTAAATTGCCATAAATATTTCATGCTTTTTGACCTGTCCCCAAATTAATATAATTGTTTCAGAGTTTGTTATGATATTTCAACCTGCGTGTCCTGATCGCATCTGGTGTGGGTGGACAAAATCGACATGCACGCGTGCGGTCTGGTCAGCATGTAACAGCTTGTGTGTGTGCATTATGTATGGTGTGTGTTACCTGTGCTGGTTGTAGACGCCAGGGCAGTAGACCAGAGCGGTGACAAGGTTCTGTTGAGGACACACGCTGCGCAGCACCAGACTGATCCCATACAGAGAGGTCAACAGGAAGAGGAGGAGTGTCAACAGGAAGCTGCGGTGATTGGACTGGCCCACACAGCTGTTTATCCTACCACAGTGTTGACATGACACACACACAGACACAGACAGCCAATACACTGTACTAAGATCATTGGGTTACACCACACACAGTACAGCGCTGACTAATTTGGATGAGAGCACCTGCTGCTAAATTAATATAATGTACAGTTGAAGTCGGAAGTTTACATACACTTAGGTTGGAGCCATTAAAACTTGTTTTTCAACCACTCCACAAATTTCTTGTTAACAAACTATAGTTTTGGCAAGTCAGTTAGGACATCTACTTTGTGCATGACACAAGTAATTTTTCCAACATTTGTTTACATACAGATTATTTCACTTATAATTCAGTCTCACAATTCCAGTGGGTCAGAAGTTTACATACACCAAGTTGACTGTGCCTTTAAACAGCTTGGAAAATTCCAGAAATGTATGTAATGGCTTTAGAAGCTTCTGATAGGCTAATTGACATAATTTGAGTCAATTGGAGGTGTACCTGTATTTCAAGGCCTACCTTCAAACTCAGTGCCTCTTTGCTTGACATCATGGGAAAATCTAAAGAAATCAGCCAAGACTTCAGAAAAATAATTGTAGACCTCCACAAGTCTGGTTCATCCTTGGGAGCAATTTCCAAACACCTGAAGGTACCACGTTCATCTGTACAAACAATAGTACGCAAATATAAACACCATGGGACCACAGAGCCGTCATACCGCTCAGGAAGGAGACGCGTTCTGTCTCCTAGAGATGAACGTACTTTGGTACAAAAAGTGCAAATCAATCACGTGTGTGATCATGGAGACGCGTTAAGCTTGGTCGCAAATGGGTCTTCCAAATGGACAATGACCTCAAGCATACTTCCAAAGTTGTGGCAAAATGGCTTAAGGACAGCAAAGTCAAGGTATTGGAGTGGCCATCACAAAGCCCTGACCTTAATCCTATAGAAAATGTGTGGGCAGAACTGAAAAAGCGTGTGTGATCATGGAGGCCTTACAAACCTGACTCAGTTACACCAGCCCTGTCAGGAGGAATGTGCCAAAATTCACCCAACTTATTTTTGGAAGCTTGTGGAAGGCTACCCTAAATGTTTGACCCAAGTTAAACAATTTAAAGGCAAGGCTACCAAATACTAATTGAGTGCGTGAACTTCTGACCCACTGGGAATGTGATGAAAGAAATAAAAGTTTAAATAGATCATTCTCTCTACTATTATTCTGACATTTCACATTCTTAAAATAAAGTGGTGATCTTAACTGACCTTAAATGTCAGGAATTGCAAAAAACAGTTTACATACACCTTAGCCAAATACATTTAAACTTCTGACTTCAACTGTAAGATGTACTTAGAACCATGATTACACCAAACACACACACACACACACACACGTCTAAAGGGTTTGAAGGTTATTATTTTTGCACGATTGTGTGTGTGTTACAGATCAGTGAGTTTCTCAGACACACAGGCCTATGGCTGATGACAGAGACAAGAGAATGTCACTGATAATTGCTGAGACATTGCTTCTTAGGTCTGGCATGACACTGCGGAGACATTGCTTTGACGTGGCTGTGTAATAATTGACAGATGAGCCTCCTGTGTGTCCAGGCAGACAGAGGTGTTTTAATGGGACCCACCAGACACAGTGGTGGTCCAGCCTCAGGACACAGATGTCACAGATCCTGCAGTGTCCCGCCCTGGGGGGCCGCAAAACCCTGCACACAGAGCACCAGTTCCTGCTCTGCCCACTATCCATCTGCTCCACCCCCTGGCCCTGCTGTTCCGACCCACTACCCCGATTGGCAAGCATTACTTCCTGCCCGACCCCGTTGTGGCCGGGGTCTCTGTCCGGTGGAGGGCTGTGATAGGTCACTGTGCTGTGGACGTAAGCCGGGTGTGGCCATATGTAGCGAGGTTCTCTCTTGGTGTGGACAAGGGCAGCCAGAGTCAGGGCCACCCCCAAGGTCACTGTGCCCAACTGGGTCAGCCCTACACCCCCCCTGGGGAAGATCTCGGTGAGGAAGAGGTAGTACATGTAGCCCAGAGAGAACAGACTCAGGCTGAGAAAGAACAGGGTCCGGCCCTTCTTGCGGTGGGTGACATAGTAGTACCATAGAACCAGGACCGGTAGAGCAGTCAGAACAACTATACCCAACAGGAAGTGAAGGGCTGCGACGTGTAGGAGGACAGGAAGTAGGAGCAGCGGGGGGAGCACCGATAGGTCAACACGCCGGGCTCCACCCCAGAACCAGGGAACACGGAGGCGGTCGGTCATCACAGTAACCAGATGGGACAGTGAGTTGGCCTTCTGGGGCTCTTTTTTCAACCATCTGAGGGAGAGAAGCAGACATTCACTTTCTGATGTGATACCAAACTGGATGAAGAAGCATTAGCTAAGAGTGTGAAGGTAACTGGCCGTAGATGGGTAAGCCACTCTCACCTGTCACAGGCATCGTCCAGGTCCTCACAGTCACAGCAGCAGGCTGCCACATGGCTCCGCTCCCCCTGACGGTCCACATACTCACAGCAGCACAGAGGCTCATCCTGCTCCAACGCCTTATTGGCTCGCTTCTTCATGACGGACAGCCAGGGAGCCTGGAAAGTGATCAGTCTCCTGTGGGGAACGAGCCAACAGGAAGGGATGGAGATGAGTGGTGTGTGCGTGTCCTAGTCTCATGGCGGTGCAGATAGATAAATGTGTGGCAGGGACTGGTTAATCATTTTTAGATTGGTAGTTAGTCTAGCCAGCTATCTAAACTTGTAGTAATCATGGCTGAATACTGACAAATAATTTTGATTCCTATATCGGTCCACTAATACAGAACCAGTAAAGGCCCAGTGCAGTTTTTCATGGGGCAGCACCCCTATTTCCCGCGGCTCTGTTGTCCAATGAACCATTAGTATAGATCTCTGAGAAGTCTTGCAAATGAGGGAGGCGAGAGGAACGTGTAGGGGGCTTCCGTATTAGCTCTATGGCATTGGCTGTCATTGAAAATCCGAACCGGAGACGGGAGTGGTTTATTTCTCGGTGGTCTCCAATGCGCTTTTACGCAGAGGTCACTGCTACCGAAATGGGCTCTCAGCGGGGCGCAAGACTGGTGTTTCTGCCAGCCAGTCCGTGAAGACCTGTGCGTATCAAATGTCACATCCGCTCTGGCCTAGAGAAAGGCCAGTGGAGTAAATGCCTTTCCTTCCTCAATTGTTAAAAAGTTACTAGAAAATGAAGCCCATGTTTTTTTCCCCCTCAGTTAACCCAGGGAATAGTGAATGCATATATACTTGGCTTTTTTCGACTCCCCGATCGAATGTAGCCTATCTGAATGCTGTAGCAGACGATTGTCTGCCTTAACCCTAAAGCCCTGGATAAAATGTCACCGTCTTGAAAGTTGATACGAAGTATCGTTACATGCGTCAAGATTAGCGGTTACCAGTTGACTCTATACTTAATAACCCTATCGTTAACTACAAACATGTCACGTGGAATGGAAAATAGCATAACCTACCAGTATTCGTGTAGTTTGCTGAAAACGAATCATATGTGCTACTTCCTTACAAAAACTGTAGGCTGGGCTACATTAGAAACTGCTTTACTGAACTGTCGCGGAAATGACAGACTGGTGGCCACAGACAACGGTGTTCGCAACCGCATATGTCTAAACGTGTTCAACTGAATGTAGCCTAGATATGCAACTGATTTAGGCTACCTGCCCAACAGTGTTGTCAATCCAACAAGGTACAGTATTTTGTCGTCTCCCTTCCGACATAAAAGACCGCACGATACTATTGTGCCACGGAAAGCACCGGAACCCTATAATCGCTCCATTTAACCCTTTCAAAAGGCTGCTCATCTCCGATGGTATGTTTTGTATTAAAAGTGAGGTCTTCAAATATACCTCCTCCTCCGTCACTGGTGTAATCTTATCAGGCAAGCCTGCCTCTCCTGTTTACAGAGCGGCAGGGCAAGTGTCTTTCTCCCTCAGACTTCTGACGTCAATACAGGGAGTAACCCTTTCCTTTCCGGAGGTGAACTTTTGCCAATGCGCATCAAGACAAGGTAGTCCTATTGTCTATCAACAATCCCATGTTCAATGAAATAAGCAAACATTAAGCCTATTATAGGCTAACTTGCAAGCTATTTGGGTCCAACGTCAAGTTGTTTCTTCAAAGGTCAAAGATAAGTGGCTAAATGTAACCTATCAACTGGAGAGCTAAGGCCGCTGTAAATTAAAGCACTTGTCTCGAACGAAGTTGATTTCAACAGCCACGATAATGATGCCTATTCATTTGAAAGACAGTGGGTGTTCTTACACATTAAAGGTAGACTTAGCAAATGACATTGCCTCTAGCAGCACCCCAGATATTGAGATGCAAGATTTCACTCACACACCATATCTGCGCAAATGCACGTTTCACGCTTTTAGCCAAAACAGCAGAGAACAGACACCATGCGGTTTACTTCATCTCTCGGAGTCTACCTTTAAGGACTTCGCTCAACTACAGTTACGGAATATGCAGCATCAGACTTCTGGAGCTGTCGATCGAGACACGGGGACCCCCAAGAGACCAATACTAACGAACCACCCACCTTCAGACTGTCAGCACAAATGCATGGGTGGTATTTCAACAAAGTGAAGTAACCCCTAACGCACTCTCACATGTGGTTAGTAAATCCTGTTATGTACCCTCCCCAGAGAATTAGGATCAAGGTAGAAAGAGCCTGATTGTACAGTCAGTGCTTTTACCCCCACCTCACATTAACAATAATATGTGGAGAAATATGGTTTCTTTATTCAAAGCATCAAATCGTTATCTTACAAATGTGCAAAATAGCCAACATAATTCAACTTCATATATGGATAGTGTGGAAAACAAATGTTAGTGTGTACCCTTTTAAACTAGTCACGTCCCACAGTTTACACTAATGCAATGTAAACAGCAAACAAAACTATGGAAGATTCCTGTGCAATTATAGAACAAGGATGGGTTTGACATAAAATGTCATATTGTACCGCCACACACGAGTGGTATTTGTTTGAGAAAATGTAAATGGTGATTAACAATAACAAAAAGCAAAGCTAACAAGGCACTAGTGTGGATTCAGCTCAGAATCCACTGCTCAAATTCTTAGTGGGTGTACAGATATGCAGTGCAGTGTTTGAGTGACTTGGCTTCCTGAATGGGTTTGTTTTACCATCATGTGGAATGAATATGAATTACAGAACATTCACTAACCCTCTTAATTTAGCTTATTGTATATGGAACGGTCATCAGGACTTTAACGTAATTAACTAAATGCAATCAGTATTATTATTTGCATATTTTAGCTCTAACCAATTAGTCCTGAGAAAGTTCACCTGGGTGTGTGTTCAGTGGGGTGCAACATTACAGAAGGTTCAGATAGAACTATATTATGTAGAATAAACATGCTTCTCCATCATGTAGAATAATGATTCATGACAGCTTTATAGAAGGCATTTCTATCTGCGGTGTTCAGAACACTGCACCCTTCTAAATACAACACTGATATTGAGCTCTGCTGTACATGTACAAACCAGCTGCAAAACCACCCAAAGATTATTTTCTTTTTTTAAATGAGTCATCTGTCAATCCAAAACAGCATAATTATTCACATTTACACGAGCAGAAACCCACAGCCATTCAAATATTATTAATAAATTACATTCAAAGTATTTTCTAATTGAAAAAAAATGTATTCTAAATCAATATAAAAAATATAAAAAGTACACAAGGCACCTGTGCAAAAAGTAAAAATCTTACATTGGGATTTATTTCTATAACATCATTGGTTAATCTGCTGTGATGAGCTTGGCAATGGAAGGGGTACGCAGTGAGGCATGCTGGGACTGCATGGAATATACAGTAGTCCAGAAGAACTTCAACTTAATCACCGTAACCCCAGAACATTAAGGAAGAATAAAGTACTCCCTAACCCAACAGACAATGGAACCTCACATAAACCCAAGTCCAATAGTCACCTCCCAGTGTTGGTGATGTTTGGGAACCATTCTCTTCCGCCACAGCGCAGGACCAACAGTTGAACTTTAAAAAAACATTAATCCACCTAGTAACACACTATCAATGGCCCTGGGACTTGTACCGTTGTTGCTCTTAGTAACAAGTAGTCGGTGTGTGGGTAGTCCCTATAGCAACACCCCTACTTGGGAGAGTGAGTCCTCTGAGGCGCATCCCTGTAGCCTTTACAACCCCAGGGTTCATAGGGCGTAGTGAAATCATGACGGCGTCACTGAGGTGTTGCTGTCCTATTGGTTACAAAGTTCTGCTGAAGCACCAATAGAGAGCAGCGGAGCTGGAGAGAAAAGAGGAAGAAAACGGTCAATGACCGTCCAGATACACCTGCAGGGGTCATCTGGGAGGCTGTGACACTGACACACCAACACAGCTGGTCATCTGACTCACCTGCTCCAGTAGGTTGATGGAGTCCTGTAGAACAGCTTTCAGCAACAGAGTCTCCTCTCTGGTCCTGTGTGGAGGGGCCGGTCCGTGACTAAAGTCTGGGGCAAAACTGAGGAGACGAACAAAGACAACAGGAGAGAGAATTCCTCAACATAGCTCACACCAACCCAATCGTCAGAGCAGTGATTACGCCAAGGAATGGAGAAGGAAAGGATGCTTCCAAGTCAGGTAAACTAAGGGGATGTGGCTGACCAAAACAACATTTAATTTGTTCAAATTAGATTAGGGTTAGGGGTTTGCTTAAGGTTAGGTTATAGATTTTGGCTAGTCGGGCTGTCAATTTTTTTATTTCACCTTTATTTAACCAGGTAGGCAAGTTGAGAACAAGTTCTCATTTACAACTGCGACCTGGCCAAGATAAAGCATAGCAGTGTGAACAGACAACACAGAGTTACACATGGAGTAAACAATTAACAAGTCCATAACACACTAGAAAAAAAAGAAAAAATAATAGTCTATATACATTGTGTGCAAAAGGCATGAGGTAGGCGAATAATTACAATTTTGCAGATTAACACTGGAGTGATAAATGATCAGATGGTCATGTGCAGGTCATGTGGGATGCTGGTCAGAGATGTCCCTTCAGTCTCTCTCACCTAAGTCTTGGAACAAGGCCTCAGCCACCCAGAGAGAAGTACTCGTAGGCTTTCACTCAGTGTACAGCAGCCTACCTGCTCTCGGTCCTCTCCCGGAGGCGGTTCTTGGTGCTCAGGTACATGCGTGTGACCACGTCCTCCATGGCCCACAGCTTAAAGAACAGCCCCAGGTTCAGTACTGTTAGGATCAGCATACTGGGAAGAGCAAGAGAGAGGAGGCAGTAAGGTTTCTGATTATTTGAGTTCAACAAACACCTGGCTAATATACTGCAAATACACACACGCCTAAGTACTGTTTGAGCTCATGGAGCAGAATGTACTCAGACAATAGAAAGGTTGCATGCTGATTTACGCTTTGAGTGTTGACTTACATGATGCTCATCCCAGCTACGATGGTAGAGACGTTCCACTGTGGACCCTTCATATCCATGGGATCTGACACACAACCGGAGACAGGAAGTCATTACAGGAGACACAGCTTGAATGGAAGACAGATGACTGCATTTTGTAGGTGATCAAGTCATGTGCTTGATTACTGATTGTTTGTATAGTATATGTAATGTTATTCATGTGTGCAGAAGATGGTTGTCCAGGGCTAAATAACAGAAGAACATGTACCTGTGTTGCCCTCTCTGTGAGGATCTAGGTCAGGCCTGTACTGGTTGCTGGGGTTCAGGTGCTCCTGTAGTGTCCGACTGAATGTCCTCCTCCGCCGGTGACGCAGCCCGCCAATTGTCTTACCGTGGTCTCCGCCTCCCTGGTTCAGCTCCGCCTCCTCTTCCATCAGCTCCGATTCTGTGATGACATAGGGTGAAAGGAAAAGTCAGGTTAAATGCCTTGGAAGAAGGGGGTGGATAAATGACTAGTAGAGGTGGTAAGGGTTATGTAGAGAGGACTGCCGTGCAATCTGTGGGGAGGGGTGGGGTTCTAATTGACTTCTCATGAGGCGAGTTGGACTGTCAGTGTGAGTGCAGGGCTTTGATTCAGATCTACTCTGACGAGACTTGAGCGGGTGACGAAGACGCGCCGTTATACACTATAGGAGAGGGGGCGACGGGTCGTTATACACTATAGGAGAGGGGGCGACGGGTCGTTATACACTATAGGAGAGGGGGGGTCGTTATACACTATAGGAGAGGGGGCGGGTCGTTATACACTATAGGAGAGGGGCGACGGGTCGGTATACACTATAGGAGAGGGGGCGACGGGTCGTTATACACTATAGGAGAGGGGGGGCGACGGGTCGTTATACACTATAGGAGAGGGGGGTCGTGACGGGGTCATTATACACTATAGGAGAGGGGGCGACGGGTCATTATACACTATAGGAGAGGGGGCGACGACGGAGGGGGCGACGGGTCGTTATACACTATAGGAGAGGGGGCGACGGGTCGTTATACACTATAGGAGAGGGGGTGGGGGCGACGGGTCATTATACACTATAGGAGAGGGGGTGACGGGGGGAGAGGGGGCGACGGGTCGTTATACACTATAGGAGAGGGGGGGTCGATACACTATAGGAGTCGACGGGTCGTATACACTATAGGAGAGGGGGGCGGAGAGGGGGCGGGGTCGTTATACACTATAGGAGAGGGGGGGGCGACGGGTCGTTATACACTATAGGAGAGGGGGTGATGGACAGAAACCAGTGAAGCAGCAACATACTTAGAGAGCAGGAGTTTATTATGGCCAACCCAACACACTCACAGGCAGAGACTCACTGGAGAAAGTGTAGTGTCACACGTACACTAACAAAATCGGGAAGCAAGTACAGGGAGTGAATTTAATACACAAACAATAGAACAAAGCAAGAAACACGAGTAGCGTACAGACATGAAACAAACAATAACGCCTGAGGAAAGAACCAAAGGGAGTGATAGATATAGGGGAGGTAATCAGGAAGGGGATGAATTCCAGGTGTGTCTCGTGAGGCGCAGGTGTGCGTAACGATGGTGACAAGTGTTCGTAATAATGCGTAAACTGGCGACAACGAACACCAGAGAGAGGAGTAGACTTGACATGGAAAGGCAGAAAGACACGCTCTCAGAGGAAAATACACTCAGAGATTAGCCAAGCGAGAAGGAGAGAGATATTCTGAAAGTTGGCGTGGGAGAAAGACGAGATCTCCAAGGCTGCTACTCACCCAGGTGTCTGAAGTAGTCCTCCAGGCCACTCCAGGAGTTCTTGGTGATAAAGGACTTGACCAGCCCCCACGGCTGCTTCTTATACTTCACATCAGTATACACCCTGAACACATCAGCACATCAACTCTCCAGTTGTAATTTAATCAGTTACATGGGTAATTAGTCACCAAACTCTCAAGTACCAAACAGTGCTGATTTTCGTTCTCTGTAATCAGGAACTGATTCAGATTGACCAATAGCTGCCAGCAAGAAGAGAGAACCAACAGTACATAGGCCAGCAATATGTGGAAGTGAATTTACCTAAGGATATTGGTCTTTGACACACAAAACCCACTGGGCACACACTGGTTGAATGAACCTTATTTTCACATCAGTGAAAGTCGGTTGAACCGACATGGAATAGACATCTGTGCCCAGTGGGAAACATGTAAAGGCACCTTTGCACTGAACAAAGACTGACCACAATGAGAAACTCAACCCCAATACCCTAAAAGTCCTTACACGAAAGTAAACAGAGCAAATATTAAAATGTCTGAAGGGTGTGTTGTCACTGCTGCTCACCTGAGTCGACACTTGTGTTTGGAGTGGCGGATGATACAGTAGAGGTTCTGAGTGTAGAAGTAGTCGTGGTACGGGACGTCGTGTGTGTAGACTTCCGCGTCGACGAGGTAGTACTGACCCTCCCTGGATTCCTTGTACAGGATCTGACAGGACAACAGAGTTAAACACTCTGGAAAACACACTATACAACACACACCCTGCAGACCTGGGCTCACCTGGTTCTCCGTGGCGGTGGAGAACTTGCCCACCAGAGGGTTGGTGATGGTGATGGTGTAGTTGAGACTCCTCTTCATGGCGCCTGACGCTTCACTCTGCCACGGGGCAAAGCTGGCATCTAAAGACAATCACACATAGGTTAACAAAACACACCTATTATTCTATTTGGTACTGCACTGAAATGGAAAGGCCTGAATTATTTCACACACACAAACACATCATTTGGACCAGGGATGGGCACATGCGACCCCCCCTTTGTAGGCCTGCGGATCAATCTCCTCCCCCCCAAAAAATACTCAGTCGGGGTCTCAACTAAATTTCGAAATTTGGTTGTGCATCAGCAGTTTCTCTTATGTCAGTCACTCATCTAGCCAAGCCAGCTAACATTTTATAGATTGGTAAGTTAGTCTAGACGATCTAAACCTTTAGCAATCATGGGCAAATAACTGACTGGGTGGGCCCCCATTAAATTTTGTTCGTCACTCTCACTCAGATATACACTTTAGTTTTAAATATCTCTCTGCCCCATGGCAAACTGTGTATAAAACTGCACATTTTTCTCTCCGCCCCTCCACCATTGTTTAGTAAGGCAGAGGGGCCCTCCAAACAAGTTTTTACTTAGGGCCCCCAAAAGGATCTGACTGCATGTGTGAGTACTGTATGCAGATCCAGGAGCCACTGTGGCCCCTCGTTGTGCACATCCCAATTTAGAAATTACAACAACTCTCTGGCATTCACATTCAAAAGATTGATTAGGATGGATTACTCATCACAAGCTGAGGCCTGTGCCACATAACAGGGAGCGCTGAGGCCTGTGCCACATAACAGGGAGCGTTGAGGACTGTGCCACATAACAGGGAGCGCTGAGGCCTGTGCCACATAACAGGGAGCGCTGAGGCCTGTGCCACATAACAGGGAGCGCTGAGGCCTGTGCCACATAACAGGGCGCTGAGCGCTGAGGACTGTGCCACATAACAGGGAGCGCTGAGGCCTGAGGCCTGTGCCACATAACAGGGAGCGCTGAGGCCTGTGCCACATAACAGGGAGCGCTGAGGCCTGTGCCACATAACAGGGAGCGCTGAGGCCTGTGCCACATAACAGGGAGCGCTGAGGCCTGTGCCACATAACAGGGAGCGCTGAGGCCTGTGCCACATAACAGGGAGCGCTGAGGCCTGTGCCACATAACAGGGAGCGCTGAGGCCTGTGCCACATAACAGGGAGCGCTGAGGCCTGTGCCACATAACAGGGAGCGCTGAGGCCTGTGCCACATAACAGGGAGCGCTGAGGACTGTGCCACATAACAGGGAGCGTTGAGGACTGTGCCACATAACAGGGAGCGTTGAGGACGTGCCACATAACAGGGAGGAGGACTGTGCCACATAACAGGGAGCGTTGAGGACTGTGCCACATAACAGGGAGCGTTGAGGACTGTGCCACATAACAGGGAGCGCTGAGGACTGTGCCACATAACAGGGAGCGTTGAGGACTGTGCCACATAACAGGGAGCGCTGAGGACTGTGCCACATAACAGGGAGCGTTGAGGACTGTGCCACATAACAGGGAGCGTTGAGGACTGTGCCACATAACAGGGAGCGTTGAGGACTGTGCCACATAACAGGGAGCGTTGAGGCCTGTGCCACATAACAGGGAGCGCTGAGGACTGTGCCACATAACAGGGAGCGTTGAGGACTGTGCCACATAACAGGGAGCGTTGAGGACTGTGCCACATAACAGGGAGCGCTGAGGACTGTGCCACATAACAGGGAGCGTTGAGGACTGTGCCACATAACAGGGAGCGCTGAGGACTGTGACATAACAGGGAGTGTTTAGGGTGGATGGGGTGATGACTCACTGGTGATCTTCCTGATGTTCATGAATCTTCGTATGAAGTGAGAGTCAGTAAAGAGCAGCTCAAACATCTTCTCTGCGCTGATGTTGAAGACCTTGTTCACATAGAGCCTGCCCTGCTGCTCGGAGACACACACCCTCTCCTCTATAAGAGACACCGGGAGAGGGGTTAACATGATCTGAGGAATGCCTCTGAAAACACATCTAAGATGGTGTCAATAGCATCACACAAACACATACTCTAAAGATGCATGCATTTAACACATTTGGGAATCATTCTCACCCTCCTCTGCGCTCTCCGAGCCGCTCTGTTCAGAGAAGTGGTCCAGGTTAGTGTTAAGGTCCAGAGAGAGCTCTGAGCGCTTGGAGACCCTCTCCGGGGCAGAGCGGTCCAGGGATGGGTCAGGAGTGCACTGAGACGAGGTGCTGTGAGCATCATCCTGTAGGACACAAACACAATGGCAATGTCACTCTGGCTATGGAAGCCTTGCTATATACATGTATGCCATCAATGGGACTCATCCTTCATTTGCAAAACTCAGACAATGAAGAAACAATATAGACATTATGCCTCTACAGAGATCACTTAATATCATCCAAGCCTTTTGTGGCATTAACATGCCAGGTGTCGTACCGCATTCCTCGAATTGGCGGTGCTCTGTCCGAGGGGTGAGGGTAAGTCCTCTCCCTGGGGCGTGTTGGGCTCAAAGGAGCCCTGATCCCCTGGCTGGAGGCGCAGAGTAGACGGCCTCTCCAGCCTCCCAGAGTCCTCTCCACCGGGCCTCATGGTCAGGCTGCCAGGGACCAGATGGGGAAACAGATTAAAGAAATGTGTCAGACAGATGTAGGTGAATGCATGCTGTTCACCATGCAGCACCAGATTGATAGATGAAGAGTCCTGCTAGTCCTCACCTAGTGTGTGTCTGCGTGGTTGATTCTGCTGATCCCTGTAGACTCTCCATTTCTTCATGGCTCAGGCCCAGATCATTACCATAGTGCTGCTTGACCACCAGCCACAGCTCCAGACTAGTCAATGGCTAGGAGAGAGAGAGGACAGAGGAGAGAGGGGGTTTAATTGGGAGGAACAGAGGTTGGCACACAGCAAACAGTGGGGCTTGATTAGATTTTTGGTATCATGGAAAAGCAACTGATTTTGGTGTACACAGTTCCATCATCCATCAGCTGCTTGTAGGCTATAGCTAGCAAGAGCTCAATCGCAATAGTCAAAATCATGAGGATTAATTCCCCTGTCTGGCTTCCTCCAACATAACCATTTTCTACCTGTGCATGAATCTCACATCACCTCCAGTCTTAGTTTCAACCAAACAAAACAGCCCTAACCTGCTCCACACTGATGCCACAAGATATCAAAAAGCAACTCACTGTAGATTAGCTCTTAAGAAATGCAAACAATTATATAAAGAACTGACGCAAAGACGATAGCTGCTACCTTGCGCAGTTAAATTGTAGCCTATAGCTATTGATTAACAGCTACAAAATATACTCAGCAAAAAAAGAAACGTCCCTTCTTCAGGACCCTGTCTTTCAAAGATATTTCGTAAAAATCCAAATACCTTCACAGATCTTAAACACTGTTAAACACTGTTTCCCATGCTTGTTCAATTAACCATGAACAATTAATGAACATGTACCTGTGGAACGGTCATTAAGAAACTAACAGCTTACAGACAGTAGACAATTAAGGTCACAGTTATGAAAACTTAGTACACTAAAGAGGCTTTTCTACTGACTCTGAAAAACACCAAAGGAAAGATGCCAAGGGCCCCTGCTCATCTGCATGAACGTGCCTTAGGCATGCTGCAAGGAGGCATGAGGACTGCAGATGTGGCAATAAATTGCAATGTCCGTACTGTGAGACGCCTAAGACTGGGCTACAGGGAGACAGGACGGACAGCTGATCGTCCTCGCAGTGGCAGACCACGTGTAGCAACACCTGCACAGAATCCATACATCTGAACATCACACCTGCGGGACAGGTACAGGATGGCAACAACTGCCCAAGTTACACCAGGAACACACAATCCCTCCATCAGTACTCAGACTGTCCGCAATAGGCTGAGAGAGGCTGGACTGAGGGCTTGTAGGCCTGTTGTAAGGCAGGTCCTCACCAAACATCACCGGCAACATCGCCTATGTGCACAAACTCACCGTCGCTGGACCAGACAGGACTGGTAAAAAAGTGCTCTTCACTGACAAGTGGCGGTTTTGTCTCACCAGGGGTGATGGTCAGATTCACATTTGTCATTGAAGGAATGAGCGTTACACCAAGGCCTGGACTCTGGAGTGGGATCAATTTGGAGGTGGAGGGTCCATCATGGTCTGGGGCAGTGTGTCACAGCATCATCGAACTGAGCTTGTTGTCATTGCAGGCAATCTCAACGCTGTGCGTTACAGGGAATACATCCTCCTCCCTCATGTGGTACCCTTCCTGCAGGCTCATCCTGACATGACCCTCCAGCATGACAATGCCACCTGCAAGACAGGAATGTCAGTGTTCTGGCATGGCCAGCGACGAGCCCAGATCTCAATCCCATTGAGCACGTCTGGGACCTATTGGATCGGAGGGTGAGGGCTAGGGCCATTGCCCCCAAAAATGTCTGGGAACTTGCAGGTGCCTTGGTGGAAGAGTGGGATATCACAGCAAGAACTGGCAAATCTGGTGCAGTCCATGAGAAGATGCACTGCAGTACTTAATGCAGCTGGTGGCCACACCAAATACTGACTTAATTTTTATTTTGACCGCTCCCTTTGTTCAGGGACACATTATTGAATTTGTTAGTCACATGTCTGTGGAACTTGTTCAGTTTATGTCTCAGTTGTTGAATTTTGTTATGGTCATACAAATATTTACACGTTAAGTTTGCTGAAAATATATCCAGTTGACTGTGAGAGGACGTTTCTTTTTTTTTGCTGAGTGTAGATTGTATTTGTCATAGTGTCCATAAACAAAGTATATATTTTTAAACTATATGGAGGGAGAATAATAAGTAAATGTAGATTAGAAATGTATTTGGAGTTTGTTCAATCGTTCAAAAAAAAAACCCAATTTATTATGATTGATTTCCTACAAACAGGCACGCGGGGCACCTGCCCTGGAGGTCAGAGGTCCCCCCGATAGCATATAAAACACGTCATAAGCCATGACAAAATACGTCGAATTGCAGATAATTAGCTTTAAAAAAAACGGAAAATAAAGTAGGTGCCCCGAGAACCCAAATCCAGCCCTGCCCATGCAACAGAATCCATTCAAGCAAGCCCCATATAGAACCAGTTTCTTCAATCCAAATTACACACACCTGATCATCATTTAGATGAATTGTTACCAATCAAGTCAAAATAACAATTTTAAAAGATGTTTTACTTACTTCTCTGTAGCCATTTTACTCTGTTCTGGTCTCTGGACTGAACTGTAATAACCTGTACACTGTCACAAAACAATCAGGAAGTCCTAGCGCCCTCAGCCCGACAATTGGGACACGAGCGCTCCACCCATTGATACAGAGATAGGTAGCCTCGATAACAGCTCTACTGAATGCCAAAACTCTGGTTCAGTGACAACGAAAATCAGATCGGTTGATGAATAGCCTCTTTGGGGCGTAATGCAAACGACTGCCCTGAAGAATGGATAGGTAATGAAAAGACAGATCTTTCTGTCTTAAGCAAATAAACCTTCCTAGCCACACCTTGAGGGGTCATTGAACTTTACCGTCATTCGCTAACTCCCGAGTCACACTAGTGTTATTGTGGAGTTGTTTGCACAGCTTAATTCCCTTGGTCCACAGTCTTCCGGGTATTACACTAGTTGGCCATAGAGTCTGCATTCATTCCAGGTGCTAGAATGTTTTAGCCCCACTTTGCTACATTATAAAAAAAAAAATAATGCCATTCTATTCCCCTTGTATACTACATAATAACCGAATGTTAGGGGCAAGGGGCCAGTCCGAGGAGCATGGTGTGTACTCAGGATTGATTAGATAAGAGCAGTCTGCCAGGGTAAAGTCACAAAAGCCTTGCATACTAAATAGGACTGCAGATAAGTTGCATGGAGCTATGATAGTGTCCATGTTGCAGGGTTATCTGGTTATCTAGTCGTTGACTTTCTTCATGTCACTGGATCAATGCCATTCCATAGGTGATTACCGGGAACACGTTGCCACAGAGACACAGAGCCAAGGTCAGTTTAACTTGTTATCAAGGGTAGGATTGAGTGAGGGGAAGATGATCCAAGATCTGTGCTTAACATAACTCCTACTTATAGAAATGCCCTTGCCATAGAAATTCTTGCTGTCGAGACAACCAAAACCATGGTGACAACAATGTTGGAAGGGGGGGGGGGACAGGGCACTGTGTAACTGGGTGTGGAAAAGGCCCAGTGTTGAAAGGAGGGGACATTCTGGGTGTCCCATTTCCAGTGTTTTTGACAGCCCTCATTCCATATCCACACCCTGCTCTATCTGGACAGGACAGTTTCAACATAAACAGAACCGTGGACCTGCCATAGCTAACAGTACTTTACACCCAGGGTGCATCCTGAATATGGCACAGGGCCCATGTTAAAAGTAGTGCACTTTATAGGGAATAGGGTGCCATTTGGGATGCATCCCCCAGTGAGTGAAGCAAGGTTATATGAGGTCGCTGTCAGCTGATCTGTGCCTCACCTTGTCCATCAGTGTGTTCTGCCACATCCGGAACACTCCCTGGTAACTCTTCTCTCTGGCTGAGAAGGAAGTGAAGAACAACTGCAGGGAAGAGAGAAGCTTCAGTTCAAATTAAAATTCCACCCCAAAAACTGTCTGTTTTGCATATCAGCAATCAAGTTTAAAATATATAACTACTGAAATGAAATACAGCCGGTATGATGCATTTTGCATCATATGATTCCCCAAAAAAATATTAATCCCAAAATGTTTTGCATGTCAAAAAATTTTGGGATATAGTACTACAATATAGTTTTTGTGTGGAGTTTTGCTTTAATATTATTGCAGTGATGACCGTCTATTGGTTTGCATTGAGGACAGACAGAAGCATGTTATTTTGTCAGTGCTGCTGTACTCTTGAGTATGAAAAGTTGCTTGATGGGTTAAACCATGAAAAGCACAGGGTCTCTTAACTCTGGTCCAAGGCGTTAGTGCAACTGTCCAGGGATATTGAACAGAACCCAGGTGTTGTTTGAGTGACTGTACCTTCTCAGAGTCTGTGCAGATCTGAATGGCGTTGGGAATCAGCCGTGCGGTCTTCTCTCTGTACATGGCCTTGATGTCCCTCAGAGTCAAGACTATCTACGACCACAGAGCACAGTGATGTCCCTCAAGAGTCTAGGCTATCTACGACCACAGAGACGTCCCTCAGACTCTAGGCTATCTACGATTCCAGAGCACACTGATCACATCCTTAACACGACCAGAATAATGCAATATATATACATATTTACAATATATCATTATCCAATTTAATTCATCCTCTAAACAGAAAACGGTGCCTTTATTTTTCCTTTCCCTCATGTGTGAGCTCACCTTTGTCCCCCAAAACACATTGCTATAGAAACAGAGCCAGTTCTCCGACAGGTAGAGGCGTCCCTGCAGTAGAATGTCTCTCTGGAGGGCACAGGTGTAGTCTGGGGAAAATACATGGGACGCAGCGAGAGATGGGTATACACTTAGACACAGGTAAGGTACAGGTGTGCTGGTATATGCAGGTAAGCTCTGTATATAGGACGTCTGGTGAGAGAGGTGCCGATATGTTTGGTTTTTGAGAGCTGGTGATAGGGGAGCCGTATCTGGCTTCTTTCTCTCACACACAACTCACCCACAATGAGTCTCTCTGACTCAGGCAGTTCTCTGAACAACTTCCTAAACTCATCAACCCTCTGTTTGTAGGTGGGGGCAGGCAGGGCTTGGGGGGCGGCCAGACACTGGCCATGAGGGTCGGATCTCGGATTAACAGGCTGCAGAAATAACATTAGAAATCACATCAAAGCTCATTTGAAAACAAATTACTATACTACAGAGGTCATGCTGGCTGAACCTCTGTTGAATTCAGTATATATTAATCTGACAATTGGTCAATATGCTCTCGCTATTCAGTAAATACAGAGAAGGCCAAGAACTGAACACTAATTCAGCTGAAAAACAGTATCACCCCACAAGCTTTGTACATTGTCAGTGTTGGGGAAGCTACTCTGAAAATATCTATTACTTCACACCAAAATAAGTTACGCTACACTAAAGCTACCCCTATGAAAAAGTAGTTAACTACATCCAAACTACTTCCTGAGAAATTCTAATATACAAATCTGAAATGTCAGACTACAAATTGCAAGAGCAGATCTGTTTGGGGTTATACAGTGCCTTCGGAAAGTATTCAGACCCCTTGAATTTTTCCACTTTGATACAAACCTATTCTAAAATGGATTACAGTTTTTAAAAAACTAAGTGAAAAGTTTCAGAAATTTCAGCAAATGTATTAAAATCATAAACAGAAATGCCATAATTTACATAACTATTCAGACCCTTTGCTATGTGACTCGAATTTGAGCTCCGGTGCATCCTGTTTCCATTGACCATCCTTGAGATGTTTCTACAACTTGATTCGAGTCCACCTGTAGTAAATGTAATTGATTGGACATGATTTGGAAAGGCACACATCTGTCTATACAAGGTCCAACAGTTGACAGTGCATGTCAGAACAAAAACCAAGCCAAGAGGTCAAAGACAGGATTGTGTCGAGGCACAGATCTCAGGAAGGGTACCAAAAACATCTGCAGCATTGAAGGTCCCCAAGAACACACCGGCCTCCCTCATTCTTAAATGGAAGAAGTTTGGAACCACCAAGACTCTTCCTAGAGCTGGCCTCCCTGCCAAGCTGAGCAATCAGGGGAGAAGGGCCTTGGTCAGGGAGGTGACCAAGAACAACATAGTGACTGACAGCTCTAGAGTTCCTCTGTGGAGATAGAAGAAACTTCCAGAAGGACAACCATCTCTGCAGCACTCCACCAATCAGACCTTTATGGTAGAGTGACCAGATGGAAGCCAGTCCTCAGTAAAAAGGTACATGACAGCCCGCCAAAAGGTTCCTAAAGGAGAAACAAGATTCTCTGGTCTGATGAAACAAAGATTGAACTCTTTGGCCTGAATGCCAGAGGCACGTTTGGAGGAAACCTGGCTCCATTCCCACAGTGAAGCATGGTGGTGAAGCATGGTGGTGGTAGCATCATGCTGTGGGGATGTTTTCCAGCAGCAGGGACTGGGAGAGTAGTCTGAATCGAGGCAAAGATGAACGAACCAAAGTACAGAGAGATCCTTTTATAACCTGCTCCAGAGAGCTCAAGACCTCAGACTGGGGCGAAGGTACACCTTCCAACAGGTCAACGACCCTAAGCACACAGCCAAGACAATGCAAGAGTGGCTTCAGTGGCTTCGGGACAAGTCTCTGAATGTCCTTGAGTTGTCTAGCCAGAGCCCGGACTTGAACCGGATCAAACATCTCTGGAGAGACCTGAAAATAGCTGTGCAGCAACGCTTCCCATCCAACCTGACAGCATGAGAGGATCTGTAGAGAAGAATGGGAGAAACTCCCCAAATACTGGTGTGCCAAACTTTTAGCGTCATACCCCTGAAGAGTCGAGGCTGTAATCGCTGCCAAAGGTGTTTCAACAAAGTACTGAGTAAAGGGTCTGAATTCTTATGTCAATCTGCTAAGTTTTATTTGTATTACATTTGCCAACATTTCTAAAAACCTATTTTTGCTTTTTCATTATGGGGTATTGTGTGTAGATTGAGGGGGGGGGGACTATTTAATCCATTTTAGAATAAGGCTAACAAAATGTGGAATAAGTCAAGGGGTCTGAAGACTTTGACAGCACTGTACATTAACAATGTGTCATTCAGCCTATTAAAACACAAACAGGTTGTTTGAAGTGAGAATTAAGCAGGCCTGATGCCCCAAAAAAGGAAATAGCCTACTTCATACACATTTATTTTTACAAAAAAACTAGTCTAGTTCCAGTACTTAGTTACATCACTACATGGAGAAACAAAGAACCACTGAAAACACTACCTAGATTTAGATTACTAGTTGAACTGCATGTATTTTATTTAACTAGGCAGGTCAGTTAAGAACTAATTCTTATTTACAATGACAGCCTACCGGGGAACAGTGGGTTAACTGCTGTGTTCAGGGGCAGAACGACAGATTTGTACCGTTTCAGCTTGAGGATTCAAGCCAGCAACCTTTCGGTTACTAGCCCAACACTCTAACCACTAGGCTACTTGCCGCCCCGTGTAGTTGTGTCACTAGTACATCAAGTCAACAGCTAATGTAATGATATGTCTACATAACACATTGGAGAAGAGTCAGAATGGTCTTCTCCACTAGAGTGCAGTAACAGTTGATGGTTTGATGTGTGTATGAGTGGGGAGTAGGCAGGCTTCAGCAGCCTCCTGTGATAGATGTGCCATGAGGGGAGGACGGCTCATAATGGCCAGAACGGAGCAAAGGGAATGGCATCAAACACCTGGAAACCATTCGTTTGGTGTTTGATACCATTACACGCCAGTCATTACCACAAGCCTGTTCTCCCCAATTAAGGTGCCACCAACCTCCTGTGTATACTATGTAGGGGTAAGTGCATGATAGTCAGACAGGTAAACAGAGGGGCTCCCTGCATCTTACCTCATGATCCTCAGAATTCCACCTATACTCCCCCATGGAGGCTGTCTCGTCTGTGACATCAGTGCCCACCCCTGACCGGGACACCTGGTCCATCAGATCCACTGTTCCGCTGACTGGGTAGTAGAGATAGAGGCCTAGTAGCTTTAGCACACAAGATAATTCCAGCAGTCCATGTCAGTATAGCAGGACTACTGGACTGGACATCCTGCTGCTATAAAGGGATTTGTTTGTTCATGGCTGGTCTCCACTGAAGATGGTCAAACTTTGCAGACCATGCTAAGAGGTATGAGGATGGAATTGATATCCTATGCAGGACTCTGGCTTAACCCACTTTTCTGATGAGAGAGTGAGAGCACAAAGAAAGAGGCACAACAAAACTGGTTTATCCTGCCCTGCCTGTCACCCAGGAGAAACATTGTGTTCTGAATGAGAAGTGTTTTGAGATTATTTAATATCATTAGTTCTATGAATTGATACATTCTGATCACTTTGAATACATATGTATATTCTGCGCTCTCAGGCGAACTTGTCATTTCCATTTTGTTCGCAGTGAGTTCAAAAGACTGGACATGAAGAGCAAACATTTTAGCAGTACGAATCTCAAGTGATTAACAAGATTGTATGAGATCTAAACACTGCGTAAAGGGAGATGAGTCTTTGCTCGTCCACTGTGCCAAATTCCATTGGCATACGGGCCTACATGCCACGTTTGGGTGGTAGTCGCGACTAGGAAACTCGGAAATGTCCGACTTGCTAACTGGTTGTAGTTATACACGTGCCGCGTTCAAACAGTCGGAAATGTCCGAGTTTTCTTAGTTCCGACTAGCACGTGAACGTGACAATAGTGCGTGATCGCATCAGGCCAGTTGTCAAATTCATCATCCATCACCATAGTTGCTTTCAATACAATAGTTAACGACTTGGAATAGCGACTTGGATGACAGTCAAAACATTTTTCCCAGTCAGCTCTTTTTTTTCAAGTTGTTTTGAACGAGGCACATATCTGATCTCCTGTGGGATACAACATCAGTAATAAGCAGGTAAGACGGTGCACATTCATAACCTACCTGGAAATGACACGAGATCTTTATCTTCTGCACGGAGTCCTATGTGTGTCCGGGATGAATCTTTGTGAAGACCCAAATTCTTGTAAGCATGTCACCACCGGCTCCGTTTGACATGTGTCATTCATGCAAAACTAACTCAGGCCTTTCCTTCGGCAATGTGCACCGGTAGGTTCCTTAAATAAATGTGTGGCGTCATAAATAGCCTATATGTGCTGCAAGCCCGTCCACCTGATAACAGGTGAGACGAGTGGACGGATGCTGCGTTCATAACCATGTGGGAAGGTAGTATTTACCGTATTCGAGTACGATGGGAAAAATCAGTTGAACGGCCATCCAACTGGTAATTACTAGTGGGAAACTAATCTCTCATCCATGAGCTCCGACTTCTTCCACATGTTGAACTCTGACGTCACCTACTAAGGAAATTACAGCATTTACAGCAGTTAAATACAACAAAATATTACTTATAAAAAATGTTTTTATTTATTTTTATTTCACCTTTATTTAACCAGGTAGTCTAGTTGAGAACAAGTTCTCATTTACAACTGCGACCTGGCCAAGATAAAGCAATCTACTAATGGTTTTTGAACACAATTTGTTCACAAGCATGATAGCTGTACTTTTAGTTCATGGATAATGATTGCCATTAGTCAATCAGCACTTCTCAAAGAGTTCAACGCATGTGAATGCACCTAACTTCTATTTATGACTTCACAACGGGTAATCACCACCTTCCCACTTGGTTATGAATGTAGCATTAACTTTTCACCTGACCTAGCCCATAGAGGAAAATACCATGAAGGGGTGGTCACCATGGTCATGCTTTGCTCATTACCATTTGCATACTTTAACTGGTGGCTGTCAAACAGGTCTAAAAAGAGCCATCATTCTTTGTTCTGTTCAAACCTCACAGATCTTGTTCTAGAGCTGCATTACCAAATCAGTTCTCTCTACTCCCATTTCAAAGAATGTTAATTGGCAGGCACAGGATGCAATACATCTAGCTTTTATATTTTTAACAGGCAAATTCTGAGAATATGTTTTATTGTACCTGCCCGACCTAAGGCTGAGCCTTCAACACCTGCATGAGCCCCCAAATGATTTTTTTTTAAATTAAGATAATTTTTATGGGAGATCACACAAACAAACAAAATTGTGCATCAAATTATTTTTGTTCAGTGCAGCTGTACTGCAAAAACATCACAGCTCAGTAACTAATCAAAACTATCTAGCTACATACTTTATATAAGTACTGCAGTCACTGAAACTAGTCAAGGAGAGGAATGTATGTGTGTAGTTTCACTAGTTGTGTCTGACAAACACTCCTCTGCCACTAAGCACATTCAGAGACAAAACTAAAGGGCGGAGTGCCACAGATTCCACATAGGAATTAGAGACACATAGCAAGGCTAGTCCAACCAGCAGCACCAGAATTATTATTTTGTCACCCTCACACACCCATCCTCCCCTTAATAAGATGCTACCAACCTCCTGTGGTGTATATACTTATTAACATGTTCACCTGTATGTTCACCACTATTGTTAGTACAGTACATAAACTAGTAGCAACCTGTTGATTACACTCACAGAACATGCAGAGAAGACTGACATTACTGAAAAACACACACAGAAAAAATACCCACCATTTTGTTTTGTTGCCTTTTATTCTTTGGGACTTGTCCCACGAGCAGTAGAAAGGACAGGGCGAGAGAGCCCCCCTCTCTCTCTCTCTCTCTCTCACACACACACGTACAGCAAGTACACAAGACTACACAGCATAAATCACTAAATATGAACAACAACCAGACC
The DNA here is from genome assembly GCF_018296145.1 of Oncorhynchus tshawytscha. NCBI lineage: Eukaryota > Metazoa > Chordata > Actinopteri > Salmoniformes > Salmonidae > Oncorhynchus > Oncorhynchus tshawytscha. Next base: position 24,452,287 of record NC_056457.1, on the reverse strand, counting down.
ACACATTGTCCTTGTCAGACACCTGCAACAAATATAGAGTCACTCTGCTTATTAAGTATTTGATGTGAATCTTCATCAATATTCTGTACAGATAGAGGGCTAATGAACGATAATTACATCAACTGCAGTCTTCAGGTACACAGCTAGGGCCAGAGACCATGTCCAAAACAAACAGGGGGAAGGGAGGGGCAATGCAGGGGTCTCACACACAGACATGTAAACATACACACATTAAGGTGTCGGGACAGATCTTCGACCATGTTGGGGCAAATACACTGGGGTATTTAGAATGTGTGAGGAAACAGAATACAAGAATACAGTACATTTTGTTCTGTTTTTGCCCATACACATTCACACGTTGAGTAAACTGATGGCAGGTTGGGTGTAAACACAAGGCAGTGGAATGTGAGGCTGCAGAGAGGGGGGGACAGTCATACACTGTCCCTGGGGTCACAGGTGAGGGGTCAGGGGTGAAAGGTCCGGGGTGAAAGGTCCAGGGTGAAGGCTCAGTCCTCCAAGCTGCGAAAGGAGTTCTGCATGTCCTCCAGCAGCTGGGCGTAGTCAGACTTGATCTGGGCCTCTCCCTCCTTCACTGGGTCCTGAAACAGACCAGACATAGAGTTACAGACACAAAGAGATTGTGATACAGACAAATAGTAAGAGCAACACTCATAGACAGCATAGAAATACAGAGAGAGAGATACAGGGAACACACACACAGAGAGAGAGAGAAAGACAAACGAGAAACAGTCAGACAGCAGATGTACTTTGAACTTCATGGAGCTGAGTCTGTAGAGGATCTCTCCCAGGTGTTCTCGGATCATGGACCAGGTGATCTTGTTGTCGCTCTGAGCTGTGGTCTCCACTGCGTGCCTCGCCATGTCATAGAACGCAATGATGTTGGACAGGATGCCTACCGTCTTATAGAAGGGACAAAACCTGCAGGGACAGGTCAGAGGACAGGCAGAGGTCAGAGGGCAGGGAGTTACAGTTGGAATGACTTCACAGTCAATCTTTCAATATTACTCAGAAATAGATGAGTAGGTCAGTGAGAGTAAGTGCGTTTGAGAGAGTGAGTGTTTTACCTGTCGTAGGGGGTGTAACCATTCTGTTGCAGGAAGTCATCCTTGAGGAGCTTGGCCACCTCCAGGGTGATCTTATCAGTTTCTGCCAGCGATGCCTGTCACCATGACAACCAGGACAATCTCAATATTATGAAGCAGAGGAGACATGGAGATAAAACCTCATACTATTGAGATGCAGCTCAATATTGTCCCCGCCTTCTTTCTTCCCCCTCCCCTCAGTTCACCCTCACCTTGCCGACCAGCTGTACGATCTCAGCCAGGTCCTCCTCCTCCTGCAGGATCTCCTTGGCCTTGGTGCGCAGCGGGACGAACTCAGGGAAGTGCTTGTCGTAGTACTCGTCTAGCGCCCGCGTGTACTTACTGTAGCTGATCAGCCAGTTGACTGACGGGAAGTGCTTCCTCTGGGCCAGCTTCTTATCCAGACCCCAGAACACCTGAGAGAGGGAAGGATAGAGGGAGAGAAGAGTGGGCAGAGAGAAAGAGAGGATGAAGGCAGGAAGAGTGAGGGAAAAAGAGGATGAAGAGTTGCATTCCCCTGCTCAGACGTTGCATGAACCAACCAATGGTTGCGTGCCACGTCATCGATTGTGTGCCACATCATCGATTGTGTTTCACATCATCGATTGTGTCAGACTGACAGATTGCTATAACATATGATGCGGTTAGTTGATACGCAAAATACCTATCCAGGCGCTGTAAGATCTGACAGGCATCAGCATCAGGAGCGTACCCAAGGATTGAGAATTGAGTCCCTAAAGCTTGTCTTTATTTCTTTGCTCCATATGGATGAGTGTAATGACCTTAGTGATCACTGTTTTACAGCCTGTGTTCGTAATGGCTGCTCAGTGAAACGACCTGTCCTGATTTGTCAGACACTTGCTAAAAAACTTGAAGGAGCAAGCCTTCCTTCATGAACAGGCCTCTGTAAAATGGTCTAGAATCAGCTTGATCCCCTCTGTCGAAGACGCTTGGACCTTATTTTTTGATATTTTCAGTGGTATTGTTCAAACACACCCCCATAAAGAAAATGAGAATTAAAAACAGGTTCAACCCCTGGTTCGACCGTGATCTTGCAGAGTTACTCCACCTCAGGAATTGCATTTGGCAAAAGGCTCGGCACACACATACTCAGGCTGACTGGCTCTCGTTCAGGCAAATCAGAAATAAGTGCACTCAGGCTATCCGGAAGGCCAAAGTTAGTTACTTTAAGCAGCAGTTCTCTCTGTGGGTCTACACCCAAAAAGTTCTGGAAAACAGTTAAAGACCTGGAGAATAAACCCTCCTCCTCACAGCTGCCCATGTCCCTTAATGTTGATGATGTGGTTGTTCCTGACAAGAAGCAAATGGCTGAGATCTTTAAAGCACCACTTCCTGAAGTCAGGATTACGATTTGACGCAGCCATACCTCCTTGCCCGTCCAACATTTCCTCATCTCCCACCCCTTCTAATGCGACTATCCCTGATGCTTCTCCCCTTTTTTCCCCTGCCTCGCTACCTGCAGGCTGTCACTGAGTCCGAGGTGCTAAAGGTGCTCCTTAAACTTGACCCCAAAAAAACATCTGAGTCAGATGGTTTAGACCCTTTCTTCTTTAAGTTTGCTGCCCCCATCATCGCCAAGCCGGTCTCTCCTTTCTGGGGAGCTTCCCATTGCTTAAAAGGCAGCCACGGTGTGTCCTTTATTTAAAGGGGGAGATCAAGCTGATCCTAACTGTTACAGGCTAATTTCTATTTTGCCCTGTTTATCAAAAGTGTTGGAAAAAACCTGTCAATAATCAACTGACTGGCTTTCTTGATGTCTATAGTATTCTCTCGGGTATGCAATCTGGTTTCCACTCAGGTTATGGATGTGTCACTGCAACCTTAAAGGTCCTAAATGATGTCACCATTGTCCTTGAGTCTAAGCAATATTGTGCTGCTATTTTTAAATCGACTTGGCCAAAGCTTTTGATACGGTAGACCATTCCATTCTTGTGGACCGGCTAAGGAGTATTGGTGTCTCTGAGGGGTCTTTGGGCTGGTTTGCTAACTACCTCTCTCAAAGAGTACAGTGTATAAAGTCAGAAAACCTGCTGTCTCAGCCACTTCCTGTCACCAAGGGAGTACCCCAAGGCTCGATCCTAGGCCCCACGCTCTTCTGAATTTACGTCAACATAGCTCAGGCAGTAGGAAGCTCTCATCCATTTATATGCTGATGATACAGTCTTATACTCAACCCTCCCCGGATTTTGTGTTAAATGCTCTACAACAAAGCTTTCTTAATGTCCAACAAGCTTTCTCTACCTCTAACCTTGTTCTGAACACCTCCAAAACAAAGGTCATGTGGTTAGGTAAGTAGAATGACCCTCCTCCCACAGGTGTGATTACTACCTCTGAGGGTTTAGAGCTTGAGGTAGTTACCTCATACAAGTACTTGGGAGTATGGCTAGATGGTGCACTGTCCTTCTCTCAGCACATATCAAAGCTGCAGGCTAAAGTTAAATCTAGACTTGGTTTCCTCTATCGTAATCGCTCCTCTTTCACCCTAGCTGCCAAACTAACCCTGATTCAGATGACCATCCTATCATCCATACTAGATTACAGAGACATAATTTAAGGATGCTCTCGGGGTAAGGGTGCTCTCGAGTGGCTAGATGTTCTTTACCATTAGGCCATCAGATTTGCCACCAATGCTCCTTTGAGGACACATTATTGCATTCTATACTCCTCTGTAAACTGGTCATCTCTGTATACCCATCGCAAGACCCACTGGTTGATGCTTATTTATAAAACCCTCTTAGGCCTCACTCCCACCTATCTGAGATATCTACTGCAGCCCTCATCCTCCACATACAACACCCGTTCTACCAGTCACATTCTGATAAAGGTCCCCAAAGCACACACATCCCTGGGTCACTCGTCTTTTCAGTTCGCTGCAGCTAGCGACTGGAACAAGATGCAACAAACACTCAAACTGGACAGTTTTATCTCAATCTCTTCATTCAAAGACTCAATCATGGACACTCCTACTGACAGTTGTGGCTGCTTTGTGTGATGTATTGTTGTCTCTACCTTCTTGCCCTTTGTGCTGTTGTCTGTGCCCAATAATGTTTGTACCATGTTTTGTGCCTCTGTTGTGTTGCTACCATGTTGTTATGTTGTGTTGCTGCCTTGCTATGTTGTTGTCTTAGGTCTCTCATTATGTAGTGTTGTCTATCTTGTTGTGATGTGCGTTTTGTCCTATATTTATATTGTATTTATTTGAATCCCAGGTCCTCGTGGCCACAGGAGGCCTTTTACCTTTCGGTAGGCCGTCATTGTAAATAAGAATGTGTTATTAACTGACTTGCCTAGTTAAATAAAGGTTAAATAAAATTAAAATAAGTGGGTTCTATCAGAGCCAGACAGAAACAGGCTGTATCCACAGTTACCTGCACGATACCCAGGGTAGCTGATGTCACAGGATCAGAGAAGTCACCACCAGGGGGGGAGACACTGTGGAAATGAAACAGAACATTGGTATCATGTGGTTATAACGTAAGAAGCACTCCACTTCCGCCTATTCCAGTGTGGCTAGATTGTGTTGGCAGGTTTCTGAGGTCTACTGGAGAGCTGAGAGGAGGAACAAGGGCTCCCCTGTGTGGTGAAGAGATGTAACTGTACTCACGCCCCCACAATGCTGACGCTGCCCTCTCTCTCTGGGTTGCCAAGACACTTCACCCTGCCGGCACGCTCGTAGAATGACGCCAGACGGGCACCCAAGTAGGCTGGGTAACCACTGTCTGTGGAGACAAAACAGGCCTTACTTGATATGTTCGAGATAACTGATTTAAACCGAATTCACCCCTCTAGCCCTAGAAGATGTCCTATACATTGCATTAAATATTCTGTATTTTGGGTGTTACCAGCAGCCACTCACCAGCGGGCATCTCAGCCAGTCGACCAGAGATCTCCCTGAGAGCCTCGGCCCATCGAGAGGTGGAGTCAGCCATCATGCTAACATTGTAGCCCATGTCCCTGAAGTACTCAGACAGCGTAATCCCTGCAGACACACACAGAGGACAAGTAGGTGATTGGTCAGGGGGTGTGCTCCATGTTGTGGCCTCAGGCCTGTCATTGGCTGGGAGGTTTGCGGTGTTATGCTCTGGGCGCTGTGATTGGTTCCTACCTGTGTAGATAGAGGCCTCTCTAGCAGCCACAGGCATGTTGGAGGTGTTGGCCACCAGCGCCGTTCTCTTCATGATGCTCTCAGTCTTCCCATCCACCTCCATGGTCAGCTATTAGACAGACACACTGTCAATCATCCTGACCTTCAATAAGAAAAAGGCTAACGCTAATGATGATGATAATCTAATGACATACAGTGCGTTCGGAAAGTATTCAGACCCTTTGACCTTTTCCACATTTTGTTACTTTACAGCCTTGTTCTAAAATTGATTAAACTAATGTTTTTCCCCCTCAATCTACACACAACACCCCACAATGACAAAGCAAAAACAGTTTTTTAGAAATGTTTACAAATTTAAAGAAAAATAAAATTAAAATAAATACCATATCTACATAAGTATTCAGACCCTTTGCTCTGAGACTCGAAATTGAGCTCAGGTACATCCTGTTTCCATTGATCATTCTTGAGATGTTTCTACATGATTTGGAAAAGCACACACACCTGTCTATATAAGCTCCAACAGTTGAAAGTGCATTTCAGAGCATAAACCAAGCCATGAGGTAGAAAGAGTTGTCCGTAGCGCTCCAAGACAGGATTGTATCGAGGTACAGATCTCAGGAAGGGTACTAAAAACATTTCTGCAGCATTGATGTTCCCCAAGAACACAGTGGCCTCCATCATTCTTAAATTGAAGAAGTTTGAAACCACCAAGACACTTCCAAGAGCTGGCCGCCCGGCCAAACTGAGAAATCAGGGGAGAAGTGCCTTGGTCAGGGAGGTGACCAAGAACCGAACACTCTGACAGGGTTCTAGGGTTCCTCTGCAGCGATAGAAGAAACTTCCAGGTGTACAACTATCTCTGCAGCACTCCACCAATTAGGCCTTTATGGTAGAGTGGCCAGACGGAAGCCACTCCTCAGCACCTAAAGGACTCTCAGACCATGAGAAACAAGATTCTCTGGGCTGATGAAACAAAGATGGAACTCTTTGACCTAAATGCCAAGCGTCACATCTGGAGGACACTTGGCACCATCCAGAAGCATGGTGGTGGCATCCAGAAGCATGCTGTGGGGATGTTTTTCAATGGCAGGGACTGGGAGACTACGGAGCAAAGTACAGAGTGATCCTTGAGGAAAACCTGCTCCAGAGCTCTCAGGACATCAGACTGGGGTGAAAGTTCACCTTCCAAAAGGAAAATGACCCAAAGCACACAGCTAAGACAACGCAGGAGTGGCTTCGGGACAAGTCTCTGAATGTCCTTGTGTGGCCCAGCCGGAGCCCGGATTTGAACCTGATCGAACATCTCTGGAGAGACCTGAAAATAGCTGTGCAGCAACGCTTCCCATCCAACCTGACAGCATGAGGGGATCTGCAGAGAAGAATGGGAGAAACTCCCCAAATACAGGTGTGCCAAGCTTATAGCGTCATACCCAAGAAGACTCAAGGCTGTAATCGCTGCCAAAGGTGCTTCAACAAAGTACTGAGTAAAGGGTCTGAATACTTGTATATAAAAAAAAAAACTATCACATTTATATCTACAAAAATGTCTAAACCTGTTTTTGCTGCATCATTATGGGGTATTGTGTGTAGATTGATGAGGGGGGAAAAGCAATTTCATCCATTTTAGAGTAAGGCTGTAACGTAACAAAATGTGCACTGTAACACCACCCACCTCAGGGAAATCTCGCAGAACTTCTGACATCTCGTTCCCTCGCTCCCCGCAGCCTACGTAGACGATGACATCACTGTTGGAGTACTTGGACAGGGACTGGGAGATGACAGTTTTACCACAGCCAAAGGCTCCGGGGATGGCTGTAGTTCCTCCCTGGACACACCTGGACACAGAGACAGACAGAACAGACCGGGGGCAGGGAGATGGAAGCAGAGGTTGAGTATATTGGCAGATTCAGATAACACTTTCTAATTCAGTTTCCTTGCAGCAGAACATTGAAGACAGATGGACAGAAAGACATTCTGATAGGGTGAAAATGAATGCTAAGAGAGAGATTCCCTGACGCAGAGACAGCAAGATGGAGGAAGGTGAAAGAAGGATAGAAAAGTGGGGTAAGAGAAAGGGGACTCACGGGAAGAGGGCGTCCAGTACTCTCTGTCCGGTCAGCAGTGGGTGATTGGCAGGCAGCTTCTCTGTGACCGGGCGAATCTGTCGCACTGGCCAGACCTGGACCATGGTGAACTTCTCCTTCATACCCTCAAACTCCAGCTCCAACACCACGTCCTGAAACACACACAGTCTTAATGCATAAATGACCCCACATGTATTACTATGGATTTAGACAAGGTTGGGTGGTGGAACTAACCGAGACGTCGTAGTTTCCGGGGGGAGCCACATAGGTGACGGTTCCTCTGTTCCTCGGGGGCAGCATGATCTTGTGCTTGATGAGAGAGTTCTCAAACACCATCCCGTAGATATCACCCCCTGTGATGTGACTGCCCACCTAAGAGAGAGGGGGGAGATAAGGGGTTAATGATTATCAATTCAAACTTTAACATGAAAGCTAGAATCCTTAGTTGCTACATACATTTTTGACTTATAGATTGACGATATATACTCATTGACTCATGAAGAATATAACTTATGAGTCATGAGCTTAGTTCAACTGTCGTACCATTCAGAACCCAAAATATAAACTTGATGTACTATGATGTTTGTAAACAACGTAAACAAACACTGTATAGCCTCAAAACTACCATTTTGATATCATGGATGGTCAGTACTTGCATCCATAGCTCAGTCTATGAATTTGAGTGTGGTTCCCGAGTGGCGCAGCGGTCTAAGGCACTGCATCTCAGTGCTAGAGGCGTCACTACAGACACCCTGGTTCGAATCCAGGCTGTATCACAACCGGCCGTGATTGGGAGTCCCATAGGGCGGCGCACAATTGGCCCAGCGTCGTCTGGGTTTGGCCGGTGTAGGCCGTCATTGTAAATAAGAATCTGTTCTTAACTGACTTGCCTAGTTAAATAAAGGTTCAACTAAAAATGTACAAAAATTCTCCAGGCCCATTGCTCATCTTACTCCCAAAACAGAGGCGGGGTTACCGCTTTGTTATTGTTCCAATTAAGGATTCTAGCTTAAAATGTACAGTTCAGTATGTGGTCTAAGGACACTTGAAATTGTGGATAGTGTAGTGCATCGAGTAAACAATGCAAACACTTTCCTCGGAGTAGTAGGATGCACCCACCCGTAAGCTCTTGACAGGGGAGAACTCCCATTTCAGGTCTCGGTTGAGGGCTCCGATATTGACTCCGCGGGGGATGTAGATGCTCTGTGTTAGGTCATTGATGTCCTTCAGGGGGCGCTGGATACCATCGAAGATGGAGCCCATGATGCCTGGGCCCAACTCCACTGACAGAGGCTTCCCTGTCCGCAGCACCGGGTCCCCAACGGATACACCCGCTGTGACAATGGTCAGGAACACACGCACAGTGTGTGTGTGTGTGTGTTTCAGTAGATTTCAGATTTTTTTCTCATGTGTCTGTGAGTGCTATCAAGAGCAAGAGGTTGCTATGGTGTATAAGGCTGGGTGTGTATATACTGTAAAAATGTGTTCAGTAATGAACACTAAGGTGATTGTATAAATATATAGTAAGTGTGTATACACACACACACCAAGACAGTTGGAACCGGTTCAGGGAACCAAACCAAAAACCCGAAAATAACCAAATATTTTGAGGAACAGAATCAGTACTGCGAATGAAAGTGATCTATAATGTTCCGGGAACAGAACTGTTATTTTATAAATCATGGGAACCGGTTAATAATGTTTTTTTTTTTACATTCCGGGTATTTTTTTCCTTCTGTCCCACTAAAAACACTGTAAAGCACCTCTGCAAAGCCCTCACCCTCAAACTTATTCCAGTGTCTACCCACTAGAAGATTTGCGCCAGCATCTGTGCCAGGGTTTCCATTAGGAAAATTAGAAAAACCATCCATATGCATTCAGATTGAACCTGGTGCAGCCAGCACCATCAATAAACAAGGGAGATTGGCCAAATGAGACACATTTATGTCCTTAAAAAAACTGTGTTTCGATGTGTAAGATATGCAAAATCCCTCTCTCTCAGCATGCTACGACACGCATTTCTTTATGTCAGATGGCTAGGCCTTGTCTGCTATACAGATATAGGCGTATAGAAGGAGGCTAATTTGTTCATTTTCTATCACAGTAAAGGAAGGAAAGATGTAAACCGGTGATTCAGAAATGTATTTTGCTGGTCAGAACGGGAAAAAATGATGGTTCTGTTCAGAAAAAAAACAATTGGAAGATTATTTTTGGTTCCAACCCGACAGACAGGTGCAGTCATGTACACACAGGCATAGCACTGTATGTACCAGGAGAACACTGACAGTCATGTACACACAGGCATAGCACTGTATGTACCAGGAGAACACTGACCGTCAGGTACAGTAAAGCTTGCATCCCAAACGAAACCCCTATTAACTTTACAGTGCACTTCTTTTAACCAGGGCCCATATTTCTCTGGTCAAAAGTAGTTCCCTATGTAGGGAATAGGATGCCATTTGGGATACAACCAGTGAGGTGCAGTAACAGTATAACCCGTTAGGATACAGGTCTCCTCGTAAACCTGGATGGTGGCCATGTCTCCCTCCAGCCTGATGATCTCTCCCACCAGCTCACTGTGGCCCACTCTCACCAGCTCATACATGGCCGCTCCCGCCATGGCAGTGGCCGTCACAACTGCAGCACAGCCAGGGGACAACACAGGTCAGAGGTCACACACCATGCAAGAGACGGATATCTAGTCCAAACTCCACGCCAGATTGGTGTAAACAGATTAGTGCCAAGCATCCTATCGCCTGGCTTACTACCAGAGGGATAGTTTTTTAAAGTTTTTTTTCATTTAACCTTTATTTGACCAGGCATAGCTGAGGCTATTACCAAAGCATCCACTCTTCAGCTAGCCTAAAACCTTTAGAGCCTAAACAGAGGCACGTGACATAGGTGAATGTGTATGTGAGATAGTGACCTGGGCCGGAGACTCCATGGACGTATCCAAACTCGCTCTCTTTCTCCTCATCCCGGATCTTAGGCAGCTTGGACAGGTCCATCCTGACAGGCTAGATCTGAGAGAAAGAAAGAACAGAGTGAGTGTGTGAAGGACCGTGAGAAAGAAAGAAAGAACAGAGTGAGTGTGTGAAGGACCGTGATAAAGAAAGAAAGAACAGAGTGAGTGTGTGAAGGACCGTGATAAAGAAAGAAAGAACAGAGTGAGTGTGTAAAGGACCGTGATAAAGAAAGAAAGAAAGAACAGAGTGAGTGTGTAAAGGACCGTGATAAAGAAAGAACAGAGTGAGTGTGTAAAGGACCGTGATAAAGAAAGAAAGAAAGAACAGAGTGAGTGTGTAAAGGACCGTGATAAAGAAAGAACAGAGTGAGTGTGTAAAGGACCGTGATAAAGAAAGAAAGAAAGAACAGAGTGAGTGTGTAAAGGACCGTGATAAAGAAAGAACAGAGTGAGTGTGTGAAGGACCGTGATAAAGAAAGAACAGAGTGAGTGTGTAAAGGACCGTGATAAAGAAAGAACAGAACAGAGTGTGTAAAGGACCGTGATAAAGAAAGAACAGAGTGAGTGTGTGAAGGACCGTGATAAAGAAAGAAAGAAAGAACAGAGTGAGTGTGTGAAGGACCGTGATAAAGAAAGAAAGAACAGAGTGAGTGTGTGAAGGACCGTGATAAAGAAAGAAAGAAAGAACAGAGTGAGTGTGTGAAGGACCGTGATAAAGAAAGAAAGAAAGAACAGAGTGAGTGTGTGAAGGACCGTGATAAAGAAAGAAAGAAAGAACAGAGTGAGTGTGTGAAGGACCGTGATAAAGAAAGAAAGAAAGAACAGAGTGAGTGTGTGAAGGACCGTGATAAAGAAAGAAAGAAAGAACAGAGTGAGTGTGTAAGGACCGTGATAAAGAAAAGGACCGTGATAAAGAAAGAAAGAACAGAGTGAGTGTGTGAAGGACCGTGATAAAGAAAGAAAGAAAGAACAGAGTGAGTGTGTGAAAGGACCGTGATAAAGAAAGAACAGAGTGAGTGTGTGAAGGACCGTGATAAAGAAAGAAAGAAAGAACAGAGTGAGTGTGTGAAGGACCGTGATAAAGAAAGAGAAAGAAAGAAAGAACAGAGTGAGTGTGTAAGGACCGTGATAAAGAAAGAACAGAGTGAGTGTGTAAGGACCGTGATAAAGAAAGAACAGAGTGAGTGTGTAAAGGACCGTGATAAAGAAAGAACAGAGTGAGTGTGTAAAGGACCGTGATAAAGAAAGAACAGAGTGAGTGTGTAAAGGACCGTGATAAAGAAAGAACAGAGTGAGTGTGTGAAGGACCGTGATAAAGAAAGAAAGGAAGAACAGAGTGAGTGTGTAAAGGACCGTGATAAAGAAAGAACAGAGTGAGTGTGTGAAGGACCGTGATAAAGAAAGAAAGGAAGAACAGAGTGAGTGTGTAAAGGACCGTGATAAAGAAAGAACAGAGTGAGTGTGTAAAGGACCGTGATAAAGAAAGAACAGAGTGAGTGTGTAAAGGACCGTGATAAAGAAAGAAAGAAAGAACAGAGTGAGTGTGTAAAGGACCGTGATAAAGAAAGAACAGAGTGAGTGTGTAAAGGACCGTGATAAAGAAAGAACAGAGTGAGTGTGTAAAGGACCGTGATAAAGAAAGAAAGGAAGAACAGAGTGAGTGTGTAAAGGACCGTGATAAAGAAAGAACAGAGTGAGTGTGTAAAGGACCGTGATAAAGAAAGAAAGAAAGAACAGAGTGAGTGTGTAAAGGACCGTGATAAAGAAAGAAAGAAAGAACAGAGTGAGTGTGTAAAGGACCGTGATAAAGAAAGAACAGAGTGAGTGTGTAAAGGACCGTGATAAAGAAAGAACAGAGTGAGTGTGTAAAGGACCGTGATAAAGAAAGAAAGGAAGAACAGAGTGAGTGTGTAAAGGACCGTGATAAAGAAAGAACAGAGTGAGTGTGTAAAGGACCGTGATAAAGAAAGAAAGAACAGAAGAACAGTGATAAAGAAAGAACAGAGTGAGTGTGTAAAGGACCGTGATAAAGAAAGAACAGAGTGAGTGTGTAAAGGACCGTGATAAAGAAAGAAAGAAGAACAGAGTGAGTGTGTAAAGGACCGTGATAAAGAAAGAGTGTGTAAGGACGTGATAAAGAAAGAACAGAGTGAGTGTGTAAAGGACCGTGATAAAGAAAGAACAGAGTGAGTGTGTAAAGGACCGTGATAAAGAAAGAACAGAGTGAGTGTGTAAAGGACCGTGATAAAGAAAGAACAGAGAACAGTGTGTAAAGGACCGTGATAAAGAAAACAACAGAGTGAAAAGGACCGTGATAAAGAAAGAAGAACAGAGTGAGTGTGTGAAGGACCGTGATAAAGAAAGAAAGAACAGAGTGAGTGTGTAAAGGACCGTGATAAAGAAAGAACAGAGTGAGTGTGTGAAGGACCGTGATAAAGAAAGAAAGGAAGAACAGAGTGAGTGTGTAAAGGACCGTGATAAAGAAAGAAAGGACCGGAAGAAGAACAGAGTGAGTGTGTAAAGGACCGTGATAAAGGAAGAACAGAGTGAGTGTGTAAAGGACCGTGATAAAGAAAGAACAGAGTGAGTGTGTGAAGGACCGTGATAAAGAAAGAAAGAAAGAACAGAGTGAGTGTGTAAAGGACCGTGATAAAGAAAGAAAGAAAGAACAGAGTGAGTGTGTAAAGGACCGTGATAAAGAAAGAAAGAAAGAACAGAGTGAGTGTGTAAAGGACCGTGATAAAGAAAGAAAGAAAGAACAGAGTGAGTGTGTAAAGGACCGTAAAGATAAAGAAAGAACAGAGTGAGTGTGTAAAGGACCGTGATAAAGAAAGAACAGAGTGAGTGTGTGAAGGACCGTGATAAAGGAAGAACAGAGTGAGTGTGTAAAGGACCGTGATAAAGAAAGAAAGAGTGAGAAAGAACAGAGTGAGTGTGTAAAGGACCGTGATAAAGAAAGAAAGAACAGAGTGAGTGTGTAAAGGACCGTGATAAAGAAAGAAAGAAAGAACAGAGTGAGTGTGTAAAGGACCGTGATAAAGAAAGAACAGAGTGAGTGTGTAAAGGACCGTGATAAAGAACAGAAAGAAAAGAAAGAACAGTGAGTGTGTAAGGACCGTGATAAAGAAAGAACAGAGTGAGTGTGTGAAGGACCGTGATAAAGAAAGAACAGAGTGAGTGTGTGAAGGACCGTGATAAAGAAAGAACAGAGTGAGTGTGTGAAGGACCGTGATAAAGAAAGAACAGAGTGAGTGTGTAAAGGACCGTGATAAAGAAAAAGAAAGAACAGAGTGAGTGTGTAAAGGACCGTGATAAAGAAAGAACAGAGTGAGTGTGTGAAGGACCGTGATAAAGAAAGAACAGAGTGAGTGTGTGAAGGACCGTGATAAAGAAAGAAAGAACAGAGTGAGTGTGTGAAGGACCGTGATAAAGAAAGAACAGAGTGAGTGTGTGAAGGACCGTGATAAAGAAAGAAAGAACAGAGTGAGTGTGTGAAGGACCGTGATAAAGAAAGAAAGAACAGAGTGAGTGTGTGAAGGACCGTGATAAAGAAAGAACAGAGTGAGTGTGTAAAGGACCGTGATAAAGAAAGAACAGAGTGAGTGTGTGAAGGACCGTGATAAAGGAAGAAAGAAAGAACAGAGTGAGTGTGTAAAGGACCGTGATAAAGAAAGAAAGAAAGAACAGAGTGAGTGTGTAAAGGACCGTGATAAAGAAAGAACAGAGTGAGTGTGTAAAGGACCGTGATAAAGAAAGAACAGAGTGAGTGTGTAAAGGACCGTGATAAAGAAAGAAAGAAAGAACAGAGTGAGTGTGTAAAGGACCGTGATAAAGAAAGAACAGAGTGAGTGTGTGAAGGACCGTGATAAAGAAAGAAAGAAAGAACAGAGTGAGTGTGTAAAGGACCGTGATAAAGAAAGAACAGAGTGAGTGTGTAAAGGACCGTGATAAAGAAAGAACAGAGTGAGTGTGTAAAGGACCGTGATAAAGAAAGAAAGAAAGAACAGAGTGAGTGTGTAAAGGACCGTGATAAAGAAAGAAAGAAAGAACAGAGTGTGTGTGTAAAGGACCGTGATAAAGAAAGAAAGAAAGAACAGAGTGAGTGTGTGAAGGACCGTGATAAAGAAAGAACAGAGTGAGTGTGTAAAGGACCGTGATAAAGAAAGAACAGAGTGAGTGTGTAAAGGACCGTGATAAAGGAAGAACAGAGTGAGTGTGTGAAGGACCGTAAGAAAGAAAGAACAGAGTGAGTGTGTGAAGGACCGTGATAAAGAAAGAACAGAGTGAGTGTGTAAAGGACCGTGATAAAGAAAGAACAGAGTGAGTGTGTAAAGGACCGTGATAAAGAAGAACAACAGTGAGTGTGTGAAGGAAAGAAAGAACAGTGATAAAGGAAAAGAAAGAAAGAACAGAGTGAGTGTGTAAAGGACCGTGATAAAGAAAGAAAGAAAGAACAGAGTGAGTGTGTAAAGGACCGTGATAAAGAAAGAAAGAACAGAGTGAGTGTGTGAAGGACCGTGATAAAGAAAGAACAGAGTGAGTGTGTAAAGGACCGTGATAAAGAAAGAACAGAGTGAGTGTGTAAAGGACCGTGATAAAGAAAGAACAGAGTGAGTGTGTAAAGGACCGTGATAAAGAAAGAACAGAGTGAGTGTGTAAAGGACCGTGATAAAGAAAGAAAGAACAACAGAGTGTGTGTGATAAAGGAACAGAGTGAGTGTGTAAAGGACCGTGATAAAGAAAGAACAGAGTGAGTGTGTGAAGGACCGTGATAAAGAAAGAAAGAACAGAGTGAGTGTGTGAAGGACCGTGATAAAGAAAGAACAGAGTGAGTGTGTAAAGGACCGTGATAAAGAAAGAACAGAGTGAGTGTGTGAAGGACCGTGATAAAGAAAGAAAGAACAGAGTGAGTGTGTGAAGGACCGTGATAAAGAAAGAACAGAGTGAGTGTGTAAAGGACCGTGATAAAGAAAGAAAGAAAGAAAGGACAGAAAGAACAGAGTGAGTGTGTGAAGGACCGTGATAAAGAAAGAACAGAGTGAGTGTGTAAGGACCGTGATAAAGAAAGAACAGAGTGAGTGTGTAAAGGACCGTGATAAAGAAAGAACAGAGTGAACAGAGTGTGTAAAGGACCGTGATAAAGAAAGAACAGAGTGAGTGTGATAAAGGACCGTGATAAAGAAAGAAAGAAAGAACAGAGTGAGTGTGTAAAGGACCGTGATAAAGGAAGAACAGAGTGAGTGTGTAAAGGACCGTGATAAAGAAAGAACAGAGTGAGTGTGTAAAGGACCGTGATAAAGAAAGAAAGAAAGAACAGAGTGAGTGTGTAAAGGACCGTGATAAAGGAAGAACAGAGTGAGTGTGTGAAGGACCGTGATAAAGAAAGAACAGAGTGAGTGTGTAAAGGACCGTGATAAAGAAAGAACAGAGTGAGTGTGTAAAGGACCGTGATAAAGAAAGAAAGAAAGAACAGAAAGAACAGAGTGAGTGTGTAAAGGACCGTGATAAAGGAAGAACAGAGTGAGTGTGTAAAGGACCGTGATAAAGAAAGAACAGAGTGAGTGTGTAAAGGACCGTGATAAAGAAAGAACAGAGTGAGTGTGTAAAGGACCGTGATAAAGAAAGAACAGAGTGAGTGTGTAAAGGACCGTGATAAAGAAAGAACAGAGTGAGTGTGTAAAGGACCGTGATAAAGAAAGAACAGAGTGAGTGTGTAAAGGACCGTGATAAAGAAAGAACAGAGTGAGTGTGTAAAGGACCGTGATAAATAAAAAAGAACAGAGTGAGTGTGTAAAGGACCGTGATAAAGAAAGAAAGAAAGAACAGAGAACAGAAAGAACAGAGAGTGTGTGAAGGACCGTGATAAAGAAAGAAAGAAAGAACAGAGTGAGTGTGTAAAGGACCGTGATAAAGAAAGAAAGAAAGAACAGAGTGAGTGTGTAAAGGACCGTGATAAAGAAAGAACAGAAAGAACAGAGTGAGTGTGAAGGACCGTGATAAAGAAAGAAAGAGTGAGTGTGTGAAGGACCGTGATAAAGAAAGAAAGAACAGAGTGAGTGTGTAAAGGACCGTGATAAAGAAAGAAAGAACAGAGTGAGTGTGTGAAGGACCGTGATAAAGAAAGAAAGGAAGAACAGAGTGAGTGTGTGAAGGACCGTGATAAAGGAAAGAACAGAGTGAGTGTGTGAAGGACCGTGATAAAGAAAGAACAGAGTGAGTGTGTGAAGGACCGTGATAAAGAAAGAACAGAGTGAGTGTGTGAAGGACCGTGATAAAGAAAGAAAGTGAAGGACCGTGATAAAGAAAGAAAGAACAGAGTGAGTGTGAAGGACCGTGATAAAGAAAGAACAGAGTGAGTGTGTGAAGGACCGTGATAAAGAAAGAAAGAACAGAGTGAGTGTGTAAAGGACCGTGATAAAGAAAGAACAGAGTGAGTGTGTGAAGGACCGTGATAAAGAAAGAACAGAGTGAGTGTGTAAAGGACCGTGATAAAGAAAGAACAGAGTGAGTGTGTGAAGGACCGTGATAAAGAAAGAAAGAACAGAGTGAGTGTGTGAAGGACCGTGATAAAGAAAGAACAGAGTGAGTGTGTGAAGGACCGTGATAAAGAAAGAACAGAGTGAGTGTGTAAAGGACCGTGATAAAGAAAGAAAGGAAGAACAGAAAGAAAGAAAGAACAGAGTGTGTGAAGGACCGTGATAAAGAAAGAAAGAACAGAGTGAGTGTGTGAAGGACCGTGATAAAGAAAGAAAGAACAGAGTGAGTGTGTGAAGGACCGTGATAAAGAAAGAAAGGAAGAACAGAGTGAGTGTGTGAAGGACCGTGATAAAGAAAGAACAACAGAGTGAGTGTGTAAAGGACCGTGATAAAGAAAGAAAGGAAGAACAGAGTGAGTGTGTGGAGGACCGTGATAAAGAAAGAAAGAACAGAGTGAGTGTGTAAGGACCGTGATAAAGAAAGAAAGAACAGAGTGAGTGTGTGAAGGACCGTGATAAAGAAAGAAAGGAAGAACAGAGTGAGTGTGTGAAGGACCGTGATAAAGAAAGAACAGAGTGAGTGTGTAAAGGACCGTGATAAAGAAAGAAAGGAAGGAATAAAGTGAGAAAGGACCGTGATAAAGAAAGGAAGAACAGAGTGAGTGTGTAAAGGACCGTGATAAAGAAAGAAAGGAAGAACAGAGTGAGTGTGTGAAGGACCGTGATAAAGAAAGAAAGAACAGAGTGAGAGTGTGAAGGACCGTGATAAAGAAAGAAAGAACAGAGTGAGTGTGTGAAGGACCGTGATAAAGAAAGAAAGGGAAGAACAGAGTGAGTGTGTGAAGGACCGTGATAAAGAAAGAAAGAAAGAAAGAAAGGAAAGAACAGAAAGAAAGTGTGAGTGTGTAAAGGACCGTGATAAAGAAAGAACAGAGTGAGTGTGTGAAGGACCGTGATAAAGAAAGAACAGAGTGAGTGTGTGAAGGACCGTGATAAAGAAAGAAAGAACAGAGTGAGTGTGTGAAGGACCGTGATAAAGAAAGAACAGAGTGAAGGACCGTGATAAAGGAACAGTGATAAAGAAAAGAAAGAACAGAGTGAGTGTGTAAAGGACCGTGATAAAGAAAGAACAGAGTGAGTGTGTGAAGGACCGTGATAAAGGAAGAACAGAGTGAGTGTGTGAAGGACCGTGATAAAGGAAGAACAGAGTGAGTGTGTGAAGGACCGTGATAAAGGAAGGAAGAACAGAGTGAGTGTGTGAAGGACCGTGATAAAGAAAGAACAGAGTGAGTGTGTAAGGACCGTGATAAAGGAAGAACAGAGTGAGTGTGTGAAGGACCGTGATAAAGAAAGAAAGAACAGAGTGAGTGTGTGAAGGACCGTGATAAAGAAAGAAAGAACAGAGTGAGAACAGAGTGAGTGTGAAGGACCGTGATAAAGAAAGAAAGAAAGAACAGAGTGAGTGTGTAAAGGACCGTGATAAAGAAAGAACAGAGTGAGTGTGTGAAGGACCGTGATAAAGAAAGAAAGAACAGAGTGAGTGTGTAAAGGACCGTGATAAAGAAAGAACAGAGTGAGTGTGTGAAGGACCGTGATAAAGGAAGAACAGAGTGAGTGTGTGAAGGACCGTGATAAAGAAAGAACAGAGTGAGTGTGTGAAGGACCGTGATAAAGGGAGTGAGGAGAGATAAAGAGTGGTACACAGTCCACAGAGCACCACTGACAGGTTGGTTGTTCAGCAACAAAACCATTGTGTGCACAACTATGGGGAAAAACAGACGGGTTGGCTTAGATTGTTGACCACATGTAAACTATATTTGGTCTCCAATGTTTATTGAAAACAAATACATTTTCTAAATGGTTCACTGACATGGATGAAAATACCCTCAAATAAAAGCTGACAGTCTGCATTTTACAGTGCGTTAACTCATAGTCATTGTATCATTTAAATTCCATAGCGAGACAAAACATTTGTCACTAGCTAGGTTTCCATCCAATTGGCGACAGATTTTCATGGGAATATTCTAGAATCTGCATAAAGAAAACATGCGTATTTTCCCACCAGTGGTATGTTTCCACCAAACTGACTTCTTGCGGATAAAAATCAGTGTGTGATGACGTAGTGCACACAAAATGTACTTTTTCACTTAGGTTTTCATGTATCAAATAAAAATCTAAAGTTCAATGTGTTTCCATCGCATTTGTCACAAACTGTTGCGTTAAATAGTAAATGTGCCTACGCCGGTCTTGGTACCTGTGCTCCAGCCTACAGAGACAGATACAGTGCGGGTAGGCTGTGAGGGTTGTCTCGTCTACATGATGAGATGATTATGGATTTCTATTTGTCAAATGGCAGTCAAGCATTGATCATCATGTCACCAGAATAAGACCCTCAATATTTATTGGAAAGCAGCATCAAGTTCATCACCGTGCACTTTCACCACCCTGTGAAATTCATCATAATTATTTCATCTGTAGTCTAATAAACTGCATAGTTTTCAGAGTCATGTGACTCCAAATTTACTTCGATATGATGGTTATTATATCAATAACAATAACAGGACCCAGCCTCTGTGTAACTCTATACGTCTGGCGCATAAAGTAGTTTCCATCTCCATGTCCCAAATAATACATTTTACAGACACAAAAAGACCTCACCATCTCCAACAAACAGTCTGTCGGCATTAATGAAAATTGTACCGAAACCACCTGTTTCCATCACAGCTGTTACGATTTATTTTGTTATGGTAAGACTTTACTTGGATGGATGGAAACGTGGTTACTGTCCCAGTATGGAGCTCACCGTATATATACAGCTGTATTGATTCGTGTTATAGCTGACTGCATCCCAGACCACAGTGAGTTATAGTCCTGGCTGGGACACTATTGACCCAGTAATTAGAAGGTCAATGGGCTTCTCATCCAACTCAAATCCACCCACCCATCCATTCTGAATCTGTTCAAAGCAGCTTGGTAACCCTCTCCGACACTAAAAACACACACACGAACAGAGTAGGACAATTACTACATGATGATTACACACAGACAAATTCCCTCCCACACAGAGGCTTAAAAATTAAGCTTTCTGCAATAGTGAGAGGGACTCAAACATATAGCAAACATATAGCACACTATCGGGAAACACGGATCCCTGTCCCTCTGTTCTGTTACCATGACAATAACACCCCTTTTCCGAACCGTGACCATGGTGATATCCCAGCGACTAGAGCCCAACATCATGACTCTGCAGCTCTCTTTCTCGGGGGGACAACTCCTCATCACCCACTCTGTCTGTAGACACAAACACCATCCCTGCTTCAGTGCCCTTTTGTCCTTGCCACTGCTAGCCAGTCTAGCATGGAGGAAAAGGCCCTATGTTATCTGTGTAGAAATACAGCAGCCCCCCCTCAACAGATCTAGTCTGGAGCAGCAGGATACAGACCGAAGGATGTGGCATCCATGGCCAAGCTTAGCTTACATGGCATTTGTACCTCCATTCTTAAGAGATTTAAAACAATGCAAAAACTTACTTTCTTTATCAAGTGCTCAATTCTTCCCTTTCTCTTGAATGTTTTATTCCCTCTGGATCCTATCAGGTGCAAAACACTTACTGTAAAACAGGACAGACATGCATACAGAAATGCATGTATACACACACTGACAGACACACACTTGGACAGAATTGAATCATTTCCATTGTGACTTTGGCATAGAGACTCATAGGGTGGAAGATATGCATGAGGCGTCACATGACTGTGGAACATGGCTGGCTGAGTTATATGGGCTGTTTGAGGAAGTGGAAAATTCTAGTGTGGGGTAGGATTGGGAAGTCAACTAAATTAGTGTCTTTGTGAATTGTATGAGATTCAGACACAGTGATTCACAACACTCTGGTATTTAAAAAGCTAGAGGATTACATCCATATCCCTTGACACAACAGTGAGTACACTGCCAGGCCTCAGGGCAGCCACCTACCAAGCTCAGCAATCTCTGGTACAATGCAGGCTGAAGTTGCCCTTACAAACAGATCAGGGATCAGTTTACTCTCCCCAACATCCCTACCTTTATTGGGGGAAAAAAGTACTCCCACACTAACAGTTGTGGAAGTACAGTCAGAGGGTAAAACCCAGACATGCATCAAGTTTCTATGGACTCAGCCACATCATATGACAGCAGTCATGTGACATATGGAATCCTTCTATCAAGGATACACTCACTGAGCACTGCAGTGTTACAATGTAAACGATCCATACTCAGGAATGTCTCTCCAGTGAGGGTAACCAGTGACCAAACAAAGGAGCTTTACCCTAATAAAATAATGTCCCATTCAGCATAATCTCTCATAATGAAACTAGAGTGAGTGCTGGTTGCAAGGTGTTGCATAATCCTGTAAACCCAACGGCTCACATTTAACTTCCTGTTCAAGTTTTCAAATGTCATGAAATAGTGCTAATTTACTAAGTAAGTACATCCCAAATTGACAATGAATTCACACATTCACCAACAACCACCCTTCCCCTGGCCGCCAGTGATTCTGAAGGGCAGAATCAGGAAGGCACTAAAGAGAGGGAGACGGCCTACAGTACATGCCAAGGTTCTAGGGCAGGGGTAGAACATAATTATAATAATTTGTACACTGCAAATTGACCAAAAATTTGCCCAAAAAGGAGGTACTATTTGAAAATATAAATAATTGAATATGTTGATTACATTGAGACACGATCACATATATGTCTCCTTGTTTGCATGTGGCAATACTTGGTAACAGATTTTCTAAATTAAACCATTTTTTTGCTGAATTCCTGAATTTTGCAGTCTTTTTTTGACCCAAAACTGAAAAAATATAAAGTTTTGATGTCTTCAGAATTATTCTACAATATAGAAAATAGTCAAAATAAAGAAAAACCCTTGAATGAGTTGATGTGTCCCAACTTTTGAATGGTACTGTAGTTATAAACTGTGTGGTTCAAGCCCGGAATTCTGACTGGCTGACAGCTGTGGTATATCAGACCGTATACCAAGGGTATAACAAAATATTTATTTTTACTGCTCTAATTACGTTGGTAACCAGTTTATAATAGCAATAAGGCACCTCTGGAGTTTGTGGTATATGGCCAATATGCCACAGCTAAGGGCTGTGTCCAGGCACTCCGTGATGCATCTAGACTAAGAACAGCCCTTAGCGGTGGTATATTGGCCATATACCACACCCCCGTGTGCCTTATTGTTTAATTATATGTGCAGATATACCTCAATTATATCTTACACCTGCGGATCACCTTGGTACTGGTACCCTGTGTGTATAGCCAAGTTATCGTTACTCATTTGTTTTTACTTTTCTATTTTCTTTCTCTGCCTTGTTGGGAAAGGCCCGTAAGTAAGCATTTCACTGTAGTTTTTGTGAGCAAAACAATTTGATAACAATGTAAAATAGTTCTCCTTTCTCAGTCCTAGTATTGAGCCATAGAGCTGCAACTAAAACTGGTCCTGAATCAACACTTAGGGAAAACCTGTTAAACCTCTTTTTAACTAGCTGTTCTTTTTATTAACTCTTCTGTTCTTTGTTATCAAAGATAGAAGACACAAAGGGTAGATATTATTCTCAATATTCCTGTGGCTTCCGTTCCCCTTCCTTGTCTTGTGTCCTTCATTAGACACTGCACTATACACAGGTGAAAGAAAATTAATCGATGAGGGATTTCACAATATTGCTTTAACTTAGGACAGAGTTTGGGAAACCCTGTCCTCGGGACACACGTTTTGATTTTCACCATAACACTACACAGCTCATTCAAATAATCATCCAGCTTTGATCATTTGAATCAGCTGTGTAGTGTTAGGGCAAAACCCAAAACGTGCACCCCTTGGGGTCCCAAGGACACCATTTGGGAAACAGTGATTTAACCTATCCTTACTTCTCAGATCAGTGCAGATGAAGGAGAAGGGAAGAGGATCTGAACTCACATTATTGAGATTCACCCAAACAGGCCCTACCCTATAAGCAGACACTTCTGATGAGAAATTCAACATCCAAGTGAGGATGTGGTGGGGCTGTGGCAGGTGCACAGGGTCCTAACGCTCTTGTGCTAAATGCAATGAATGATTCTTCCTCTTCTGTAGTCAAACAGAATCATCCTCATGTGCCACTGTCACACTAGCCTATGTCACTAGGGACAAACCAACGGAATAGGGCCAGCTTGAGAATAATATGTGATTTTTCTTTGATTTACAATACCACTCTCTGCATGTATCTTGAATTGATAACATTTGTAGTTGGGCTACTAGTCTCCGTCTTATCTCAGGTGCATTACCCAAAAGTCTGCTGGTCAATCAGCTGAGGTTAAAGTAGCCAAGTAGCCCAATAATGGACTAAAGTAGCCTAACGTTACTGTTTATAATCCAATGACTTTACATGTTCTGTTTATCGGTGAATTGGCTCTGGAAGCCAAAACCGCCAAATAATCCATCTAAAACGCGAATCGATTCTCAATTGCGGTGCGGTTCAAGAAATATTAATCCCTCTACTTATATATCAAAATAATTTCACAAACGAAAAATACACACTGACTGCACTGTTATAACCGGTTTTAACAGTTGCAGCCTACTGTATTTTTTATTTTTTTTGTGACAACATGTTTGTGGTGTCGGTCTTCCGTTTACACAGGTGTTCAGACACCGATAGCTAATTAGCACAAAAAGTCCACTCGGTCTTCCATGTTTTCCATAAACAAGCATTGTAATAGGGAAATATTGGCTTGTGGGATCCCTATAAAAAGGTGTATATCAATATAACATTTTGGTTTTTTTACAATTATTTGTCGCCGATATGAAAGACAAGGTTCTTATGTTTCCAAAACCGTACCGTAAGCAATGCGTGTTAATGTTCAGACCAAGCGATGACGTCTTAGTCCAATGACTCTTAAGTGTAACGTAATGGAACCGAGAGCCATGATCAACCGCTACATTGCCAAAGGTGTCTTGTCAACATAATCACATGACCACCAATGCGCTGTAGCGTCGACATCCTTTTTTTCACATGGTCGAATCTATCCATGGCCATGAAACAGAAAATAACATAACTAGTTGCTTTGTTGCTATAAATAAAACACATTGAGAGACAAATACATAACGGGAGGCACGATGTTTACGCATTTTTTGCGCAACAACAACTGACATTTGAGAAGCCGCATTGCCAGCGTTACAATTTGATTGTGATAAAAATCAATTTAATGTTTAATTCAAATAGGCCTACATTTGAATGAAGAACCAAGACCATGAATGCATTTAAATGTATGTTCCAATTATCAAAATCCTTTGATAAAACGACCGTATTATTTAATTCTAGGTCATCTGTCAAAATCGCTGGCTATGCCATTTTGATGCATTTCGAAAGAATTATGAAAAATCACATAATATAGACATTGCATTTAATCTCATTTGATTATAATAAAACGGCATAGCTACCTTAAGAAATTAAACAGTCCAGCGTCTTGATCCTCTGCCTAGGGAAGATGTGAGTGGCGATACGACAGCAAATTATCAGCTGACTTCATTCAATCCGAGTTTTGCAGATCGCGAGACTCGGGACTCACAACATTGCTTCCATTATGGCTCAAGCTCACTTCGGTGTCAAATATATAGATGGAAAGATATCTACTTCCTCTTGACATTCGTCTATAGTTTGAAATAAACATTTAAAAACAACAACAAAATACCAGCTGATTAATTAGACATGTTCCACGGTTGAAGCTCGGAAAGAAAAACATATTGAAGGCTCCACAATAGGCTGAGGGCAGAAAATCAAACAGTACAATTATGTGGTCTTTTTCGAGAAAATATCATTGCGTTTGAGCCAAAATGGCGGTAGAACAATAGGATGTTGCTGTTACTTGTTAAATATGGATTGCACTGTTGGACACTGGAGATTTGCATGACACAATATTTTACGTTAGTGCTATGAATTCAAATGAAATATTGAGTTGCGCCACAAATGATTAGAAATTGAATAATAGCTAATTATTATTAAGACATGTAAAAATCTAACAAAAATGTCAAAGCCAATGGTCAATACATACTTCAAGAACAAAAATCCTAAAGTGTTTCAATATTTCAAAAACAGAACTTGTGTTTTTATTCAACATAAATATTTAGGTAATTTGCTCAACCCATATAATAAAAATAACTGGATTCAAAAATATGAACGTACAGTGACATTCTGCGATTAGACAGATGGGCATACAGATAAGATTGACTTGGGCTGAAGCCCTGTGGGGATGTTGATGTTGTAGTTTCAATGAGCAAGGCAGAGGCAAAACGCCTGATATGGACAGTGATGGTGCCGAGATGGCAGAAGCAGTGGAATAGAGATACTAAGGGCAGGCATTTATTTCAAGTACAGAGGAAAGTCGAGGAGGGGAGGATAACAGGAAGGGACAGAAGAGAGGAAGTTATTTTTTACTAAATTAAGGGTGGGACACAGCCATTTGAATTCGACCTTCTATGTGATAGGAAAACATCCAAAAGCAAAGTGTGATTATTGGCAGGAAACAGAGAGCGTGGAGCATGTATTGCTACAGTGTGGGTAGTATCAGAGGGAAAGAGAGAAGCTGAGATCTATTACGAGGGAAAAGGGGATACAGGAAATTAGTTTAAAGAGTATGTTTAGTAGAATGTCATTAGACATAGTCTCCAATATGTTGTAATCTTTTTTAAGATCAACGGGGCTCGCAGGTAGGATTTAGTTTCTCCCTGTCTCTGGCCCACACTCCAGTACAGTAGGTGGCGGTAATGCACCATAACGTTGGATGCCAACCGCCAATAAACCCCACCGAAGAAGAAGACGTGACGTTCTGCGCATGCGGGGTCAGAGTTGACAGTGGAGGAGTGCGGTAGCTAAGCTAACAGTTAGCAACATACATGTGGAGGGTACGACAGGAGGAAACACCAACTCTGTCAAAATTCCTCTACCCGAACTGTAAACTACTCAGAACTTCAACCACATCGAAACTAAAGAATAACAGTAGTTTACAATGAAAGGGTGAGTAAAGCCATTAAAAGAGATGTCTGTGTTCCTAGCACGACTAAAGTTTTTTCCTATCTTTTTTTTTTCAACGGGGGGCGGGAGAGGTGGTTGCAATGCTAACGTTAGCTAGCTAAACCGTTTGCACGGTTAGGTAAAATAACAGCACCACAGTGATTTGTCTCTTTACCAGTTATTAGACACAGTATCTCATTGGTTAACTAGTTAGCAAATAACATATTTAACCTGCTAAGTGTGGCTAGTAGCGCGTGCATTTCCCATCAAATTAAACTTTGACCAAAAAGTCGGATAAGTTTGTAACATGCCTGTTAGCTCGTGTAGCTAGTTAGCTAACTAACGTTAGCTGGATTTCGAAACGTTTGAAGTTCCCTCTACTTTGACGCAACTATAGTTAATTACTAGGCTACTTTACGCCACTCAACTCCAAGCTTGTTCAACTAGCTACGTTAGCTAACGTTAGCTACTTTACTTGGTTAGGTAGCTAACGCTAGCTAATTTAACTTGGAACAAATTAGATTAAAACTGTAACAGTACTACCTATTAGCATGCTGACGTTGGTCAGTAAATTTTGACAATCATATTTAGCCATTGTCTAGTATTACTGATTTCTGTTCAGGAATGTATTTCGCTGACCTTAACTAGTTTTATTAGGCAATCTTAAAATGACTCAAGTAACCCATTGATTCAACTACTGTTTGGGGCGTGACCATAAACCACAACTTGCTCTGAGCATTTTGTATTATTCTGTACGTATTCATATTATACTGTGCATTCATAAAGTATTCCGACCCTTTGAGTTTTTCCACATTTTGTTACATTACAGCCTTATTCTAAAATTGATTGTTTTTTTGCCTCAACAGGTGATTTATTAACCATTAAAATATTACATTTAAGTGGACTTCGTGGGCACTATGGTGTTGAATGTTGAGCTGTAGTCAATGAACACCATTCTCACATAGGTGTTCCTTTTGCCCAGGTGGGAAAGGGCAGTGGAGTGCGATTAAGATTGTGTCATCTGTGGATCTGTTGGGGCGGTATGCGAATCGGAGTGGGTCTAGGGTGTCCGGGAGGATGCTGTTAGCCATGACCAGTCGTTCAAAGCACTTCATGACTACTGACATGGGTGTTATGGGGCGTAATCATTGAGGCAGGTTGCCTTCGCTTCGTTGGGCACAGGGACTATGACGGCCTGCTTGAAACATGTAGGTATTACAGACTCAGTGGTTGAAAATGTCAGTGAAGACACTTGACAGTTGGTCCCCCACATGCTTTGAGTACACGTCCTGGTAATCCTTCTGGCCCAGCGGCTTTGTGAATGTTGGGACTAGAGGTCGACCGATTAATCGGAATGGCCGATTAATTAGGGCCAATTTCAAGTTTTCATAACAATCGGAAATCTGTATTTTTGGGCGCTGATTTAAAAAAATAATAATAATAAAATTACACCTTTATTTAACTAGGCCAGTCAGTTAAGAACACATTCTTATTTTAAATGGCGGCCTAGGAACGGTGGGTTAACTGCCTCGTTCAGGGGCAGAAAGACAGATTTTCACCTTGTCAGCTCGGGGGATCCAATCTTGCAACCTTACAGTTAACTAGTCCAACGCAATAACGACCTGCCTCTCTCTCTCGTTGTACTCCACAAGGAGACTGCCTGTTACGCAAATGCAGTAAGTTGCTAGCTAGCATTAAACTTATCTTATAAAAAACAATCAATCATAATCACTAGTTAACTACACATTATTGATGATATTACTAGATATTATCTAGCGTGTCCTGTGTTGCATATAATCTGAGCATACAAGTATCTTAAGTATCTGACTGAGCGGTGGTAGGCAGAAGCAGGCGCGTAAACATTCATTCAAACAGTACTTTCGGGCGTTTTGCCAGCAGCTCTTCGTTGTGCGTCAAGCACTGGGCTGTTTATGACTTCAAACCTATCAACTCCCGAGATGAGGCTGGTGTGACCGAAGTGAAATGGCTGGCTAGTTAGCGCGTTCTAATAGCATTTCAAACTTCACTCGCTCTGAGCCTTGGAGTGGTTGTTTCCCTTGCTCTGCATGGGTAACGCTGCTTCGAGGGTGGCTGTTGTCGTTGTGTTGCTGGTTCGAGCCCAGGGAGGAGCGAGGAGAGGGACGGTGGCTATACTGTTACACTGGCAATACTAAAGTGCCTATAAGAACATCCAATAGTCAAAGGTTAATGAAATACAAATGGTATAGAGGGAAATAGTCCTATAATAATTACAACCTTAAACTTCTTACCTGGGAATATTGAAGACTCATGTTAAAAGGAACCACCACCTTTCATATGTTCTCATGTTCTGAGCAAGGAACTAAAACGTTAGCATTCTTACATAGCACATATTGCACTTTTACTTTCTTCTCCAACACTTTGTTTTTGCATTATTTAAACCAAATCGAACATGTTTCATTATCTACTTGAGGCTAAATTGATTTTATTATCGTCGATGCACTTATTGATGAAGCCGGTGACTGGGGTGGTTTACTCCTCATGCCATTGGATGATTCCCGGAACATATTCCCCTCTGGGCTAGCAAAAGTCCTGTAGTGTAGCATCCATGTCATCTGACCACTTCCACATTGAACGAGTCACTGGTACTTCCTGCTTTAGTTTTTTCTTGTAATCAGGAGGATATAATTATGGTCAGATTTGCCAAATGGAGGGCGGGGGAGAGCTTTGTATGCATCTGTGTGTGGCGTAAAGGTGGTCTAGGATTTTTTTTTCCCTGTGGTTGCACATGTGACACGCTGGTAAAAATGTGGTTAAACTGATTTGCTTGCCTGCATTAAAGTCCCCGGACACTAGGAGGTCCACTTCTGGGTGAGCATTTCCTTTTTTGCTTATGGCCTTATAGAGTTGGTTGAGTGCGGTCTTAGTGCCAGCTTCATTCTGTGGTGGTAAATAGACTGCTACGAATAATATAAACTCATCAAAAAAAGAAACGTCCTCTCACTGTCAACTGCGTTTATTTTCAGCAAACTTAAGATGTGTAAATAGTTGTATGAACATAAGATTCAACAACTGAGACATACACTGAACAAGGTCCACAGACATTTGACTAACAGAAAAGGAATAATGTGTCCCTGAACAAAGGGGGGGGGGGTCAAAAGTGACAGTATCTGGTGTGGCAACCAGCTGCATTAAGTACGGCAGTTCATCTCCTCATGGACTGCTCCAGATTTGCCAGTTCTTGCTGTGAGATGTTACCCCACTCTTCCACAAAGGCACAAATGGGGGGGGGGAGCCCGAGCCCTCCGATCCAACAGGTCCCAGACGTGCTCGATGGGATTGAGATCTGGGCTCCTCGCTGGCCATGGCAGAACACTGACATTCCTGTCTTGCAGGAAATCACACACAGAACGAGCAGTATGGCTGGTGGCATTGTCATGCTGGAGGGTCATGTCAGGATGAGCCTGCAGGAAGGGTATCACATGAGGGAGGAGGATGTATTCCCTGTAACGCACAGCGTTGAGATTGCCTGCAATGACAACAAGCTCAGTCCAATGATGCTGTGACACACCGCTCCAGACCATGACGGACCCTCCACCTCCACATTCGATCCCGTTCCAGAGTACAGGCCTCTGTGTAACTCTCATTCCTTCGACGATAAACGCAAATCCGATCATCACCCCTGATGAGACAAAACCACTAATTGTCAGTGATGAGCACTTTTTGCCAGTCCTGTCTGGTCCAGCGACGGTGGGTTTGTGCCCATAGGTGACGTTGTTGCTCAGAAACTCTAGAAAGAGTCTTGGTGGTTCCAAACTTCTTCTAATTAAAGATGAAGGCCACTGTGTTCTTGCGGACCTTCAATGCTGCAGAATTTGTAAAAATCCTTCCACAGATCTGTCTCGACACAATCCTGTCTCAGACCTCTTCCACGCTCCATCAACTTGAGACATCTGTGGCATTGTGTTGTGAGAAACATGCACATTTTAGAGTTGCCTTTATTGTCCCCAGCACAAGGTGCATCTCTGTAATGATCGTTCCGTTTTATCGGCTTCTTGATATACCACAACTGTCAAGTGGATAAATTATCCTGGCAAAGGAGAAATGCTCATTAAACAGGGATGTAAACAAATTTGTTCACAATTTGTGAACATTTTAGAGAAACTTTTTGTCCCTATGGAACATTTCTGGGATCTTTCATTTCAGCTCCTGAACCATGGTAACAATAACTTACATGTTGCGTTCATTTTTGTTCAGTATAGTTAAAGTTGCTAAAATGCTTAAGTTGTCTGTGATGAGATTCAAACTTGCAACCTTTGGACTCGTAACCATACCAAACATCATACTAATTAGAGTAGCTCAAAATAACATTTACTATGATACCTCTAGTCTGAGACCAGGCTGTTAACCAATGTGCGTTCAGGTAGTCGACCCCTATCTTATGCAATTATCTGCCAAGGTTACAAAATATCAGTTCCCAAGTGGATACTTTGTAAATAGCTAAGTTCTGTTACTGTAAGTAACACACAGCTAGCTAGTTGAAGTGAAGTTATACAAGGTAGCCCAATAATGGACCAAAGGAGCCTAAGGTTAACTCTTGTAGTCCAAGGTCCTTACATGTTCTGTTTAGAGGTGAATTGGCTCTGGATGCCAAAACAGTCAAATGCTCCATCTAAATGTGAATGGATTCTCAATTGCGGTGCAGTTCAGGAAACATAAATCCCTCTACTTTCATATCACATCAAAATAATTTCACAAATGCAAAATATACACTTACTGTTATAACTGGTTTTAACACAGTTGCAGCCTACGGTATTTTTCAGTGACAACACGTTTGTGGTGTCTTCAGTTTACACACAGGTGTTCGGAGACGCAGATGGCTAATTACCACAGGTAATTCACTCCGTCTAACGGCTGTTTTCCGTTAACAAGCAGTGTAACTTGGAAAAATTGCCATTTGGGAACCCTAACACTATAAAGGTGTGTATCAATTGAACCTTTTTTGATTTTAGAATATGTATTTCTGGCTGATATGAAACAAAGTTCTTATGCTGCCAAAACCGTACTGCAAGCGATGCACGTTAACTCCCCCGTACATAACTCCCCCGTACATAAGATGCGTTCGTCCAATGATTTGTGTGTAATGGAACTCAGTCATGATCAAGGGCTAGGTACAATGTAGCGAACGTTTACAGTATATGTGGCTACGTGATTTTATCAATGGGGACGAAAGCCTACCGATAGTGGATCAAATAACATTGATGTGTAGTTTCCATGTTGATACATAATCAAACCACAATTTCAGGTTGTTTGCTTATTTACTAAACAAGTTCCCCTAACAGTGGTTACCAAACTTTTTTTATAGTCCCGTACCCCTTCATTCAACCTCCAGCTGCGTACCCCTCTAGCACCAGGGTCAGCACACTCTCAAATGTTGTTTTTTGCCATCATTGTAAGCCTGCCACAAACACACTATATGATACATTTATTAAACATAAGAATTCGGGATGCACGATATATCAGTGAACATATTAGAATCGGCCGATATTAGCTTCAAAATGCAAACATCGGTAACGGCCAGATGTCTAGTTTACCGCTGATGTTAAAAAACGATGTCAAAGCTGACGTGCATACCTATATAACGTAGGTACACGATGTAATGACGCCACGTAACATTTTGCGCTACACTTTAACACAGCATTCCTAACCTAGCCCACAATGTCTGCTGTGTGGATAGAGCAGTCAACGAGTCGAGCAGTCATTTGAAAGAGGTAAGACATTTTCAGCAAGACATTAAAGCAAGCTACTGGGGTAACTAGCTTTAGCTTGGTACCTAGCTAGCACCAATACAACGAGCCTGAAAACAATGAGCAGTAGAACCTGCAGTCATTTTCATTATTCTTAGCAAAGATTTAGGAATCCTTGTAAGTTGTTGTTCGCCTATGGAAATTGAACTTCAATTCATGAAAATAAATAGCTAGCCAGCTACTTAACCCTGTTGCCCAAAGCTAACGTTATAAGCAGCCAGCTAGCTTCATCTGGCTAGTGATGCCCGACCAGACCTGGTTATGTGTTGTGAAGCTAGCCACAATAAGGATTAGGCACAATAGTGGAATTTTTGGTTTGCCTTCAAAATAAGTGTCATTGACAGTGACGCAAATTAATAGAGAGAGAATAATTGTCATACTTTTATTTTGAAGGCTAACCGCAAAGTCCACTATTGTGGCTAATCCTTATTGTGGCTAGCTTCACCTAGATGGGTCCGACCATCATTAATCAAATAAGAGCTGTCTTATAAATTAGGGTTATTCTAGATGACATTACATTGTTTTCCTATGTTTTTGGAAAAGAACATTGTTTGCATTCATGAGCTAGCTAGCTTTTTTTTAATGAGCAGCACTGTAGGATGCGCGAGACAACTTTACCACCATCATAGCATACGTATTGATGAATCGTTGTGACATACATATTAATTACACTATCATTAATTTCATATTAACTCAGTCAAATTAATGAACGTGTTAAATTATTGTGATGTGTAGTATTATTCAGGTCCTGATTGGTCAACAAGCTTTTTTGACGTATCTTTTTTTGACATGGAAAGACCCAAACTGCGTTCCGTAGAAAACCTGATTGAGAATGAAACGACTGAACAAATTAACAACGAAACAGCACAGCAAGTAAATGAAAGAAATAGGTTGATGTTTTACTGGTAATGGGGACATACATAAATGCCAACAAAATACATTTTTGGTGCGTGTGTGTAACCTTTATTTAACTAGGCAAGTCAGCTAAGAACAAATTCTTATTTACAATGACGGCCCGGGCAACGCTGGGCCAGTTGTGCGCCGGCCTATGGGACTCCCAATCACAGCTGGTTGTAATATAGCCTGGATTTGAACCAGGAACCTCTGCGTCAACTACTTAACTGTAACAGAATGCTTAAAAGGCCACTTTCTTTGTCAAGGAAAATGTCAGATATCGGTATTGGCCAAAAATGTAATGTCGGTGCATCACTAATAAGAATGAGTGAGTTTTTGTTACAACCCGGCTTGTGACGAAGAGCTCTTATAGGACCAGGGCACAAATAATAATATAAAAATAATCAGTAATTTTGCTTGTTATTTAGCTATCTTTTATATAAAACCTTATTTGTTCATTTAAAAAACTCACCACCGGTTAATGAGAAGGGTGTGCTTGAAAGGATGCACATAACTCTGCAATGTTGGGTTGTATTGGGGAGAGTCTCAGTTTTAAGTCATTTTCCACACAGTCTGTTCCTGTATTTAGTTTTCATGCTAGTGAGGGCCGAGAATCCACTCTCGCATAGGTATGTGGTTGCTAAGGGCATCAGTGTCTTGCCAAGGCAAATCGCTGAGCGCAGCCATATCCAGAAATCTGGCAATAGCTTCTGATTAAATTACATTTTCACAGAACTGCTTGTTGCAATTTATGAGGCTGTCTTGTTCAGATATTGGGAAGTGGACTTGCATGAAAGGATAACGAATCCAGTTGTGTCATCCATTTCGGGAAAGTAATTGCGCACCCAGCTCACTCAGGTGCTTCCCTATATCACATTTGACGTTGTCCGTAAGCTTGTTCATTTGCACACAAAAAAAAATCATACAATGATGGAAAGACCTGTGCGTTGTCCTTGTTAATGCAGCCAGAACTTAGCCTGAATTTTGTCCCTCACATTCAGTATAGTTGCAGAGAGTCCCTGTAATCCTAGATTCAGATCATTCAGGCGAGAAAAAACATCACCCAGATAGGCCAGTTGTGTGAGAAACTTGTCATCGTGCAACAGGTCAGACAAGTGAAAATGGTCAGTAAAGACAACTTTAAGCTTGTCTCTCAATAAAAAATAAAAAACATTAATAATTTGCCCCTTGATAACCAGCACACTTCTGTATGTTGTAAAAGCGTTATATGGTCACTGCCCATATCATTGCATAATGCAGAAAATACACGAGTTCAGGGGCCTTGCTTTAACAAAGTTAACCATTTTCACTGTAGTGTCCAAAACGTATTTCAAGCTGTCAGACATTCCCTTGGAAGCAAGTGACTCTCGGTGGATGCTGCAGTGACCCAAGTGGCGTCGGGAGCAACTGCTTGTACATGCGTTACCACGCCACTATATCTCCCTGTCATGGCTATTGTGCCATCCGTACAGATACCAACATATCTTGACCAACAAAGTCCATTTGTCACAAAGCTGTCCAGTACTTTAAAAATATTTTCATGTTGTCCTAGTTTCCAGTGGTTTGCAGAAGAGGATGTCTTCCTTAAAACCTCTTTAAACCTCTTAAGTCGACCCCCTACTTTTTCGAACATTCTGTTAAAAATCGCGCAATTTCAGCGTCCTGCTACTCATGCCAGGAATATAGTAATGTGTGGATAGAAAACACTCTCACGTTTCTAAAACTGGTTAAATCACGGCTGTGACTATAACAGAGCGTCTGTTTCATCGAAAAGCACAAGAAAAACTGATCACTGAACTGGAAAAAATATCCATGTGCCACTTGCATGTATTGTTTAAGGGACATGAAATTAAATGGGGCCGAGATTGCAAGTCCTACAGCTTCCACACAATGTCGCCAGTCTTGTCAATTGCCTTCTCGTTGTTTCTTGGTCAAACGAGGGTAGCACAACGAGTGTAGCTTTAATTCAGTACCCTGCATGTGTGTTTTAATGAACGTTTGAGTTTTAACGAGTGCTATTAGCATTTGGCGTAGTGCATTTGCATTTGCTGATGGCTAGATGGGACGATTGCGTCTCGGGTCGACTTAAGAGGTTTTAATTGACCACCCATAAACATAACGGACATATACCAGGAGCTGTGCCAGGCCCGCCACGTCTGTTGACTCATCCAACTGTAACGCATATAATTCACTGGCTTGTATACGAAGAAATAATTGTTTCAAAACATCTCCTGCCATGCCACTGATGCGTCGTGAAACAGTGTTGTTTGATGAAGCCATTGTTTAGTTTGCTTTTCCCCACAGCATTGTCCCAGACATATCCACAGCAGCAGGAGGAATTAAGTCCTCCACAATAGAATGGGGCTTGCCTATCCTAGCCACTCGGTAGCTCACCATATAAGATGCTTCTAGCCCCTTATTAATGGTATCTGTTGCTTTATTACATGTCTTACTCTTCAAAAGTCATCTTTATTCTCGCCTTAAATCATTTTCACATTGTTTTGTTTATAAATGTCTGCGCAAGATTTCTCACGAGAGAGTAATGGTTTTGATTGGTTGTTAATTATTTGACTAGGCTACCTGTTTGACTTATTCACTGAACACTAGATGGTTTAACTTTATTCTTGGCAGTGAAACTAGGCTACTCGGGTTAGAAAAAAACATCACCCAAATATGTATAACCCTGTTTGAAAAATATAAATGCACGGTTTGAAAATGTGGGGGAAATTAATTAATTATCACATTTTTATTTGTTGTACCCCTGGGGGTACAGACTAATGGTGGGGTCTCAGAGCAGATGTCCTAGATTTGAATATTGTCGACGTCGCCAGGTCTCTGCTGTCACTCTCTGGCCTGTCTGACTGCCGTCGAACACGTGACCAGCAGCTGTTGTCAGCATAGAGGTTTTAACATGTCGCCCTATAAATACCTCTGCGCTTCCAGGAGTAAATCAATTGGAGGCAAATGGTCAAACTCAAGAGACACGAAAACAAACTCAGTCCCAGTGATTGACATTTACCTAAACATCATGCCTAATCTTTCATGATCAAGGCACACAGGAAAGGCTGTTTACATGTACAAAGATTGCATGTAACATGTCAGTCATCCCAATTGAATTAATGTGGGGTTTTGCCTTGGGGGGCAGATTTTGTGTCTGGTGTAGTGCTTGTGTGCCTGATGCCACTGTTAACCTTTTGGGATGACAGTTGGCAGCTGTCAATGCATCTGGGCTGGTCCAGGTGGCACACAGTGGCAGGAGAACTGGCTGCCCAGCCAGCTCCCTAGAAGAGCTCAAGGCAGACCATATCATGTCCTCAGGCACTGTTAGACATCTGTGTTTACCAAAATACTTAATGCGAGTTGTGCCTTGGTCATGGTATGTGTACACACTTGTGGATCAGTCACTGTGGAAATGAGTGCCACATTAAAAGTAAGTGGACACCCCTTCAAATTAGTGGATTCGGCTATTTCAGCCACACCCGCTGCTGACAGGTGTATAACATCGAGCACACAGCCATGCGATCTCCAAAGACAAACATTGGCAGTAGAATGGCCTTACTGAAGAGCTCAGTGACTTTCAACGTGGCACCATCATAGGATGCTACCTTTCCACCAAGTCAGTTTGTCAAATTTCTGCCCTGCTAGAGCTGCCCCATTCAACTGTAAGGGCTGTTATTGGGAAGTGGAAACGTCTAGGAGCAACAACTGCTCAGCTGCGAAATGTTAGGCCACACAAGTTCACAGAACGGGATGCTGGAACGCCGAATGCTGGAACGTGTTATAATGGTCTCACTACCGAGTTCCAAACAGCCCCTGGAAGCACGTCAGCACAAGAACTGTTTGTCAGGAGCTGAAATGGGTTTCCATGGTCGAGCAGCCGCACACAAGCCTAAGATCACCATGTGCAATGCCAAGCGTTGGCTGGAGTGATGTAAAACTCGCCGCCATTGGACTCTGGAGCAGTGAAAACACATTGTCTGGAGTGATGATTCACGCTTCACCATCTACCAGTCAGTGGATGAATCTGGGTTTGGCAGATGCCAGGAAGACTACCTGCCTTAATGCATAGTGCCAACTGTAAAGTTTGGTGGAGTAGGAATAATGGTATGGGGTTATTTTTCATGGTTCGGGCTAGGCCCCTTAGTTCCAGTGAAGGGAAATGTTAACGCTACAGCATACAATGACATTCTCAATGATTCTGTGCTTCCAACTTTGTGGCACCAGTTTGACAGCATGACAATGCTCCCGTGCACAAATAGAGGTCCCTACAGAAACTGTTTGTTGAGATCTAATCGCTCAACAAAAGTGCCCGACCTCACTAATGCTCTCGTGGCTGAATGGAAGCAAGACCCTGCAGCAATGTTCCAACATCTAGTGGAAAGCATTCCCAGAAGAGTGGAGGTTGTTATAGCAGCAAAGGGAGGACCAACTCTATATTAATGCCCATGATTTTGGAATGAATTATTTGAAAAGCAGGTGTCCTCATACTTTTGATCATTCAGTGTCATTTTGCTTGGGTGCCCAGCTGGTTGACTGTTCTGCTCTTGTTTCAGTAGCCGGATAGAGCTGGGGGATGTTACGCCCCACAACATTAAACAGTTGAAACGCCTCAACCAGGTCATCTTTCCCGTCAGCTACAATGACAAGTTCTACAAGGACGTGCTCGAAGTGGGAGAGCTCGCCAAGCTAGGTAAGACGAGACGGGCTTACCCAATGACGTAGTCCCTTGTAGTCTGATATTGATGCACTTGTTTTGGTTGTTATGGAGTGTTGTGAGAAAATGCTACATGGCACTGATGTGTAATACCTCTGACCCTGTGTTTGTAGCATACTTCAATGACATTGCGGTGGGGGCAGTGTGCTGCAGAGTGGACCACTCTCAGAACCAGAAGAGACTGTATATCATGACACTGGGCTGCCTAGCGCCCTACCGCAGGTTAGGCATAGGTATGGCGCGGATCTTTTTGTTTTCGTACATCGACAATAGCCAGCTTCACACCATATTCACTTGTATCCTCTTACTGTTTGCAGTTTTTTTTTACATGTTATATATATATATATATATATTTTTTTTATATACATAATCTTAAGCAACCTAAGTGGGACAACCACATATCAGTCATAGCTACTATATTGAGGGAAAAGGTATTTACCATCTGCCAAGTCAGAGCTAGTCACTGGTGTTGCATCTTGTCAAACTCCTGATCTTCTCTCTTGTATTGTGACCAGGAACAAAGATGCTGAACCATGTGTTAAACATCTGCGAGAAGGATGGCACCTTTGACAACATTTACCTGTAAGTCTATAATGAAGGATCTGTGTTCTGCGTCTTAAAGCACTTACAGATGTGCCACGGTAAACGGCAATCAAACCACAAGAGACTGCCTACCGTATGTAGAGACCAGCGCTTCCGGTTGTCAGCTTGAATGTTGTCATTAAAACATTGTTTGATTGGTTGACAACTCCGCTCATTGGTCAACCATGTGCAGCGGCCGCTTAAGACTTAAAGCTAATTGTCATATTTTGGCGTCTCGAGTGCCAAGCCAGCAGCGCCGCTCACGGGAACGTGGACCACAATCCACAGCGCTAGCAAAGCTGCCTGCGATTTGCCACCCTACTCCCATGGAAGTTTACCTTTGGTGCTTAGTCTGTAAGCTCTTTACTGTGCATCTCAGTATTTCTAGTATTTCTCAGTATTTCTAAATGGGCTCTTCTCATGTCCTTCTCATGGAAAAGCCCTGCTATTGAGATGCATCCTCAGTGGTCAGTTGAAAATGTTTGTCATCCCTTACCTCCTAATTCACACGCTTCTATCTGCGTTGACCCTTTTTGAACTAACTCTTTTGACTCATTACATACCCTGCTGCTACAGTTTATTATTTATCCTGTTGCCTAGGTATATGTACATGTCTACCTCAATTACCTCGTACCCCTGCACACCGATTCAATGCTCGTACCCTGTGTATATATATCCAAATTATCATTACTCATTGTGTATTTATTCCTTGTGGTATAATTGTTCTATTATTTCTCTTCTCTGCATTATTGGGAAGGGCCTGTAAGTAAGCATTCCGCTGTTGGTCTACACCTGTTTATGACGCATGTGACAAATAAAATGTTATTTGATTTGGATTCATTCTCTCATCTGACAGTCACGTGCAGATCAGCAACGAGTCGGCCATCGACTTCTACCAGAAGTTTGGCTTTGAGATCATCGAGACGAAAAAGAACTACTACAAGAGGATAGAGCCTGCAGACGCCCACGTGCTTCAGAAGAGCCTGCGCAGCCCGTGTGCGCCCCCTGGGGAAGAGCTGCAGAAGACCGAGTAGGGGCTGCAGCCTCTGGAAAGAGCATGGTCGTGCCCCCCTCCCCCAGAAACAGAACTGTGACAGATGCTTATGGGTCGACACATTCACCACTTTCTTCAAAGGATGTTAAAAAGAAAGAAACAAAAAATCTAAGTTTAAAAAAAACAAAACATGGCATTTTTATTTTGCAAAAAAAGTCCCAATAAAAGATTTTTAAAAACTAATCTAAGGGTTCAGAATCCAAAAGTTCTCAGAAAAGCTGCAGACTTAGGACAGTTTAGAAATGTTGGGGGGGTTCTGTGCTTGCCAATCATACTTTTTGTGTTTGAGTTTTTAAAAGCAGTTATAAAGGTAAGGGAACATATCTTTGGTGTCTGGACAAAAAAAACAATAGAACTGAATAGGAAAAAAATGTACGGTAAGAGACTATCGTTGACGAAGGAAGTCCCCAACTGGCAACATTATTAATGCTTTGAGTCGTCATGGTGACTCCTTCATAACACTGAACTCCAGCCCATCACCACCCGAGCCCAGGAACTTATGGGAAGTTTTTACTGGTGGTTGAGACTTCCTGTTTCTTCTTCTGGCAATATGCGAAGTGTGAGCCTTGCATAGGGGATGCAGTTCTTCTTCGTGACGTCAAAGCTCTGACGCCACTCCGGAGGGGGAAAGGAGAAATGAGAGCCCTCGTAGAATGGGCATGAGGCGGCTTGATGAACAGTTTCAAGGTGTGGGAAGATTTGGGGGAGTGGATTCTCCTTTTGTTTCTGAATGGTTGTTTCTCAACCCATCTTTAATTCTCTCTTCAGCTCTTTTTTTTCTTTTTTTCTTAAATGCCAACTGGCTCAGGGCTTCTCCTGGGCTTGCCACAGATGCTGTGTGAGAGTGTTCAGGAAACCCTCAGAGTTCGGGGTGTGAGATGGGCAAAGATGTATGAGATCAAAGGATATAACTGGTGTCTTAAGATGTTGATGTTTTTGTCAAAGTACAAAGATGGAACAAGACATCCAGTAGGAGGGGGTGTGTACCCAGTCTGTATTTACAATAATTGTGGCACCAATCTACTGTATCTCCATTTCAGGACTAGAGCAGTTCAATTGACTGGCTAAGATGGAGAGCTCTCTGCCTTGGTGGAGTGCATGAATGAGTTTGTTGTGGATGCTTCTGTTTAGATTGGCACTTTATAGTTAGCCTGACTACTGTCTGGTACCGAGACTAACCTTTTAGTAGGAGGTTGTAACCAAGTCAACTAGATTTCTCCAGTAACCTTTCTGTGCGCTTCACTCATGACCATCTATTCAACATTGTGGGAAGGTTGCATGTTGGTTTGGGAGTTTCCTCTGTGGGCCCCTCAGAACAGGACCAGAAGCCCAGGAGAAACCTTGCCGACTGCATGCTGGGAGAGTAGCCCCCCTCCATTGTTGTAAAAGCATGGTTTGTTTTCTTTGAAGAATTTTATATTTTCTGGAGCTCTATATTGTAAGACTTTTTAACCACCTAAATAAAAATAAATACTATTTGCATTGTGGGTTCATGTTTAATTCTTTGTATATCCAAAACCACTGTCCAAGACTGGGATATGGAGCAGACTGAAAACAGTAATGAAGAAGCCTATTTGAAACTAGTCCATATTGCACAAGCGTATTTCAGAGGGAATGTTGATCATCTCCTTATACTCAGATAATCTTTATTATCCCTGAGGGGAAATTTGCTCTACAGCAGGAAGTCCAAATACATGAGTATGAAAATGCACTATTGTACAACAAGCTCAAATCTGACTTTCAATGGTTTGTACAGTGATCCTGCTTGAGCCGTCAATCTTTCAAATCACATTCCAGGACTATGACCCAGTACATATTTTGATTGGATCATAGACCGAATCTCTAGATTCCAATTCGTTTCA
Organism: Oncorhynchus tshawytscha; assembly: GCF_018296145.1. Taxonomy (NCBI): domain Eukaryota; kingdom Metazoa; phylum Chordata; class Actinopteri; order Salmoniformes; family Salmonidae; genus Oncorhynchus; species Oncorhynchus tshawytscha. The sequence goes on along the minus strand of NC_056457.1, from coordinate 24,411,607 downwards.
GTTTATCTACGCCTCTTTCTCCTTACTACTTGATGTTTGGGTTAGGTTGTGAAAGTTGATTGGATCCTGATTGGTTGATATGAGGGCGTTGTGGGACAACCACTCCTGCAACATACCATGACTTATTGGATATTTATTCAATCATAATTTATTGAAGTTCTTGTCTCATCATTGATTCGCTGCATGCTAACGTGCCAATTATTTGTTTAGCATAGCAACGTCGAAGGATTAGAATGAAAAGACTGGGTCAAAACATGAAAAACTAACTAATGCTGCGCTTGGATCGTATTTCAGTGAGAGCACGATGGTAAATGCCTTCACGGTAAACGGGACTTGCAGCCAGAGTTCAAATATCTCATCTTTTTGCCGTGAGCCATATCATAATTTTCTACCGGATGTTGTTTAGCAGTGATTTGTTTACTGAAATTACCATAGCAACGCGTGCCATCGTGCTGGCTTACTTTTGCGGTCACCCGCTTTCTTCTTTTTTAATAAATAAAAAACGCTTTCTTGTCCCGAAATGCCGACTGGTATGGCCGTTTTTGCGTCCCTCTTCTAACGCAGCATAACGACCAGCCGTCCCACTTGTAATTAATTTGGAATATTCGGTGAGGGTTGTTGACGTCGAGAGAGGCTACTAGCCTCATGTCATGAATAGCCATCTCGAGACAACTCAAACTTGCCGGGGTGTCACGTGGCCTACTTATATCAGTACAATCGTAACAACATAAGCATTATATTATATCAAATAAACCTCACGTGGCAAATAAGACATTCACTGTTTTGTTTAGCAAATTCGACACTGGCCTCCATTCTAAAAATAAAAAGATACTCCACCTGCTGGAGGGAAACAGATTTTCCGCCGAGTTGGGCCTCTTCCTCCTCTCTGGGAAAACCAAAGTTTTGACAGGAACTAAATTCCAAAATGGGGAAGGTACAGGTAAGTTGCTAGCTAATTAATTTAATTAATTTTCCTAATTCACAAGTGATTTGACAATCAAAAGGGTGATTTGCCAATTTTTCCAGGCGGCCTTTTGATTGCATTATTTTGTTCACTAAGTAAGCTTGATGTGAAGCCAGCTAGCTAACACTGCTAGCTAGCAAGCTGGAGGGTGGGTGTTTAGATTTCCACGATATTGTTATCCCATGTACTGTGCATGTGAGTATGATTGTTGTGTTTTATTTCTGTCGTTCAAATTAATACTTCAAAAGAGGGCTTATTTTATGCGAACCTACTTTAACATCAAGATAGCAGTGCTAGTTAGCTAATGAGCTAACGTTAACTACCTAACAAGTAAGTTAGGTTCAAAATGGGGATGTTTATGGGTCAACTCACTTTGCCAACATCACGTTTGTTCTCCAAGAATAACCGCTATTGCCCGCAATATATTTCATTCAAGGCAGCATGTCAGATAATATGAATTCATTATTTTCAGGTAGCTAACTGGGATAACCGACTCGCTCAGCGTTGGACTAAGCTCATTGTTTACATGTAAGGCCACAGTATCTTTAATTCCAACGACCTGGTTATTGGCAAGGGTCAGCTTTCCGCATATCGTCCCTTCTTGTTGTGATAAATAGATGCAGCACAGTGTTATTCAGAATAAACACAGCTAACCAGTAGATGGTGATTATCACAGAATTTCAACCATATAAATGCTTAATAACAAAACTGGTGTGTGGCTCATGTCTGACCTTACAAATTAGTTGTTAACATCATGGGGCTACTTGCATTTGGGAGGACTGTTGCTGAACAGCCGTGTCTTATTCATGAGTGTGCATCTGTTACATATTTATAATCAAGTGTTTTGTCTAGTCATCATCCCTCCTCACTCCTTGGTCTCTTATGTTTGGGTTGCAGGTCGGCCAGGGAAGGAATTTGATGGTAGGCCTGCAAGCGGGGTGACCAGTGCCTGTTATACAGGCAGTAGAGTAGGCCAGGATGCCAGAGATGACAGAGAACCAGACTCCTGGCCATAAACCACGGTAAGGGCAAATCAATTCTCCTGCATTTAAGTTTTCAGGCACACAACATTGTCTAGCCTCTTTATCCATTTTCTCTTTCAGAAAGAAGAAAAACAAGGAATCTCACAATGCAGGTGAAATATTGTTGTTGTAGTTTGGCCTTTCCTGTCATTTCCCAGCATTTCCTGGGAGTGACTCACTAAGTTTTTGTTTGTTTTGTTTGGTTGTCCTTAAGTTGAGAGACAGCGAAAAGAGAAGATCAATGCTGGAATTAACCGTATTGGGGACCTTCTACCATGTTCCCAGGCACTGAAGCAGGTAACACAGGCTACGTTTAGACAGGCAGCCCAAATCTGATATTTTCATTAATTGGTCTATTGCCCAATCAGATCAGCTATTAAAAATCCTGAGCTTTGCAGCGGTCTAAGGCACTGCATCGCAGTGCTAGAGGCGTCACTACAGACCCCGGTTCGATCCTGAGTTGTATCACAACCGGCCGTGATCAGGAGTCCCATAGGGCAGCGCACAATTAGCCCAGCATCATTAGGGTTAGGGAAAGGTTTGGACGGGGTAGGCCGTCATTGTAAATAAGAACAAATTCTTAACTGACTTCCCTAGTTAAATAAAGGTAAAAAAATAAAATATCTGATTTGAAATGATCTTATGTGATTGGTCAAAAGACCAATTAGTGCAAAACAGATCATAATTGACCTGTCTGTGTAAACACAGCCACACACACACTCCTTTGTGTGTTTTTGCACCGAACCATAGAACTTACGGGCTCGGTTCTTTTCTCAAGGTGTGATATTTATCCTTTGGTCTGAGGCTGTAGCTCCTGTTGATATCCTGCTGTATGCGTTTGTCTTGTGTCAGTCTCCATGTAAATCCCATGCTGACATCCCCTTCGTCTTTAGAGTAAGAACATGATCCTTGACCAGGCCTACCTTTACATAAGTGAGCTGCAGAAACAAAATGACGCCATGCTTCTCGAAGGGGGAGAACAAGTACAAGGTGTGTGCTTCACAATAAGTATGGTGTGACAGTGCATTTTCCAATTTGTTTGCTTGCATTTTACAGTGTTTGAGCGTACACGTCTAGTTGTGCCAGTCTGTCTACATACAGTGTTTGAATCTACCTGTGTGAGTTACTGATAATATATGCCATTTGGCAGATGCTTTTATCCGAAGCTGTTTTTGCATACATTTAACATACAGGTGTTTGAGAGTCTGTGTTGACGACCACTCATCCTTGTTGTCTCCAATCCCTGCAGTTGAGGAGATCCGGCGGCTGCGGCATCAGCTGGACGAGCTGCGGCGGGAGAGCGGCCATTACATTGAGTTGCTCAAAGCCCACGACATCAACTTCCTGGACGACCCCACCGTCCACTGGAAGGGAAAGCTGCGCTGTGCAAAGGTCGCCAAAGTAACGCCCACTCACCAGCTCCCCAAAGGAATTATTGTCTACTCCAATGGGAATGTGATATGCCCAGCAGGGAAGGAACCTAGTCCAGCTTCCGATCTGGGGAAGCAACCAGTCATGGCTGGGATTGTTCAGTCGTCTTGTGACATCACAGCAGGGGTTAGGGTGAACGTGGCTCTTCAGCACGTCAGTGTCCCTTCCTCTGCCCCTCCGCTCCTCCCTAAGGCAACCCTAGCCCCTATAGTGTCTACACCTGGCATGAAGCTGGTGGAACAGTGTGTAGAAGAGGTACCTTTAGCCCCCAAACTACCCCCCTCTGTGTCCTACATCACCCTCCAGGGTATCTGCCCACTCCCCACGATCACTGCAGCCTTCCCCCAGCCTGCCACCCCAGCCCCTAGTCTCCCCGTTGCAGCCAGTTTGGCCACCCCACTCTCGCTCCATCCTGTCCCCAGCTTTACAGCCCTTCCCCAGGTCATAACCACCCAGAACGCTGCCATCAGGACTATGAGCTATACGACTATCAACAGCAGCCCAACCATCCTCGGGGCCAGTGCAGCAGGGAGCACACAGACCACCTGGACTACCTTACAGCTGGCTGGGAACACAGTGCAACCTGTCTGCCAGTCACTCCCCACCCCAGAGACTAGCACCTCTGGGCAGCAGAGTATCCAACAGATTGTGGGCACTAAACTATCAGTTCAACCCATTCATATTCAAATGAGGCCACAGGTAACCATACAGCCCCAGGCACCCATCACTGCCCATATCCAAGCCCAGCCTTCCATCCAGAGGACACCCCAGCTACGGCCAGCTATCCTGGCCCAGCACCAGCCCCATCCAGTCATGGCTTCCCAGCCACACTGTACTGTCCTCCCTCAGTCAGCCATCATGCCCCAGCCTGCTGCGGTAGCCCACTCAACTATGATATCACGACCTCAACCTGCTGTACAACAACAGGCAACAGTCCCCTCCCATCCACAGACTGTCCTCATGACTCAACCCCAACCAGCTATGCTTCCTCAGGTCCAGGCTCAAGCCCACCCCCAGGCAGCTGTTAGGCCCCTCCTCCAGACCATGCAGGTATTGCAAATGAACCCTACTGGGACAGCAACTGCTGGGGTAACGACTCCCCAGAACACTAACAACCCGAGTGTTGTCATCCTACAGCAGGCCAGTCCCTGCTCAGCCCAGTCGGTTGTCAGTGACGACTTAACCAATCAGACGCCTTGTCAGCACATCGTCATCATCCAGGCCTCCAATCAGCCTCCACCTCCTCAGAACCCTCAGGTTGGCATGGTGCCCGCAGCAGCACCCAATCAGATTGTCGCTACCAGCTCCACAACTTCCACCACTGGGCAACAGATCGTTGGGGGTAAACAGTTGGTTCACATTCTACCACGTCCCGTCCCTCAAACCCAGACACCCCAAGCCCCCCCGGTTCCCCCGAACCCTCAGACCATCACTGTGAACGGGCAGGTGTTTGCCTTGCAGACCATGAAGACCTCTGAAAAGTCAGGCTGTAAGGGTGGCCAGAGCAGTCTCCAGCTGATCCAGCCCAGCACCGCTGAGGAGCCCAGCACTGCTAAGGAGCCCACCACCAACATGCACACCCTGGGAGCCCTCAGCAGCCTCAACCAGAGCATCTCACAGGGCATGCCGTCATGCATCTCCACCCAGAGTAACGTCCAGCGACCGTCCCTAGCCTCACCATCCTACTCTATAGTGCCACAGCAGAAGCCATCTTCTGTCCCCATTTTAGCAGCTCCACACAGTTCCCCCGTCAGGCAGATCCCCAGTGTGACTCCACACAGACCAGGGCTGGCGATGGGTACAGGGAAGGCCTTGTGGAGTCAGCCTGAAACAGCCTCAGTGCCCAGACCTAAGAGGGCCATCACCAAGAGGACCAAGTTAGTGAGTAAGAATGAGCCCAAACAGGGACGGCCTGTCACCATCTCAGCGAAGCCAGTGGCTTTAACAGGGGACCGTCTGGAACAAGAGGTCACTGTGCCTCAGGGAATCCCATCCTCTGTTGCTGTGACAGTTCAGCCAAAGCCACTCCCTGTCAGCACTACAGCTAACACACCCACAGTTAGTAGTAGTGAGGCTTCAACACAGACCAGACCTGTTGAGCTTAGTATCAACTCTACACTGTCCTCTCCTGAAAGTAATAGTGTGACTACTAGTTCATATAGTGGACCAACTGTCTCCAGTGAATGCACCACACGGAGTAAAACCTCTGTGACAAGTGTCACTCTGTGTACAGCAGCAGTTAGTAGTAGTAGTATTTTTAGCTCCACACAGAGTGAACTCATTATCACTAGTGTTGTGAGTCTAGCTACTGTCACTTCTGCAGCAGATAAGCCTACAGTCACTTCTACTGTTTCTTCTCAGAGTAAACAACCTGCGGTCGCCATTAGTGACAGGTCCACTCACCTCAGACCTACAGTCACTTCTACTGTTTCTTCTCAGAGTAAACAACCTGCGGTCGCCGTTAGTGACAGGTCCACTCACCTCAGACCTACAGTCACTTCTACTGTTTCTTCTCAGAGTAAACAACCTGCGGTCGCCGTTAGTGACAGGTCCACTCACCTCAGACCTACAGTCACTTCTACTGTTTCTTCTCAGAGTAAACAACCTGCGGTCGCCGTTAGTGACAGGTCCACTCACCTCAGACCTACAGTCACTTCTACTGTTTCTTCTCAGAGTAAACAACCTGCGGTCGCCGTTAGTGACAGGTCCACTCACCTCAGACCTACAGTCACACAGAACAGACAGCCGGTCACTACTATCAGCACTGTGCAAACTAGATCAACTATCACTAATGGCAGTTCTAGACAGAGCAGATCTACTGGTGCCTGTTCCACAGAGACTAGATCTAGGTCTACGGGTGTGATGTCTTCAGCAGCATGTCAACCCTCAGTCAGCACTGTAAACTCAATAGGAAATAGACCAGTGGTGTCTCTCCAGTCTGCTCAGCTCAATTCGTCATCACAGGGTCAGACCAAGCCAGCCAACAGCCAGGAGTCTCAGCCTACAACCCAGACCCAGTCCCAGCCCGTGGCTTCTCCTTCGGGCCCCTCCACTCCAACCCTCTGTTCTGGCGCCCTGTCTTTACCCTCACCCTCTGTAACAGTCCCCATGACCATGCCATCAGAATACAGGAAATGGGTCCCCTATAACAGACCCTCCACCCAGCAAATGACCATGCCCACTTCCACACCATCCCATCCTGCTGAGCTCAAAGTGACAGCGGTGTCAGGCAGGGAGAAGGAACCTCAGGCAGAGAGCCACCCCAGTGCAGCGATGGAGAAAGCGAGCGTGAGGAGTGATGCTGCTCCCTCTAGAATGGACTACACTCTCCCACAGCAGGTGTACGTGCTAGACCACGAACCCTTGGATCAGCCTCCGGCTCCTAATAGACAGACTGACTCGCTCATGTCTGGTGGCGCAGGTGGTGGAAGGGGCTTCTCTGTGGCGTCTATGCTTCCGACCGGCCACAGTGTCAGTTCCCCGCCAGGTCATTTTGGATCGTTTACTTTTGCCAGTGAGCAGACTGATATCCTGGCTATGTTGGAGCAGGACAGTCCTGGGAGGAGGGTGGGGGGCTGCACCGTGGACAACTCCACCTCAACAAACACCCCAACACCTGCATGGGAACCCAACTCCAAGTCCCAGCAAGCCTCCAACAGAAAAGAGAGGAGTGCTGGACAACAGACAAAGCTCACCAAACCGATGGAGACTCCAGTGGCTAAACAGGTGTCTGTTAGGGTCCAGGCTGGAGATCAGACATTTGCAGTCAGACATCCACAGAACATCTCCTTCTCCCAGTCCCACTCTCACCCCCAGAGCCAGGCTCAGTCTGGTACTTCCGGGACCCTCAGCATCAACAACCTGATCCGGCCCAGCTCCAGTCAGCAGCAGGCCTACCCAGGCTCCCTCAGTCTGGCTGGGCAGCTGGGCTCAGTCCCATCCCCTGTAGGGAACTCAGCCCATGTTTCCCAAACCTCCACCCCTGTCCTTCCTCCCTTCTCAGGCTCAGTCCAGCTGAACGAGTACGCCCCCCTGATGAGGCCCCAGGTGGGGGTGGGTGAGCCGCGATACATCAAGGACTTGTCCAAGAGGCCAGCCCAGGATGATGTGATACTGTCCAGCAGTAACAAGCGACAGAAGACCTGCTCGTCGGCCTCTAACGTGGGCCGCATGGAGGTCAAACCCCTGGACCACAGCCAGATGATGGTACCCCAGCTACCCCCTACCACCTCATCCATCATGACCAGGATCAACCCAGACGGAGTGGGTACCCTGTTCTCGGGCAACACCTTCATGAGTACAATGCTCCGACCCACCGAGAGCCACTGCACCCCCCAGCTGCCCACACAGGAACACAACCAACCAGGTGTGCTCCACCTTCCCCATGGCCACCCCCAGCATGGGGCACCCCAGCCAGGCCAACACCTCGGGGGCAACCCCTACCTGAAGCAGCAGCAACAACAACAACAACAACAGGAGCACCAGGGGCACCACCTGTACCAGCTCCAGCATCACCTGACCCAGCCTGACCCTGCACACCTCCACAGCCTCCACCAGAGGGCGCTTCAGCAGGTCCAGAAGAAGCGGGGGCTGGTTGGAGGGGGTCAGAAACAACACCACCAGGAGAAGGGAGGAGTTCAGCAGCACCAGCATCAACAGTCACAACAATCACATCAACAACAACCTCAAACACAGCAGCAGCACCAGCAACAGTCACAACAACAGCACCAACAGCAAACACAACAACAGCACCAACCACAAGCCCTGTCACAGCAGCAACATCTGCAACAACACCCTCAACAGCAGCACCAGCAGCAGAGCTCCCACTCCAGACACCAGCACCTCCAGCAGCAACAGATCCAGCACTTTGGGTCGCAGCACCAGGAGAAGAGCTGTGAGGCCCAGCCAGGACCAGCGGGACCCAGAGGTCACCACAGCAGCCACCTGGCCCAGGAACACCTCAAGGTACAGGAACTACTGAGGCTGTGTTGAATACATAATGATAATGATTTTATTATCTTGTTTTGTGGCTCTGAGTATACATTAAAAACATGTGCACGCCCTCCATTAGGATGATTTACAATAAAGTCTGTTTTCTGTATGTTTTTATCCATTATTTTCTTCTCTCCTCTTTCCCCTCCCTTCAGTCTGATCAGGACCACAGCACCATGCAGAGGCTGATGAGCTCTAGAAACCTGGAGCAGCACCTGACCTCCCAGCCCAGCAACCCTGCCTCCCAGCCCTCCGACCTGGGCTGTGTTCCCCCGCGCCAGGATCACCACCGCGTCTCCAGCTACTCTGCAGAGGCCCTCATTGGGAAGGGCTCGTCTAGTGATGAGCAGCAGCGCATGGTGCTCCATCTGCAGGCCACCCGCGGTACTACACAGGAACAGCCAGACCTACGGGGATACCTGGACACACCCAGAGTGAAGGGCAATGTCACACACAACCCTCAGAGCCGGCTGCCCCCAGACCACCCAGGTTCTGCAGACGTCCAGAGGGTCTCTGAGTGTCCTCCGTTTAAAACAATGGCCGGTGCTGAAGGGGGGCATCAGCTCGGGGGCTTTGAGGACATGACACCTAAATCAGGTCCCTCCTCTCAGAGAGGCCAGCAGGGGGGTTTCAGGATGAACCCGGGGCCTCCAGGGGATGGGCGAACCCGTGGGGGGTACAGTGGACCCCATCCTGGGACGCAGGGGGTGCAGATTGGTGCTCCAGGTCTTACCCGGGACCAGGAGGGGTGTCATCAGAGTTTTATGCAGAGTCTCCTGGAGCAGACCGACCACCAGAGGGCAGTCCAGTGCTGTCCTCCGGTCAGTATGGAGTACGGCTGTGTGTCTGGCAGCTCTGCAGGGGACATGCAGGCTAAAGCATCCAGCCCCAGTGTTCCTCCCACTCAGAAGGCCTCAACTATGAGGCTTGGGGAGGGCAACAAGGGCCACATTCCTCATGGTAGTGGGAACATGGGCACCCACCCAGGGGTACGGACAGGCCTCCCCCACCCCCTTACCCCTCACAACAGCTCTGAGCCAGGCCGCACCACAGCCTCCTCCAGACCGCCCACCGCAGTCAGCCAGCGCTCCCGCCACATCACCCAGGAGGCCCAGAGCGGGAAGCTGAGGCCTGGAGAGCGACCACGGTCAGGCAGCCTGAGACCTGGGAACCCCTTTGAGCCTGACGTCCACCTGCTGGGTCGACCACAGTCGGGGAGTGAGGCGCAGCGCAGCAGTATCGTTCGCTTTATGGCAGACAGTGCCCAGGTCTCCGGGGACAACAACCTGGTGCCTGACCAACACCTGGCCCAGAACTTTGGCTTCTCCTTCATGCCGGATGGAGGACTGAACCTCCCTCCTATCAATGCCAATTCTACTTTCATCCCCCCTGTTAGCCAGACCAACTCCTCCCGCCCCTCGTCCCTGCTCCCCGTAGAGCCGCAGAACACCTTACCCTCCTTCTACCCCTCCTACCCCCCTGCCGCCCACCCCAGCCTGGCCAGCGACATCCCCATCCAGTACTTCTCCAACCAGATGTTCACCAGCCCCGGCGCCGACAAGAGCAGTTCTGCCCCCCTCAACAACCGCTTCGGCTCCATCCTGTCTCCCCCGCGCTCCGTAGGGTTCGCCCAGGCAACCTTCCCCCTACTCTCAGACATGCCCCCTATGCCCATCAGCAACTCCTCTGGCATCACCCCACACCTGTCCAACTTCAGTCTCACTTCGCTGTTCCCTGAGATCGCCACGGCGATGCAGCCTGATGGTTCTGCCATGCCAATGTCCCCTTTGCTGTCGCTCTCCAACAATCCCTCTGCAGACTCAGGCAAGCAGCCCAACCGCCTCGCCCACAACATCAGCCATATCCTGGGGCATGATGGTAGCTCTGCCGTGTAGGTGAGGGGACTTAAGGTGTTGTCGTGCCAACGTGGCAGTCAGGAATGTTCTGATTCCATTTCAGATGAAACATTTATTGAGTTGTATTACGTGGAGTAATGTCATGGCCAATTGAATTGACAGGATTTCAACTGTTCTGTTTGGATTAAAGTGGGTGGAAGGGCTGGTGATCTTTTCTATTGGTCAGCTGAATGGTTTTTATCATATTATTTATGGTTAGTGTTATACTTTAACTTCCTGGCAGTTCTATCGATACCCTAACATGGCAGTGGGTGCCCTAGTTACTGAAGTCATAGCGTTCCACTGATCAGGCACTCCTATGGCTCTAGGATGGGGGAAATGAATCTCCTAAACCATATGGTTTGCAAATAGGTCTGACGTGATGACTTATCTGCTAGTAAAATGATATGAAGAGTTTTGTAATTTCATTGACTAACTTCTAAAAGAGATTTGAAAAACATGTGCACAAAATTCTCAAACTTAAATGTACTAACTTAAAATCAGGGTGTACAGTACAGAATATATGAGATGTTTTGTAAATACGTTTCTTATGATAATTGTTAGTTTGTGTGTATCTGTAAATAAATAAAGTTGATTAACATTTTTTATTGATTAGAACTTTGTAAATGTCCAGTTGTCATCAGTTTCCCTCCCTAATTAGTCACAGTACTGTAGGGGCCTTCAGTTGGGTGAAGGACAAATCAAGTGAGGGATGAATCTGAAATGGAATCTTTGATTACACCTAATTTCAATTCCGTGCAAACCATTTAACAGGGTTAAAATGAAACGCAAAAACAACCAAGGAAATGTCATTATAAGCTTTATTTACATGCAATAGTGCTTCTGCCTGTGTAACCACGATGTCTACACACATAAAGATGGGTTATAGATTCAGGAACTCCTTCATTTTGATCTCAGACACCTCATGGGGAAGGCTAATACTGATGCACCTAGTTGTGAGGGAAGAATAATACTGACACACCGGTCAGATTCCCTCACAAGGCACAGTCGTTTGGTGTAGTGGCCAGCATAAACACTGTCATTTCTGTCTAGAATAAAATGGAGCAGATTAAACTTCCAGAATCTTTCCCATTCGGCGATAAGGGAAAAAAATCATGCTCCCAAAAATAAATAACTATACAATATATAAATCTCTCTGTACTGTAAAAATAACAAAAGGCAGAATGCTTTGAAGTTGCATACGTTCGTTAATACTTTGTTAATGATGAAAATGCATAATATTTCTCAGTTATTTCTATACGAAACGGAAGACGTTGAGAATCGCACCCCTATGACAACACAGAACAGGATGGAACTGGGAGTAGATACACAACACTGCATCACAACATACATGAGGGTTACACAACATACACATTGGGTTGTGTCCAATGTGCATTATCATTGAGCATATTCAGGTAGTACCTCGTCCAAATGCTTGCTCTCCATTCGCCTCAACCGAGCAGCACAACCCTGTCCGTTGGTCTTTTATTTCCAGCTGAGGATAGTATAATAACCAGATGTCTGAGTTGTGGAAAATGTGAATTCTACAGGGAATGACTGAGGAGACTGGTAGATGTGCTGCTGATGCCTAGTCAGAGAGACCGTGGAATGACACTTCTCTCCATCCTGTAGTATCTCATCCACATTCTATTGAAGATTTCATTTGCTACTTAAATCAGCACCAGGATTGGGATCACATTCAAGAAATGCAGACATTAATATATACGAACAGAGATCTGTCTTTACAACACAGAGTAGGATTACAGCGTGATAACAGGAACTCCCTTTGTCCTGGTTGTAGCGACAGGACCCACAGATAAGTGTCTTTCAATATGAACATATCCTTGTACACAGCATAAAACAACGTTTTTTTTATGTACAAAAGCATAAATATATAAATATCTGTGATACAAAAATAAATACTTTTTGTTTTCTGTTTTTCTGATAGTGTTTTTTCAAGCGTCCGTTTAATCTGACGTCCCTTGTTCTACCAGCGGTGTTTCCCTCTGGAGGGTGTTCACTTCCTGGAGTGGAAGTGCATCTTGGGATTCTGGCGTTGTAGCTGCTGAGGTTGTCGCCTTGGAGTTCTCCTCCTCCAGTGATAGCAGAGGAGAGGGAGAGCAGGGTGGGTCTACACAGACAGAGGGGAGTAAAATACATGTTTATATTAAATGGTCATTTGAAATCTGCAGTGGGGATAACTGACATAACATAGCTCTTTAAGCATGAGGTAAATGCATAAGTTGCATAATGTTAAAGTTTTGTGTGAACGGACTTGTACCTTGATTGATGGCATTCTCCTTTATGATATCCCCATTGTAAAAACGGGCGTTCCCCGTCAGGTCCTGACTGCTGATTGGCTGTTCTGAGGTGTTGAGTAGCTGGAGGGTGGAGTCTTCGGGCAGAAAGCAGTGATCTTCTCCGTCCCCATGATGCTCAGGCTCACTGAGAGGAGGGACATGTTTGGGTGAGAATGCTTCTATACACACACGTGTACATACACACACAGAGACGGACCGACTGACTGAAATTGAGGATGTGAAAACAGTCCTGTACATACCTGTTAGAGTAGTGGTAGACTGGGACGTGTCCATTTGACATGGTCTGTGCTAGTAGCGTGCCACATTCCATATCATACTGCACATCCTCCTGCAACAGGAACAAGAGACATCAGTTAGACTTCTGTTATTCATGAAAAACAATGTGCCCAAAACTGATATGCTCCCAACAGGGATTTATCGGTGAGAAGCACAAGACACGAACTTGGCGAGCTTAGGTTCCCAATGGGGATGGAACTCAGTCTGACCTGATGTAGTCCTGGCAGGCAGTGTGTGGGCCGATGGTGTTTCCCGTTGGAGGTGTACAGTGCGATGGGTGGGTAGACAGCGTGCGGTGGGGGCAAGTGGGGGTCCAGGGGACAATGCCCGACCAGTGCCAGGCCCTGCAGGGGCACCATGGTGTACTGGCAGGAGGAGACGGGGGACGCCACAGCTGGGAAACACAGGTCTGACATTTCCTCTGGAGGGGAGAAAACACAAGCACCGTTGTTAGACATGGAAGGACTTCCAGGGCTGATATATCAAGGGATTAGTCCATTCAAAATGGCGTGATTGGTCAGTTACATTTTAGTCATTTAGTAGATGCTCTTCTCCAGAGTGCATTCATCTTAAGATGGCTTCAATACATCTGACAAACACATATTACAGTTATAGTCAGTACATTTTTCCTCAATAAAGTAGCTATCAGCAAAGTCATAAAGGGGAGGGGAATTATACTTTTTTGTACTTTTACCCCCAATTGGTAGTTACAGTCTTGTCCCATTGCTGCAACTCCCCTACGGACTCGGGAGAGGCAAAGGTCAAGAGCCATCTGACCAAGTCACACTGCTTCTTGACACACTGCTCGGAAGCCAGCCAAATCATGTGTCAGAGAAAACACTGTCCAACTGGTGACCGAAGTCACCTTGCAGGTGCCCAGCCCGTCACAAGGAGCCGCTAGCCAAACCCTCCCACAACTGCAACGACGCTGGGCCAAATGTGCGCCGCCTCATGGGTCTCCCGGTCACGGCCGGCTGTGACACAGCTTGGGATCGAACCCGGGGCTGTAGTGACTCCTCAAGCACTGCGATGCGGTGCCTTAGACCGCTGCGCCACTCAGGAGGCCTCAGGAGGGGGAATATTTGAGATACTCTTAGAGTTCAAACAACTACAGTTGTTTTTGTGACTAAATCGAACTTGATCCAACAACTACTACCACCACCCTCCTCATCATCATCCTCGTCACTACTCACTCTCTTTGGCCCAGGCTCTCCACAGGCAGAAGGGGATGAAGGCTACGATGATGAATACGAGGGCCCCCAGGACCACGCCCACTATGAGGTAGGGGAGGTCGCTGGGGCGGGGCACAGGCCCCCCGGAGTGCTCTGGTCTCTGGGACGACGTCTCCGACGGGGAGGGCCGCTGGTTCAGACGAGCTGGGGGAGGGAGGGGTTCATTTAGTTGATGTAACATTTATTACAGTCAGGTTATCAAATTCATTCTAGAAACAATGTAACATTTATTACAGTCAGGTTATCAAATTCATTCTAGAAACAATGTTGCTTTTTTAGCATTTCTCTGTGAGAGTACACGTGTGAATGAGATGGCTATACAGGTAGAGACAGAGATCTGCTTACCTTTAGTTTCTAAGATAACCACGTTGCCAAACTCGCTCTCTCCCCCCTCGTTGAAGCTCTGCATCTTGATGTCGTAGGCCGTCTCAGGCTGCAGGTCACTGATGGAGTGCCAGTAGCGGTCCCCCTCCACCACGTCCTTCTTATAGTCACTGTCGTTGTCACTGTCTGTCGGCCGGTAGAAGATGTAGAAACCGTAGACGGGGGTGTTGTTGACGGCAGTGTACTGTGGAGAGAAAAAATATGAAAGATTGAATATTAACAAAATGACAGTAATTTGAGTTTTCAGCCATACGTACAAGATGACAACACAAACATAAAGGACACACAGCCTATTCCACTCACTGTCCATTTGAGGATGATGGTGGTCTCGTTGATGGCTTCATTATAAGTGATGTAGGGTCCGTCTACAGGGCGTTCGTTGGGCCTGCCGCCACCCAACACCGTGTAGGCCTTAGAGGGGACACTGGGGGGGCTGGCGCCAATCACATTCACTGCCAACACACGGAACTTATAAGACATGCCTACAGGGAAACAGAAAGCACACACAGGTTAAAATAACCAAACAAACCTCTGTCTTTCTCTGACCACACTAATGGTGATGGTAACCGTGTTGATTACTCAGTCATTATTCAAATAGGTATGATTATGATGATTACTAAAACAGTAATGTTGATGATAATCAGTCATGCTAATGATGAGGATGATGAGGCCATTTGTCATGAGGGATAATGATGATGATGGTGATGAAGCTCACCTTTCTCCAGGCCAGTGATCTCCACAGACAGTCGTTGGGGGGGGATATTAGTGACAGCCACCTCCCATTCCCCCCCTCCCTTCCCTTTCAGCTTCTTAAACTCCACCCGGAATGACTGGATGGGGAAACCACGGTTACCGCGCGGGATCCACGTTACGTACGCAGACGTCTCTGTCGCCGTGGAGATGGTGGGCTTATCAGGGGCCTCGGGAGCTGTGGAAAAGTGATAGAAGTTAAACTGACATCAAATCTATTATTGGTCCATATTAATGCACACATAACCACACTGACACAAGGACAGACTCACTCTCAATAACACTAAAGCCAAAACACTCACAGACACAAGCAGGTAACGTAAACAATGTACGAAGACTTACTGTGAGCTCATCCTTTAAGTGTTAAAATTGAGAGAGAGATCAAGACAGATCACATGTTAGTACAGAGTAGAAGAGTGAGGGGTTAACAGTTAGTCAAACAGTTTAATAACAACTGTCAGGATGTTAGAAACAGCTGAAAGGGCTAAGAGTTGGAACTGTGGTCCATCTATGTTCCAACCATGCTGGACAGTAGGAGAGGGGGACGGGGACTTACGAGAGAGGCGAGGTGATGGTACTGCAGGAGTTTTAGGAGGCTCATTCTGTCCCCCTGGACCCCTACGACCTGTTGGCACGGAAACAAGAGTATTATCAAAAATACACAAATACCGGGGAATGCGTCAACATGGGGACATTTATGATAATAATTTGGATGAATAAATGAATCAATAGGTAAATAAATGTACCTTTGCCTGTCCTGAAGGTCATCATGGCCGGTTGTCCCAGGCCAGCGCAGTTCTTAGCAGACATCTCCACCTCGTACAGACTGGCTGGCTGCAGCTTGGCCAGGGTCAGCTTGTGGAGAGCCCCAGATATACAGCTGCTGGTCCACTCACCTGGAGGGTCCTCAATCTGATGGAGAGAAGAGAGGAGGCATTAGTTAGTTTGTGAGGACATGTAAAGATATATGTCATTGTAGACAACTTTATATAATATCTATTTCATTTTTTTTTTTTCAATTTTATTAGTTGTACTATTTAAATATTGATTACTGCATTGTTGGGTAGAGCATGCGAGTTAAGCATTTCACTGTACTTATGGATGTGACAATAAAAGCTGAACTTAAAATTTAGTTGTAGACGAATATAAATCTATCTGTGTGTATTAGTACATGTGGGTTTATGAGTTAACCAGCCTTTACCTTTCTGTACTTGACGATGTACTCCACCACAGCAGAGCCGCCATCGTGGCGAGGTTTCCAGGTCAGATCATAGAAGTCGGCCTTGACAGTCCTGGGCTGGCTGAGGATGACAGGGGCCTCTGCCACAGAGATCTGCCCAGTCAGCTCAGAGCAGTCCAGGGTCAGCATGCTCCCCGTGGCCCCGGGCTTCACTGGGACCTGCTCCCGCAGCACCTTGTCTGGGCTCAGGGGACACAGGCTGGACTTCAGCTTCCCTGACCGAGACGGGTTACTGGTTGGCAAGGTGACCAGTCTGGCAGCGGCCTGCGAGCTGCCCACGCCGTTCTCAGCCATGCACTGGTACAGGCCATCGTCCTGTGGGCCCACGTTGATGACACGCAGCACGCGGGCAGACAGGCGGTGGCGTGGCGACGTGGCCAGGGGGCGGGCGTTGTGGAGCCATACGACAGAGGGGGTGGGTTTACCCCTGGCCTGGCAGCTGAAGCGTGCGTTCTCCCCCCACATCACCTCCTGTTGCTGGAGCTCTACGGTCACCTGGGGAGGCTCTACAGAGACAGAGAGAGATGGTTCGTTTGTGTAGTGAGTATCATGTAAGGTCATGTCTAGCATATATGCTTGAATAATGGCTGATTGTGAGTGACTGTATGGTTGTGTGGGAGTGAGCTTGATTAAGTCTTAATTAAGTATGTCTGTATGGTTGTGTGGGAGTGAGCTTGATTAAGTCTTAATTAAGTATGTCTGTATGGTTGTGTGGGAGTGAGCTTGATTAAGTCTTAATTAATTATGTCTGTATGGTTGTGTGGGAGTGAGCTTGATTAAGTCTTAATTAATTATGTCTGTATGGTTGTGTGGGAGTGAGCTTGATTAAGTCTTAATTAAGTATGTCTGTATGTTTGTGTGGGAGTGAGCTTGATTAAGTCTTAATTATGTCTGTATGGTTGTGTGGGAGTGAGCTTGATTAAGTCTTAATTAAGTATGTCTGTATGGTTGTGTGGGAGTGAGCTTGATTAAGTCTTAATTAAGTATGTCTGTATGTTTGTGTGGGAGTGAGCTTGATTAAGTCTTAATTATGTCTGTATGGTTGTGTGGGAGTGAGCTTGATTAAGTCTTAATTAATTATGTCTGTATGGTTGTGTGGGAGTGAGCTTGATTAAGTCTTAATTATGTCTGTATGGTTGTGTGGGAGTGAGCTTGATTAAGTCTTAATTAATTATGTCTGTATGGTTGTGTGGGAGTGAGCTTGATTAAGTCTTAATTATGTCTGTATGGTTGTGTGGGAGTGAGCTTGATTAAGTCTTAATTAATTATGTCTGTATGGTTGTGTGGGAGTGAGGTTGATTAAGTCTTAATTAAGTATGTCTGTATGTTTGTGTGGGAGTGAGCTTGATTAAGTCTTAATTAAGTATGTCTGTATGGTTGTGTGGGAGTGAGCTTGATTAAGTCTTAATTATGTCTGTATGGTTGTGTGGGAGTGAGCTTGATTAAGTCTTAATTAATTATGTCTGTATGGTTGTGTGGGAGTGAGCTTGATTAAGTCTTAATTAAGTATGTCTGTATGTTTGTGTGGGAGTGAGCTTGATTAAGTCTTAATTAAGTATGTCTGTATGGTTGTGTGGGAGTGAGCTTGATTAAGTCTTAATTAAGTATGTCTGTATGGTTGTGTGGGAGTGAGCTTGATTAAGTCTTAATTAAGTATGTCTGTATGGTTGTGTGGGAGTGAGCTTGATTAAGTCTTAATTAAGTATGTTGTATGGTTGTGTGGGAGTGAGCTTGATTAAGTCTTAATTAAGTATGTCTGTATGGTTGTGTGGGAGTGAGCTTGATTAAGTCTTAATTAAGTATGTCTGTATGGTTGTGTGGGAGTGAGCTTGATTAAGTCTTAATTAAGTATGTCTGTATGGTTGTGTGGGAGTGAGCTTGATTAAGTCTTAATTAAGTATGTCTGTATGGTTGTGTGGTAGTGAGCTTGATTAAGTCTTAATTAAGTATGTCTGTATGGTTGTGTGGGAGTGAGCTTGATTAAGTCTTAATTAAGTATGTCTGTATGGTTGTGTGGTAGTGAGCTTGATTAAGTCTTAATTAAGTATGTCTGTATGTTTGTGTGGGAGTGAGCTTGATTAAGTCTTAATTAAGTATGTCTGTATGGTTGTGTGGGAGTGAGCTTGATTAAGTCTTAATTAAGTATGTCTGTATGGTTGTGTGGTAGTGAGCTTGATTAAGTCTTAATTAAGTATGTCTGTATGGTTGTGTGGGAGTGAGCTTGATTAAGTCTTAATTAAGTATGTCTGTATGGTTGTGTGGTAGTGAGCTTGATTAAGTCTTAATTAAGTATGTCTGTATGGTTGTGTGGTAGTGAGCTTGATTAAGTCTTAATTAAGTATGTCTGTATGGTTGTGTGGTAGTGAGCTTGATTAAGTCTTAATTAAGTATGTCTGTATGGTTGTGTGGGAGTGAGCTTGATTAAGTCTTAATTAAGTATGTCTGTATGGTTGTGTGGTAGTGAGCTTGATTAAGTCTTAATTAAGTATGTCTGTATGGTTGTGTGGTAGTGAGCTTGATTAAGTCTTAATTAAGTATGTCTGTATGGTTGTGTGGGAGTGAGCTTGATTAAGTCTTCATTAAGTATGTTTGTATAGTTGTGCGTGCCGGCGTGTGTGTTCACGTATATTTGTGTGTGTGTGTGTGTGTGTGTGTGTGTGTGTGTGTGTGTGAGAGAGAGAGAGAGAGAGAGAGAGAGAGAGAGAGTGTGTGTGTGTGTGTGAGAGAGAGAGTGTGTGTGTGTGTGTGTGTGTGTGTGTGTGAGAGAGAGTGTGTGAGTGAGAGAATGAGTGCCGTGCAGAGACAGGCCAAGCCAGTCAGTTGATGGTTGGCTGGTCATGAAGAGGCAGAATTCATTATCCCTTCAGCAGCCCTCACACTTTAATTAGTGCCAGCTGCTACGAGACGAGCACACAACCCAAACTCACACAGAACCAGTGTAAAAACACTCACCCAGTCCTGCTATGAGAGCTCTGCCTCCACACACATTCTAAATAACACAACCCTGCCCTTTTATGTTTCCCAACAACGCTCTGCCAAGCTCACACAAACACACAGCACCCACTATTCTCTCGCTTCGCCAAACGGGGGTCAGTCTAATCATCAAGTCTCTCCTCAGGAAAAGCCTGTCAAATGGCGGGACTCCATAAGCCAAGTTAACCCCACCTCACTGCTACAGTAACTCTGTTTCAGATCCTTTCACAACTTGTAATATGTGTCATCACACAGGGCCTTCAGAGGAACAGGAACCTACAAACCTCCATAACACCTCATCTTAGTATCATCCTACTGAACCCAAAGTTTCGTCCCAACTCACCGAACACCAGCACGTCATACATCACTGTAGCGGCGCTCTCCGATCCGATGCCGTTGTCAGCGTGACACGCATACGTCCCTGAGTCGCCCTCGCCCGCCGAGTCAATCAGCAGGTTGCTGAGCAGAAAGCGCGTGTTGTTATGGAAACGCAGGTCCTGGCCGTCCTTGGCCCATGTGACCTGCGGGGTGGGAATGCCGCTGGCCACACATTCCAGAACCAGACGCTGTCCCTTAGTGACCATGATGGAGCGAGACACTGGGGGGTAGATGATATGGGCCGCCTCTGATGTTGAACCTAGAGGGAGGGAGGGAGGGAGGGAGGGGTTGTTTATCAATGAAGTCTAACTGGCCTTGTTCTAATCTTATTAAGAGGTATTTCAATGTTACAAATCACATCACTTT
The DNA here is from genome assembly GCF_018296145.1 of Oncorhynchus tshawytscha. Classification (NCBI taxonomy): domain Eukaryota; kingdom Metazoa; phylum Chordata; class Actinopteri; order Salmoniformes; family Salmonidae; genus Oncorhynchus; species Oncorhynchus tshawytscha. Next base: position 24,391,383 of record NC_056457.1, on the reverse strand, counting down.
ATCATGCTCATAATGAGAGTTTGGTCGTGTTTGGTCATGGTGACTCACGGCGTATGCGCAGGCGGTCAGTGGAGGTGGAGGTCTTGACTTCCTGTGTGACAGGGTTGTAAGCAGCACACTTGTAAGGCCCCTCGTCGTCCAGAGTGGCGTTGGCTATCTGCAGGTTCCCTGATGGCATGATCAAGTAGTTCCCTGTTCACAGACAGACAGAGGGAGGTTTTTAAACATTGAGGCTACACTGGGTAGGTACTGGATAGTGATAGGCCAACACAATTACAACTGGTCCGTGAGACAATTCTGTCACTGTAATCCTTAAGCATAGACAGGGCAAGCCATCTACAGTGAGCTCCAAAAGTATTGGGACAGTGACCAATGTGTTGTTGTTTTGGCTCTGTACTCCAGCACTTTGGATTTGAAATTATACAATGACTATGAGGTTAAAGTGCAGATTGTCAGCACTTTTTCTACATAGTCCCCCCATTTTAGGCGGCCAAAAGTATTGGGACAAATTCAAAAGTTTAGTACTTTCAAAAGTAGTATTTGGTCCCATATGCATAGCTTGTAATGAAGCTTGTGATTACACATTTGTTGGATGCATTTTGTTTGTTTTGGTTGTGTTTCAGATTATTTTGTGCCCAATAGAAATGAATGGTAAATAATGTATTAGGTTACTTTTATTGTAAATAAGAATAGAATAGGTAAACACTTCTACATTAATGTGGATGCTACCATGATTATGGATAATGATAATGATGAGTTGTCATACCCCTCCCAAAAACGCTAACCTCCCCTGTTATTGTAATAGTGAGAGGTTAGCATGTCTTGGGGGTATGATATTTGTGCGTCTGTAACTTTCTCACTCATCATTATTCACGATTCATTACCAGTAACCATGGTAGCATACACATGAATGTAGAAGTGTTTAGAAACATATTATATTCTTATTTAGAATAAAAGTGACTCCAGAATTATAGTGACTTGAGTATCCTGAGCGGGCTTAACCATTAAAGCCGGGACCGAGAGACTGAAAAACAGCTTATATCTCAAGGCCATCAGACTGTTAAATAGCCATTACTATCCGGCCTCCACCCAGTACCCTGCCCTGAACTTAGTCACGGTCACTAGCCGGGTACCACCCAGTTACTCAACCCTGCACCTTAGATGCTGCTGCCCTATGTACATAGACATGGAATCACTGGTCACTTTAATAATGTTTACATACTGTTTTACCCATTTCATATGTATATACTGTGTTCTAGTCAAGGCCATCCTATTTAACTATTGCTGTACATACACTATTCTATCCTACATAATCTTCAGGTATACTACATATTCTATCCACTTACTGTCCAGAATGTCTATTCATCCCTTAACATATATACACTACATGACGATTTTTGCATGCTTGGTGCTTCAGCACGTGGCGGTCCTGTTTTGTAAGCTTGTGTGGCCTACCACTTCACGGCTGAGCTGAGCTGTCACAATACCATCACTTATAGTTGACCGGGGCAGCTCTAGCAAGGCCGAAATTTGACGAACTGACTTGTTGGAAAGGTGGTATCCTATGACGGTGCCACATTGAAAGTCACTGAGCTCTTCAGTACGGGCCATTCTACTGTCAATGATGGTCTATGGAAATCGCATGGCTGTGTGTTTGACTTTATACACCTGTCAGCAACAGGTGTGGCTAAAATAGCCACATCCACTAAGTTGAAGGGGTTTCCACATACTTTTGTATATACACTGCTCAAAGAAATAAAGGGAACACTTAAACAACACAATGTAACTCCAAGTCAATCACACTTCTGTGAAATCAAACTGTCCACTTAGGAAGCAACACTGATTGACAATACATTTCCCATGCTGTTGTGCAAATGGTATAGACAACAGGTGGAAATTATAGGCAATTAGCAAGACACCCCCAATAAAGGAGTGGTTCTGCAGGTGGTGACCACAGACCACTTCTCAGTTCCTATGCTTCCTGGCTGATGTTTTGGTCACTTTTGAATGCTGGCGGTGCTTTCACTCTAGTGGTAGCATGAGACGGAGTCTTCAACCCACACAAGTGGCTCAGGTAGTGCAGCTCATCCAGGATGGCACATCAATGCGAGCTGTGGCAAGAAGATTTGCTGTGTCTGTCAGCGTAGTGTCCAGAGCATGGAGGCGCTACCAGGAGACAGGCCAGTACATCAGGAGACGTGGAGGAGGCCGTAGGAGGGCAACAACCCAGCAGCAGGACCGCTACCACCACCTTTGTGCAAGGAGGAGCAGGAGGAGCACTGCCAGAGCCCTGCAAAATTACCTCCAGCAGGCCACAAATGTGCATGTGTCTGCTCAAATGGTCAGAAACAGACCCCATGAGGGTGGTATGAGGGCCCGACGTCCACAGGTGGGGGTTGTGCTACAGCCCAACACCGTGCAGGACGTTTGGCATTTGCCAGAGAACACCAAGATTGGCAAATTCGCCACTGGCGCCGCCCTGTGTTCTTCACAGATGAAAGCAGGTTCACACTGAGCACATGTGACAGACGTGACAGAGTCGCCGTGGAGAACGTTCTGCTGCCTGCAACATCCTCCAGCATGACCGGTTTGGCGGTGGGTCAGTCATGGTGTGGGGTGGCATTTCTTTGGGGGGCCGCACAGCCCTCCATGTGCTCACCAGAGGTAGCCTGACTGCCATTAGGTACCGAGATGAGATCCTCAGACCCCTTGTGAGACCATATACTGGTGCGGTTGGCCCTGGGTTCCTCCTAATGCAAGACAATGCTAGACCTCATGTGGCTGGAGTGTGTCAGCAGTTCCTGCAAGAGGAAGGCATTGATGCTATGGACTGGCCCGCCCGTTCCCCAGACCTGAATCCAATTGAGCACATCTGGGACATCATGTCTCGCTCCATCCAACAACGCCACGTTGCACCACAGACTGTCCAGGAGTTGGCGGATGCTTTAGTCCAGGTCTGGGAGGAGATCCCTCAGGAGACCATCCGCCACCTCATCAGGAGCATGCCCAGGCGTTGTAGGGAGGTCATACAGGCACGTGGAGGCCACACACACTACTGAGCCTCATTTTGACTTGTTTTATGGACATTACATCAAAGTTGGATCAGCCTGTAGTGTGGTTTTCCACTTTAACTTTGAGTGTGAATCCAAATCCAGACCTCCATGGGTTGATAAATTTGATTTCCATTGATAATTTTTGTGTGATTTTGTTGTCAGCACATTCAACTATGTAAAGAAAAAAGTATTTAATAAGAATATTTCATTCATTCAGATCTAGGATGTGTTTTTTTAGTGTTCCCTTTATTTTTTTGAGCAGTGTATATATTACCAGTCGAAAGGGTTTTTCTTTATTTTTACTATTTTCTACATTGTAGAATAATAGTGAAGACATCAAAACTATGAAATAACACATATGGAATCATGTAGTAACCAAAAAAGTAACCTTTGCCTTGATGACAGCTTTGCACACTCTTGGCTTTTCCAACAGTCTTGAAGCCACACATGTGGAGATCATCCGTTCACCGACTCTGCATCTCACAAAGACACGGCGGTTGGAACCAAAAATCTCAAATTTGGACTCATCCGACCAAAGGACAGATTTCCACCGGTCTAATGTCCATTGCTCATGTTTCTTGAACCAAGCAAGTCTCTTCTTCTTATTGGTGTCCTTCAGTAGTGGTGTCTTTGCAGCAATTCGACCACGAAGGCCTGATTCACACAGTCTCCTCTGAACAGTTGATGTTGAGATGTGTCTGTTGCTTGAACTCTGTGAAGAATTTATTTGGGCTGCAATTTCTGAGGCTGGTAAGTCTAATGAACTTATCCTCTGCAGCAGAGGTAACTCTGGGTCTTCCTTTCCTGTGGCGGACCTCATGAGAGCCAGTTTCATCATAGCGCTTGATGGTTTTTGTGACTGCACTTGAAGAAACTTTCAAAGTTCATAAAATGTTCTGTATTGACTGACCTTCATGTCTTAAAGTAATGATGGACTGTTTTTTCTCTTTGCTTATTTGAGCTGTTCTTGCTATAATATGGACTTGGTCTTTTAACAAATAGGGCCATCTTCTGTATACCACCACTACCTTGTCACAACACAACTGATTGGCTCAAACACATTAATAATGAAAGGAATTCCATAGATGACCTTTTAACAAGGCACACCTGTTAATTGAAATGCATTCCAGGTGACTACCTCATGAAGCTGTTTGAGAGAATGCCAAGAGTGTGCAAAGCTGTCATCAAGGCAAAGGGTGGCTACTTTGAAGAATCTCAAATATAAAATATATTTTTATTTGTTTAACACTTTTTTGGTTACAACATATGTGTTACTTCAATGTTGATGTCCTTGCTATTATTATACAATGTTTAAAATAATGAAAATAAATCAAATCCTTGAATGAGTAGGTGTCCAAACCTTTGACGGGTACTGTATATATATATTTCTTTATACTCCGGACTCCAACATTGCTCATACTAATATTTCTATATTTCCTAATTCCATTCTTTTACTTTTTTATGTGTGTATTGTTGTGTATTGTTAGATATTACTGCACTGTAGGAGCTAGGATATAACATCTGCTAAACATGTGCAATAACATCAATAACATCTGCTAAACATGTGTATGCGACCAATGAAATGTGATTTGATTTGATTTAGGCCTAGCTACACCCGCAATAACATCTGCTAAACATGTGTATGCGACCAATGAAATGTGATTTGATTTGATTTAGGCCTACAGCACTTTCAACAACAGAGTGCACTGTCAGCACCTGCCACATGGTGGTGTCCTTGAGTCTCACAGAGAGACAGCCAGTGAACTCTCCTCAACGTGGTTATCATTTCCCTCTCACTCGCTGTAAGCCACACATCCCCTCCTAAGGCTCCCAGCCATCTACATATCAGCCACAGAGAGGGCCTTTTTCTCTCAAATAACTCAAGAAATAAATGGTTGCAAAATAAACAAGAGTATTCCCATGTTTCAACATTACCCAGATAATTGCCTGCAGTTTAATGATGGGCCAGATAGCTCAGATAGATACAGCATTCCAGTAATCCAGGGAAAGATATAGTGAAAGAGAGAGAGATAAAGAGAGGGGGAGCGAAAGAGAGAGAGAATGCCAAAGAGAGAGAAAAAGTATTAATTACAGTAGAGTACAAGGAGAGAGAAAAAGGGAGGAAGTGAGAGGGGGATAGAATGCAAACTAGACAGGGAGAGAGAATAGGCCTGTAACAGAATGATCGATCCATACCCTTGGAGGTCTCGAGCCACTCCTGTTTGACACTGTAGCGGACCTGTGCCTTGGGCTGGCTCTCAGGGAGGTGACATACGATCACAGCCGTGTTCCCCTCATCCACCTCAATGTCCTGCTGGTCGTCTTGTTCAAAGTCACGCAACTCTGAAATACAGGGAGGACAAGAAAGAGGTCAGGAGAGACACTAACACACACAGATACACATAAACATGTCCCACCATGGAGCCAACCCTGTCAGAGCACCACAGAAGCTCTCCCATAAACACAATTGCGGAATATACACACATTTGCTTCCTCAACCCAGCCAGCCTGTGTAAGTGCTCCAGTCTGTAGTCCATCAATCTGGAGCAGGATGACAACACAATAACTATGAAATGGGAAGATGGGAACTACTAAAATGGGCATTCCAATTCAAGGCAATATTCTATAACAGTGCAAATGGACCAGTCCAGCGGCCATATTGGGCTGTACCATTCTAGACTGTTTGATTCATTCTACTTCTATGAATAGAGCATGTGTGTGTGTCAGAGCAGAGCTGAGCAGGGGGCTGACTGTGGGACAGAGACTGAGGGCCTGCCTGGTTAGTGGTTGGTTACTGTGGGAAACTGGAGAGGGATTACTGGAGGGCCATGTGCTCCCACTCTGTCCTGCAGACACACAGTCTGCACAGCACAGACACTGGGCTGACCTGTAACCTCTCACCCCCCTCAGAGGGGGACGCAGGGGCTGGACCAGGGGTCAGAGGTGAGCGGTGCCTGCCTCTAGAGTTTCAGGGAAAGAACAACCAGTTTGGATTGGGAGGAAATTGTGCTGCTAGGCTTTAGAACGCTGATGTCAGATTGGGGGAGTAGAATACAGGATATTTAAGTGTTGAGGGAGAGAGAGAGAAGGGGGAAAAGAGAGAAAGAGAAAGAAAACAGTTTAATAGAGAGAAAAATAGAGAAGTGGAAAGAGGGAATGTTCAACAACAACGATCAGAGCTGTAGTGTATATGCTAGAGGCAGGGAATCCAGGGGTGAAATGAAACAAAAATACAACTCCTTCACCTAATTAAATGTCAACCAGTCTCTCTTGATTTATTCTGTTTCACAAAGATGGCGGCGCTCCATTATTTTCAGAGGTGCACAGCTAGTTATTATTCTTGGACCGTTCAACTCTTTGTCAAAACAGAAGTAACCAAGCCACTCATATACAGTGGACCGACTAGACAACCAGATATGGTTGTTTACACTTCAATGTAGATGAACACAGCTTAGTTTAGACCAGAGTTAAGGCATCTACTGATATAAACACAATAGTGATTCACTTTAGATGCTGACTATACACCTTTACTGTGGGTGACTGAGAATGCATGATGTTTTTTCATATCTGATCTATTTCCGGTGCAGGCAGTGTGTGTGTTTCTGGCTTTCTGGGGGAATTTTTAAAAAGGAGAGGGGAGCTACAGGGGTTGGCCTTGACAGGTGCCGCCCTCCCACCTCCCACCCACCTTCACCCGACCCTGACTCCAAGAGAGATGGGACGCACAGGACCTGTCATGCTGAGTTGTGTCCCTGTGTCTCTGTGTCCCTGTGTCTCTGTGTGTCTGTGTCTCTGTGTGTCTGTGTCTCTGTGTCTCTGTGTCTCTGTGTCTCTGTGTCTCTGTGTGTGTCTGGACAGGGGTAGAGTCTCAAAGAGAGACTGTGATGCTCCATTTGCTAAATGAATCAGGCCCTGTTTTTACAGCTACCCCCTGACTCCCCCCTCTGACTCCCCCAGGCTCTACTAAATTCCTCCAACTATACCTTTAACCCCCTCCTCCCCACACCTCTCTCTATCCCTGCATTCTTCCACTGAACTGCCCTGTATGTGTGTCTCTCAGGTGAGAGACAGAAAGAAACAAGACAAACAGTGTATAAGTGACAGAGTATGAATAACTGTAGAATAACTATATAGGAATAACTGTAGAATAACTATATAGGAATAACTGTAGAATAACTATATAGGAATAACTGTAGAATAACTATATAGGAATAACTGTAGAACAACTATATAGGAATAACTGTAGAACAACTATATAGGAATAACTGTAGAACAACTATATAGGAATAACTGTAGAATAACTATATAGGAATAACTGTAGAATAACTATATAGGAATAACTGTAGAATAACTATATAGGAATAACTGTAGAATAACTATATAGGAATAACTGTAGAATAACTATATAGGAATAACTGTAGAATAACTATATAGGAATAACTGTAGAATAACTATATAGGAATAACTGTAGAACAACTATATAGGAATAACTGTAGAACAACTATATAGGAATAACTGTAGAATAACTATATAGGAATAACTGTAGAACAACTATATAGGAATAACTGTAGAACAACTATATAGGAATAACTGTAGAACAACTATATAGGAATAACTGTAGAACAACTATATAGGAATAACTGTAGAACAACTATATAGGAATAACTGTAGAATAACTATATAGGAATAACTGTAGAATAACTATATAGGAATAACTGTAGAATAACTATATAGGAATAACTGTAGAATAACTATATAGGAATAACTGTAGAACAACTATATAGGAATAACTGTAGAACAACTATATAGGAATAACTGTAGAACAACTATATAGGAATAACTGTAGAATAACTATATAGGAATAACTGTAGAACAACTATATAGGAATAACTGTAGAATAACTATATAGGAATAACTGTAGAATAACTATATAGGAATAACTGAAGAACAACTATATAGGAATAACTGTAGAATAACTATATAGGAATAACTGAAGAACAACTATATAGGAATAACTGTAGAACACTATATAGGAGTAACTGTAGAACACTATATAGGAATAACTGTAGAACACTATATAGGAATAACTGTAGAACACTATATATGAATAACTGTAGAACACTATATATGAATAACTGTAGAACAATATATATATATATATATATATATGTGTGCATGTATGGAGTGTGTGTGTGTGTGTGTGTGTGTGGAGTATGTATTTATGGATGTGTGTGCGTGTGTGTATGGAGTATGTGTGTATGGAGTATGTGTGAGTGTGTGTATAGAGTAGGTGTGAGTGTGTGTGGTGTATGTGTGTATAGAGTATGTGTGTATAGAGTATGTGTGTATAGAGTATGTGTGAGTGTGTGTATGGTGTATGTGTGAGTGTGTGTATGGTGTATGTGTGTATAGAGTATGTGTGAGTGTGTGTATAGAGTATGTGTGAGTGTGTGTATAGAGTATGTGTGAGTGTGTGTATGGTGTATGTGTGTATAGAGTATGTGTGAGTGTGTGTGTGTGGTGTATGTGTGTATAGAGTAGGTGTGAGTGTGTGTACGGTGTATGTGTGTATGGAGTATGTGTGTATGGTGTGTGTGTGTATAGAGTATGTGTGTATGGTGTATGTGTGTATGGAGTATGTGTGAGTGTGTGTGGTGTATGTGTGTATAGAGTATGTGTGTATGGTGTGTGTGTGTATAGAGTATGTGTGTATGGTGTATGTGTGAGTGTGTGTGTGTGTGTATAGAGTATGTGTGTATAGAGTATGTGTGAGTGTGTGTGTATGTGTATAGAGTATGTGTGTATAGAGTATGTGTGAGTGTGTGTGTGTGTGTATAGAGTATGTGTGTACGGTGTATGTGTGTATAGAGTATGTGTGGATGGTGTATGTGTGTATAGAGTATGTGTGAGTGTGTGTGTGTGTATAGAGTATGTGTGGATGGTGTTTGTGTGTATAGAGTATGTGTGAGTGTGTGTGTGTGTGTGTATAGAGTATGTGTGGATGGTGTGTGTGTGTATAGAGTATGTGTGGATGGTGTATGTGTGTATAGAGTATGTGTGTATAGAGTATGTGTGTATAGAGTATGTGTGAGTGTGTGTGTGTGTGTATAGAGTATGTGTGTACGGTGTATGTGTGTATAGAGTATGTGTGAGTGTGTGTATAGAGTATGTGTGTATGGTGTATGTGTGAGTGTGTGTGTGTGTGTATAGAGTATGTGTGTATGGTGTATGTGTGAGTGTGTGTATAGAGTATGTGTGTATGGTGTATGTGTGTATAGAGTATGTGTGAGTGTGTGTATAGAGTATGTGTGTATGGTGTATGTGTGAGTGTGTGTGTGTGTGTATAGAGTATGTGTGTATAGAGTATGTGTGAGTGTGTGTATAGAGTATGTGTGTATGGTGTATGTGTGTATAGAGTAGGTGTGAGTGTGTGTATAGAGTATGTGTGAGTGTGTGTATGGTGTATGTGTGTATAGTGTATGTGTGTATAGAGTAGGTGTGTATGGTGTATGTGTGTATGGTGTATGTGTGTATGGAGTAGGTGTGAGTGTGTGTATAGAGTAGGTGTGAGTGTGTGTATGGTGTATGTGTGTATAGTGTATGTGTGTATAGAGTAGGTGTGTATGGTGTATGTGTGTATGGTGTATGTGTGTATGGAGTAGGTGTGAGTGTGTGTATAGAGTAGGTGTGTGTGTGTGTACGGTGTATGTGTGTATGGTGTATGTGTGTATAGAGTATGTGTGTATGGTGTATGTGTGTATAGAGTATGTGTGAGTGTGTGTATGGTGTATGTGTGTATAGAGTATGTGTGTATGGTGTATGTGTGAGTGTGTGTATAGAGTATGTGTGTATGGTGTATGTGTGAGTGTGTGTGTGGTGTATGTGTGTATAGAGTATGTGTGTATGGTGTATGTGTGTATAGAGTATGTGTGAGTGTGTGTGGTGTATGTGTGTATAGAGTATGTGTGTATGGTGTATGTGTGTATAGAGTATGTGTGAGTGTGTGTGGTGTATGTGTGTATAGAGTATGTGTGTATGGTGTATGTGTGTATGGTGTATGTGTGTATGGTGTATGTGTGTATAGTGTATGTGTGTATGGTGTATGTGTGTATAGAGTATGTGTGTATGGTGTATGTGTGTATGGTGTATGTGTGTATAGAGTATGTGTGAGTGTGTGTGGTGTATGTGTGTATAGAGTATGTGTGTATAGAGTATGTGTGAGTGTGTGTGGTGTATGTGTGTATAGAGTATGTGTGAGTGTGTGTGGTGTGTGTGGTGTATGGAGTATGTGTGAGTGTGTGTGTGTGTGTGTGGTGTATGTGTGTAATACTCTTAATACTCATAATACTCTTCCTGGGGTCTACACAGAACATTAAACATTACATAATACACAACATTAATAGACAAGACCAGCTCAAGGGCTGAACTACATGAATGGGTGTGTGCATGTGTCTTTATGTAAGTACCCCTCCTGCGCATATATGCTAGTCTGTATGTTCCTGCTTGCGTGTGTATGTGTGCTGCTGTCCCTGTGTGAGTGGGATGCTGGACTAGCAGGATTGATGGTATTTATAAAGTGGAGCTGGACTCTGACCTCTAAATACTTAAAGACAGACTCTGCATCCAACATCTTTATGTGCAGAGGGAGGGGGCAGTAGGAACACTCTCTCTGTGTGTGTGTGTGTGTGTGTGTGTGTGTGTGTGTGTGTGTGTGTGTGTGTGTGTGTGTGTGTGTGTGTGTGTGTGTGTGTGTGTTACTGCTACAGACATTCATGACGTTGATGTATACATGTTTTTACCAGTGTGTTTTTGTTATCATGTACTTCACAGTGTGTATTGTATAGACCCATACTCTGTGTTCTTGGGGCCTGTCCCGTCTGTCTGTCTGTTAGGGGGGTGTTGGTTGTCTACAAAGGTAGTCAAGCAGGAAGTTTTAAATAATGTGAAAACAGCTTGGTCCCAGAGAGGAGAGGGCTCAGAAAGATTCTTCGGAGTTAGATAGCAGGGAGGGGGCGGGGAAGGGGGGGGGGCAGGGTTCATAGCATTCACCTAGATTCACCTGGTCAGTCTATGTCATGGAAAGAGCAGGTGTTCATAATGTTTTGTACATTCAGTGTACATTTATCAATTACATCTAATGCTGCATGGAGGAAGTTTGAGCATGAAGTTACACATAAACACCTACTGACTAATACACACAGAGACACTCACTCCTGACACCTACTGACTAATACACACAGAGACACTCACTCCTGACACCTACTGACTGATACACACAGAGACACTCACTCCTGACACCTACTGACTGATACACACAGAGACACTCACTCCTGACACCTACTGACTGATACACACAGACACTCACTCCTGACACCTACTGACTGATACACACAGAGACACTCACTCCTGACACCTACTGACTAATACACACAGAGACACTCACTCCTGACACCTACTGACTGATACACACAGAGACACTCACTCCTGACACCTACTGACTAATACACACAGAGACACTCACTCCTGACACCTACTGACTAATACACACAGAGACACTCACTCCTGACACCTACTGACTAATACACACAGAGACACTCACTCCTGACACCTACTGACTAATACACACAGAGACACTCACTCCTGACACCTACTGACTAATACACACAGAGACACTCACTCCTGACACCTACTGACTGATACACACAGACACTCACTCCTGACACCTACTGACTGATACACACAGAGACACTCACTCCTGACACCTACTGACTGATACACACAAAGACACTCACTCCTGACACCTACTGACTGATACACACAGAGACACTCACTCCTGACACCTACTGACTGATACACACAGAGACACTCACTCCTGACACCTACTGACTAATACACACAGAGACACTCACTCCTGACACCTACTGACTGATACACACAAAGACACTCACTCCTGACACCTACTGACTGATACACACAGAGACACTCACTCCTGACACCTACTGACTGATACACACAGAGACACTCACTCCTGACACCTACTGACTGATACACACAGAGACACTCACTCCTGACACCTACTGACTGATACACACAAAGACACTCACTCCTGACACCTACTGACTGATACACACAGACACTCACTCCTGACACCTACTGACTGATACACACAGAGACATTCACTCCTGACATCCAACGATCAGCAGGAGTGAGAGAGAAAAGAAAGTAACAGAGGGAAAGAGAGAACGTGAGGAGTGAAAGAGAATGAGAGGGGGGAAGAGAGAGAATGAGAGGGGGGAAGAGAGAGAATGAGAGGGGGAAGAGAGAGAATGAGAGGGGGAAGAGAGAGAATGAGAGGGGGAAGAGAGAGAATGAGAGGGTGAAGAGAGAATGAGAGGGGGGAAGAGAGAGAATGAGAGGGGGAAGAGAGAGAATGAGAGGGTGAAGAGAGAAAGACAATAGAAGAGAGAGAGAAAGAATGTGAGGTAGAGAGAGGGAGACTGGAGACTGTGACATCACCTCTCATCTTGTGAGGGGACCCTGTCTCATCTGGCTTAAAAACACCTCCTGTTTCTCAGCTCACACACTATATGAAAACACTACACACCCACTCTATAAAAACTACACACACAGTCACACAGGCCTAACACATAACCTCACACAGGCCTAACACACAACCTCACACAGGCATAACACACAACCTCACACAGGCCTAACACACAACCTCACACAGGCCTAAGACAACCTCACACAGGCCTAAAACACAACCTCACACAGGCCCAAGACAACCTCACTAAACATTCTCTCTCTCTGCCTACCTACTACCTGTTTTTGGTAGTTTTACACACTACTTTCCTTCCATTTAGAGCATGAGATCAGTGATAAAGTAGTCTACAGTACTACTGCCAAGAGATGAAAGCCTACCATTGACTATGTACATACATAGCTTGCGACAGAGCTGCAGGAGTTGTGACTCGTTTTTGTCTCTCTCTCTCTCTCTCTCTCTCTCTCTCACACACACACACACACACACACACACACACACACACACACACACACACACACACACACACACACACACACACACACACACACACACACACACACACACACACACATCCTTATCTTCCCCTCACAAGAAAAGCAGCCCTCTCCCCAATTACAGGACCATAACTCCTGCGTCACAGGAATGTGGTGTCGTGGGGAGAAGAGCTGAGAGTCAGGGAGGAGGTCCCATTCACAGTGACCCCATGGTCCCCTCCCCTGGCAGGGCCCCATTCACAGCAACCCCAGTCCCCTCCCCTGGCCAGGCCCCACCACCAGGCTTCAGGGTCACATTCTCCAGGCAGAACCCCTCTCAGTTCCTCTCTGTCCCCGAGAGTGATACACACTACCACTACACACGCTTATTGTTCACTACTCCATCAAATCACATCTTTTATTTGGAACATGCGCCGTGAACAACAGGTGTAGACCAACAGTGAAATGTTTACTTCACGGGCCCTTCCCAATAATGCAGAGAGAAATAATAGAAAAATGATAGCACAAGGAATAAATCCACAATGAGTAACGATATCTTGGATATATATGTGGAGGGGTACGAAGGGGTACGAATTGAGGTAGATATGTACACATAGATAGGGGTAATAGGAGAGATAATAAGCAGTAGCAGAGCAAAGGGGGGTCAATGCAGAGTGTCCAGGTAGCTGTTTGGTTAACTTCTCTAGCAGTCTATTTAGCATCCACACGATGGAGTCCCGTTACACTACAGTCCTCTTCTCTGCCCTTGCCAACAGTCTACTGGTTAACCAACAGCTACACTTTAAAAACAGATTGAGTTTTTTTATGACCAGTTTTTGTACAACAGTATGTTCAGTCGGATACAGTGTTTTCCCACATTCAAATAACTTGGCATAAGGATTTGTATATATATTTAAAGCCAATGTAGGGAGAGTGTTGAAAATTAGCACAAATACTCACACTATGGTGAAACCTACACATCGGGTGTCATGCCCTGACCATAGAGAGCCTTTTATTCTCTATGTTGGTTAGGTCGGGGTGTGACTAGGGTGGGTAATCTAGGCCATTGTATATCTATGTTGGCATGGTATGGTTCCCAATCAGAGGCAGCTGTTTATCAGTCTCTGATTGGGGATCATATTTAGGCAGCCTTTTCCCACTGGGGATTTGTGGGATCTTGTTTTTGTGTAGTGCCTGTGAGCACTGCATTGACTTCACATTTAGTTTGTTCTGTATTGTTTTGGTGAGTTTCATTTATTAAACATGTGGAACTCTACGCACGCTGCGCCTTGGTCCGACCATTATTACGACAAACGTGACATCGGGTGATACTTTATTTCTGTGCCAATGTGTTTGGATGTTAAATGCATGAACAACAACTCACTGGCAGCGATGACATTGGCCGGCACACTGACCAGGGCCCCTGCGTTGGTGCTGGCCACACACTGGTACCTGCCCAGGGTGAGGTTAGTGAGGGCGGGGATGAGCAGAGTGCCAGGCTCCAGTACCACCCCCAGTTCCCCAACAGCCCCGGCAACCAGCTCGCGGCCGTTTAGCCGCCAGCTGATGTTGGCTGAGGGGGGTTGGGTGCTGCACCTCAGAACCACACTTCCCCCTAGCTTCTGGACCACCGACAGAGGCTCCTCTGTGAACACGGGTACTTCCTCTGATAGAAAGGGATGAGAGAGGACGAGGGATGAGAGAGAGAGATGAGAGACACTGCCGTACACCTATTTAAACTGTGTGAAGTCATCCTATTCTCCATCTACCTACATGGTATTGAATCCTTACTTCTGATGTTAGTATCTCTCTAACTATCCCTGTTTCACTGTTGAGATGTTGTGACATCACATGACCAGTGCTCTACTCACCAGTGGCGCCGCCCTGTAGGCAGCACAGCAGCACTGCACTCAGAGCACACAGCACTCGTGCCCGTCGCTTTCTCATCCACGGAGTCCAGTCTAATGTTCCAGACATCTTCCATACACTACCCCCTGGTGGAGGGAGAGAGAGAGGGAGAGGTCAGATGGTCATACACAGATTTACGACACTCAAAACAAACAGTGTGAATCCACTGAATCACAAATGGGCACACACACACTCAAATACACACACACTCTCACACACACACTCTCTCTCTCACGCACACACACCTTATTTTATTCTGCCACTAAACCAACAACCACTCAAACCACTGACAAATCCCATGGCAAAGCCATAAACAAACCTCCACATACAGGTACATATACATACACCAGCCACACACCATATACACACACAGCGGAAACACACACATATACACACCCCACTGAAAGGTAGAGCCCAGGTGAAGGTCCTGCTCACAGCGCTCAGGAACACAACTCCAGCCCAGACACAAACAAAACCTCTCTTTTCTGTCAGCCCCCATGCCAGCACTGACCCCCTCACCACTCATCCCCCTTTCAGCCCCTTCATCAAAGAGGCGCCCTCATTCTGCGGGGGTTAACCCGACTCTCCCCCACTCAGGTGTAACTGATACAGGTAGAGGGTATGGGGGAGCAGGAAGGGGACAGAGAGCCTGTATTCACCACACAAAGAACAACTGAATACAGGGAGGACAGGGAGGGGAAAGGGGGATACTAGTATTGCAGCAGTGTGTGTGTGTGTGTGTGTGTGTGTGTGTGTGTGTGTGTGTGTGTGTGTGTGTGTGTGTGTGTGTGTGTGTGTGTGTGTGTGTGTGTGTGTGTGTGTGTGTGTGTGTGTGTGTGTGTGTGTGTGTGTGTGTAAGATAGAGGGAGAAATAAGGCCAGAGAGCAAGAGAGAATGACAGAGGGGGTCGGTAATGGTCAGTCTATTAACAGTTAATGCAGAGCGGGGAGCTTTTCTCTCTGCCTTGTCGCTCTGCCAAGTTTCCCAAATTCTTCCCTGTCAGGTTAAACTAACAACCTCCCATCAGGATAAGGAGGGTGGTCCACAGCTCACTGAGAAAATCTCTCTCTCTCTCTCTCTCTCTCTCTGTCTCTCTCTCTGTCTCTCTCTCTCTCTCTGTGTCTCTCTGTCTCTCTGTCTCTCTCTCTCTCTCTCTCTCTCTCTGTGTCTCTCTGTCTCTCTCTCTCTCTCTCTGTGTCTCTCTCTCTCTCTCTCTCTCTCTCTCTCTCTCTCTCTCTCTCTCTCTCTCTCTCTCTCTCTCTCTCTCTCTCTCACACAGGCCTACATACACACTAGCATGCGAACACACACATCCTCATACATAAACAAACACATGGTACTACACAGGCTCATACACACTGCATACTCATACATGCAAGAATACATAAACACATTAACACTCTCGCACACAAACACACACAAGCACACACACAAGCAAACACACACACAAGCACACACACACAAGCTGGCCCTGATCCTATCGTTGCAAGGGAATGATTGATGAAGCTTCAGGCTTTAGTGACAGAGCCTAACGACCAAAAACACAGAGTAGCAAACACACTCACACACACTCACACACACACTCGTGTGCACGCACGCAGGGGGAAAGCAGGACAGAGAGAGTGGAAAATATTACGCCGCAACATAATTATATTCCAATGGCACTTTAGTGAAACCATTTTCTTTGGTTGGTGGGCACAGGATTCTAAGCAAAACAGCTGCTAATAGATAGTTGTCCACTATTAATAAACAACTTCCATAAAGTATAAACTAAAACTCTCCACCCAGAACCCTGACCCAAAACCCTGACTCCTGACCTAGAACCCTGACTCCTGACCTAGAACCCTGACTCCTGACCCAGAACCCTGACTCCTGACCCAGAACCCTGACTCCTGACCTAGAACCCTGACTCCTGACCCAAAACCCTGACTCCTGACCCAGAACCCTGACTCCTGACCCAGAACCCTGACTCTTCTGACCCAGAACCCTGACTCCTGACCCAAAACACTGACCCAAAACCCTGACTCCTGACCCAAAACCCTGACCCTGACTCCTGACCCAGAACCCTGACCCCCTTTCCATCTACATGGGCTGGATCACATGAGCTCTGTCTGAACATACTGGAACATGTATTTAGCTCTCACACACACACACACACACACACACACACACACACACACACACACACACACACACACACACACACACACACACACACACACACACACACACACACACACACACACACACACACACACACACACACACACACACACACACACACACAGGGGAAAGAAAGTGACACACACCCCTCTCTCATCTAGGGAACCAACCACCTGTGGGTCCCAATGAGGAGAGCTACGAATCCTCAAAAAACAAACAAGCAAAATTGTAAGACCCACACACACAGACAAAAACATTTTCACTGCAGACTAACAACCACATTCACATGGTTTCACATGATTCATCATGGTTTAAAAACACTCTTCTTCTTCCATGAGTATCTCTCTCCAACATCATCCCTGCCTAAAAGCAGCCTCCTCTCTGGCTCTTGCTCTTCAATATCCATTCATCAGAACAGACTGTATTTGCTTAGCAGATACCATGCCTCAGGGTGACAAGCTGGCCTCAACACCACTTTTTCCATCCATCCATCCAGGGAGAAAGGGCACAGCAAGAGAGAGAGAGAGAGAGAGAGAGAGGGGGAGAAAGGGCACAACAAGAGAGAGAGAGAGAGAGAGAGAGAAAGGGCACAGCAAGAGAGAGAGAGAGGGAGAGAGAGGGGGAGAAAGGGCACAACAAGAGAGAGAGAGAGAGAGAGAGAGAGAGAGGGGGAGAAATGGCACAACAAGAGAGAGAGAGAGAGAGAGAGAGAGAGGGAAAGGGCACAGCAAGAGAGAGAGAGAGAGAGAGAGAGAGGGGGAGAAAGGGCACAACAAGAGAGAGAGAGAGAGAGAGAGAGAGAGAGAGAGAGAGAGAGAGGGGGGGGAAGGGCACAACAAGAGAGAGAGAGAGAGAGAGAGAGAGAGAGGGAGAAAGGGCACAGCAAGAGAGAGGGAGAGAGAGAGAGAGAGAGAGAGAGGGAGAAAGGGCACAGCAAGAGAGAGAGAGAGAGAGAGAGAGAGAGGGCACAGCAAGAGAGAGAGAGAGAGAGAGAGAGGGCACAGCAAGAGAGAGAGAGGAGAAAAGGGCACAGCAAGAGAGAGAGAGAGAGAGAGAGAGAGAGAGGGCACAGCAAGAGAGAGAGAGAGAGAGAGAGAGGGAGAGAAAGCAGAGAGAGAGAGAGACTAATGAAGCCTTCTTCTTTTCTTTCCTGTCCTCTCTCTCTCCTCCTCTGTATCCCAGAGCAGAGGGAGGCTGATGAAGACCAGAGACACACACACAGACAGGTCCTCTGATTTAGGACAGAAGAATAAGAGTCTGTTGCAAATAGCCTGGAGTTAACCTCAGGAAGAAATTAGGGCTAGGAATAGCCAGGAACCTCACAATACTTACGCGCCGATATGATATGTATTTCGATTCTCACGATTCTATATGTATTGCAAACTGTGATTTTATTGTGATTTGATGTCCCAAACATATTGTTCACCATGTCTTCTGCAGACGGACAAGAGAGAGTCACGAGAAAACAAGCTTTAATCAGTCATGGAAATAAAAGTGATGAAAACTAATTGTCTCCCTATTTAAATAGAAGATGGAGAACAAGCTATGAAAGAAAAATACTTTGTTTTGGTGCAGGTACAGTCAACTAGTGTAAAAATAAGACTTGGATATTGTCAAAATGATACATCGTCAATAAAAATATCCTGATAGTAACTATAATTTTTTGCTCCCAGTTCAAAGCTTGGTAAATCTGTCAGTATGTTGGTAAACTCCTGTGTGTATCTTATAAGCTCCAGATGTCTGCGCTCCAGAGGTGTGTTGGGGTCGTTTGTGTATAATAGTTTATTACATACACCCATCTAGTACCGGGTCAGACCCCCCTTTGCTTCCAGAACAGCCTGAATTCTTCGGAGCATGGAAACGTTGCTCAATTGATATCAAGGGAACTAACGTGTGCCAGGAAAACATTCCCCCACCACCACCAGCCTGTACCGTTGACACCAGGCAGGATCCATGTTGCTTACGCCAAATCCTGACTCAGCATGACGCAACAGGAACCAGGATTCGTCGGACAAGGCAATGTTTTTCCACTCCTCAATTGTCCAGTTTTATTGATCTTGTGCCCACTGGAGTCACTTCTTCTTGTTTTTAGTTGAAAGGGGTGGAACCTGGTGTAGTCGACTGCTGTAGTAGCCCACCTGTGACAAGGACCGGCGAGTTGTGAGTTCTGAGATGCCGTTCTGAACACCACTGTTGTACTGCTCCGTTATTTGCCTGTTTGTGGCCCACCTGTTAGCTTGTCCGATTCTTGCCATTCTCCTTCTACCTCTATCATAAACCAGCTGTTTCCACCTGTTTGTGGCCCACCTGTTAGCTTGTCTCGATTCTTGCCATTCTCCTTCTACCTTCTATCATCAAAACCAGCTGTTTCCACCTGTTTGTGGCCCACCTGTTAGCTTGTCCGATTCTTGCCATTCTCCTTCTACCTCTATCATAAACCAGCTGTTTCCACCTGTTTGTGGCCCACCTGTTATCTTGTCCGATTCTTGCCATTCTTGTCCGATTCTTGCCATTCTCCTTCTACCTCTATCATAAACCAGCTGTTTCCACCTGTTTGTGGCCCACCTGTTAGCTTGTCCGATTCTTGCCATTCTCCTTCGACCTCTATCATAAACCAGCTGTTTCCACCTGTTTGTGGCCCACCTGTTAGCTTGTCCGATTCTTGCCATTCTCCTTCTACCTCTCGTCAATAAGCTGTTTTTGCCCACAGGACTGACTGGATGTTTTTTGTTTGTCTCATCATTCTCAATAAACCAGCTGTTTCCACCTGTTTGTGGCCAGCCTGTCTCCTTCGACCTCTATCATAAACCAGCTGTTTCCACCTGTTTGTGGCCAGCCTGTCTCCTTCGACCTCTATCATAAACCAGCTGTTTCCACCTGTTTGTGGCCAGCCTGTCTCCTTCGACCTCTATCATAAACCAGCTGTTTCCACCTGTTTGTGGCCAGCCTGTCTCCTTCGACCTCTATCATAAACCAGCTGTTTTCACCTGTTTGTGGCCAGCCTGTCTCCTTCGACCTCTATCATAAACCAGCTGTTTCCACCTGTTTGTGGCCAGCCTGTCTCCTTCGACCTCTATCATAAACCAGCTGTTTCCACCTGTTTGTGGCCAGCCTGTCTCCTTCGACCTCTATCATAAACCAGCTGTTTTCACCTGTTTGTGGCCAGCCTGTCTCCTTCGACCTCTATCATAAACCAGCTGTTTCCACCTGTTTGTGGCCAGCCTGTCTCCTTCGACCTCTATCATAAACCAGCTGTTTTCGCCCACAGGACTGCCTCTGACTGGGTGATTGTTGTTTGTCACTCCATTCTCGGTGAACCCCAGGAGGCCGGCAGTTTATACTGGAACCGGGGCACCTGGCACCGACGATCATACCACGCTCAAAGTTGATTTGGTCACTCATTTTGCCCATTCTAATGTCCAATCCAACAGTAACTGAATGCCTTTTTGCCTGTCTCCCTGCTCTATATTGCGAGCCACGGCCACGTGACTCACTGTCTGTAGGAGCAAACCATTTTTTGTGAACAGGGTGGTGTACCTAATAAACTGACTTGTGGGTATGGGTCGGGTCGGGTATGTAATATGTGTGTGGAGTGTATGAGTGAGTATAGGTGTATGAGTATGTTGTTTGCTCTTATGTGAGAGATGTAGATGGCAAGCAGTACTTATGAGTCTTGGATGTTGCATCAGTACTATGGGCATATACGTGTATGCAGACCTGCCATCATGCACTCATTTTGTGTACCAAGTACGCAATTCCCTGTCCATGTACACAGGTACGAGATCCGAGTTAAAAGTACGCAGAAAGGAAAAAGGCCTGGTATTTTATATTAAATACATGAAGAAGACAAAAAGTATCCAGTGAGTCAATCTAACAACCCGATTCTCCAGTTGCAACACACAGACATGGACGGAGTTTGTGTCAACGGACATGGAGATGAATACATCATTATTCAACGTAGCTTCCTCGTGTCTGTCCCTCCTGTTTGTTGTGATGCTGAGTTTGCAGACTTTCAGCTGTAAGTTAACACATGGACTCTGTGTGTTGTGGAAAGGTAAACACATTGGTTCAAGCGAACGTTAGCGAACATAAGATGGACATTCAGTGGGCTCTAATGTGTCAGCAGTTCACTCGCATTTGCTAGTGAAAGAAATGAAATGCAAGTATGAAAAATAACTGTTCGCATTTGTGCGAGTGTGAAAAACATTTAATTCTGCGTCCCATTAGTTGTATTTTCCACGTAACATTACGAGGATAACGCAACCTGATAGACTAACTATAATTATGATCCACGTCACAAAAAGCATTACAACAGTATAATCAAAAATAAATATAAACATCTTGGAATTAAATGGAGTTGAGTTTAGAAGACTGCGTGATGAATGAGTGTCCGGTATTAGATTTAGAGGCAATGCTTCTAAAATGCCTTTGTACTACATTTTAGATTTGATCAATTTCAAAAATCTGAAATGATGTATGATCTGCAAATAAATACAACAGACACCTTTACATAGTTTGCAGTCTGTGTCGATGCAATCATTTATTTTAATGTTTGGAATGCTGTCAAGAAAGAAAGTATTCCAACCTTTTATAGACTTGATTTGGTACAATTCTATAATTGCAATCAGACTCACGAACAGCGTGAGCACGAGCATGCAGGGAAAGACAACGCCAATTCTGTGCGTGCTACACCGAGCGAGTTGAATCTCCAATATGCCGCGCGCTTCTGGTACTCTTAAAAAGTTGGACAGGGTTGGCAGGTCTGGTGTGTGTAACGGTATGCTGTGTACTAGTATGAGATGGTGAGAGGTGTATAAGATGGTGAGGGCTGTATGAGATGGTGAGGGCTGTATGAGATGGTGAGGGCTGTATGAGATGGTGAGAGGTGTATAAGATGGTGAGCTGTATGAGATGGTGAGAGGTATATAAGATGGTGAGGGCTGTATGAGATGGTGAGAGGTGTATAAGATGGTGAGGGCTGTATGAGATGGTGAGAGGTGTATAAGATGGTGAGGGCTGTATGAGATGGTGAGAGGTATATAAGATGGTGAGGGCTGTATGAGATGGTGAGAGGTGTATAAGATGGTGAGGGCTGTGGTGATGAGATGGTGAGGGCTGTATGAGATGGTGAGGGCTGTATGAGATGGTGAGAGGTGTATAAGATGGTGAGGGCTGTATGAGATGGTGAGGGCTGTATGAGATGGTGAGAGGTGTGGTATGAGATGGTGAGGGCTGTATGAGATGGTTAGGGCTGTATGAGATGGTTAGGGCTGTATGAGATGGTGAGGGGTGTATGAGATGGGGAGGGGTGTATGAGATGGTGAGAGGTGTATGAGATGGTGAGAGGTGTATTAGATTGTGAGGGGTGTATGAGATGGGGAGAGGTATATGAGATGGTGAGAGGTGTATGAGATGGTGAGAGGTATATGAGATGGTGAGAGGTGTATGAGATGGTGAGAGGTGTATGAGATGGTGAGAGGTGTATGAGATGGTGAGAGGTGTATGAGATGGTGAGAGGTGTATTAGATTGTGAGGGGTGTATGAGATGGGGAGAGGTATATGAGATGGTGAGAGGTGAGAGTTGTATGAGATGGTGAGAGGTGTATGAGATGGTGAGAGATGTGAGAGTTGTATGAGATGGTGAGAGGTGTATGAGATGGTGAGAGGTGTGTGAGATGGTGAGAGGTGTATGAGATGGTGAGAGGTGTGGTGAGATGGTGGTGAGGTGTATTAGATTGTGAGGGGTGTATGAGATGGTGAGAGGTGTATGAGATGGTGAGAGGTGTATTAGATGGTGAGGGGTGTATGAGATGGTGAGAGGTGTATGAGATGGTGAGAGGTGAGATGGTGAGAGGTGTATGAGATGGTGAGAGGTATATGAGATGGTGAGAGGTGTATGAGATGGTGAGAGAGATGTGTATGAGATGGTGGTGAGAGGTATATTAGATGGTGAGGGGTGTATGAGATGGGGAGAGGTATATGAGATGGTGAGAGGTGTATGAGATGGTGAGAGGTGTATGAGATGGTGAGAGGTGTGTGAGATGGTGAGAGGTGTATGAGATGGTGAGAGGTGAGAGTTGTATGAGATGATGAGAGGTGTATGAGATGGTGAGAGGTGTATGAGATGGTGAGAGGTGTATGAGATGGTGAGAGGTATATGAGATGGTGAGAGGTGTATGAGATGGTGAGAGGTGTATGAGATGGTGAGAGGTATATTAGATGGTGAGGGGTGTATGAGATGGGGAGAGGTGTATGAGATGGTGAGAGGTGTATGAGATGGTGAGAGGTGTATGAGATGGTGAGAGGTGTATGAGATGGTGAGAGGTGTATGAGATGGTGAGAGGTGTATGAGATGGTGAGATGAGATGGTGTATGAGATGGTGAGAGGTGTATGAGATGGTGAGAGGTGTATTAGATTGTGAGGGGTGTATGAGATGGGGAGAGGTATATGAGATGGTGAGAGGTGTATGAGATGGTGAGAGGTGTATGAGATGGTGAGAGGTATATTAGATGGTGAGAGGTGTGAGATGGTGAGAGGTGTATGAGATGGTGAGAGGTGAGAGTTGTATGAGATGATGAGAGGTGTATGAGATGGTGAGAGGTGTATGAGATGGTGAGAGGTGTATGAGATGGTGAGGGGTGTATGAGATGGTGAGAGGTGTATGAGATGGTGAGAGGTGTATGAGATGGTGAGAGGTGTATGAGATGGTGAGAGGTGTATGAGATGGTGAGAGGTAATAGGAGTCAGTGGATAAAGCCTCTTTGTGGCGCTGGTGCAGGCAGGCTTCTTGGGTTCCCCGGGCCAAATCAGGGCCCTATTGTTCCCCTGCCTCCCAGGATAAATTAGTTTTGACAAGGCTGCTAATTGGATAAAACCAGGCTGGAGCCTCCTCCCTGAGCACTCAAATTCCATCTGCTTTCTAGCATGGAGAGAGAGGACACAGGATGAGGGGTGGGTTAGGGGTGTTGGGTAGCTAAGCTGTTGAATATGTATCACCCCCCTACTCCTCCTCCTCCTCTCTTCCTCACACCCTCTCTCTCTTCCTATCCACCATTTTACATCCTTTACTACCACCCCATCCAAACATCACAATGGCCCCCCTTTAGATAAACACATGCGGTGTCAAGTGTGAGGATTGCTGGGTTCAACTGCTCCGCTCGGGCCCGCCGGCCCACAATGCCGCACTGCATAGCTGCCATGCGGGAGGCCGGTTGCCCCTAGCGACGCTAACAGGCAGAACGTACCTTAATAGAGTGGAGAGTCATTGTAAAGCAGTGAGCCGGCGCGCGGACAAAGACCCAACGGACCCCCAGAGAGAAAGGGGACAATGACCCCACGGACCCCCAGAGAGAAAGGGGAGACGCTACTCTGAAGGGCCCCGGGAAGAGCTGATGATGGGGCCTGCTCAATGGAAGAGAGGAGAGGAAGAGAGTGTGTGTGTGGGGGGGCAGTTTGAGAGTAATGTGGGGTGTGGGGGGTGGAGGCTCAATGACCAAGAGGATTGAGAGTAGTGTGGAGAGGTGAGTGGGGGAGGGTTCAATGACCAAGAGGATTGAGAGTAGTGTGGTGGGGTGAATGGGGGGTGGGGTGGAGGCTCAATGACCAAGAGGATTGAGAGTAGTGTGGAGAGGTGAGTGGGGGAGGGTTCAATGACCAAGAGGATTGAGAGTAGTGTGGAGAGGTGAGTGGAGGGAGGGTTCAATGACCAAGAGGATTGAGAGTAGTGTGGAGAGGTGAGTGGGGGGTTCAATGACAATGAGGGAAGGGTTCAATGACAATGAGGGAAGAGAGTAGTGACAATGGAGAGGTGTGTGGAGTGGGGTGGGGGAGGGTTCAATGACCAAGAGGATTGAGAGTAGAGTGGAGAGGTGAGTGGGGGGGGTGGGGGGCTCAATGACAAAGATGATTGAGAGTAATGTGGAGAGGTGAGTGAGGGGGTGGGTGGGGTTCAATGACCAAGAGGCTTGAGAGTAGTGTGGAGGGGGGAAGGGGAGGGCTCAATGACCAATAGGCTTGAGAGTAGTGTGGAGAGGGGAGGGGGGGCTTAGATGGGTGAGGTTTGGGGGGTGAAGGGGATGGAGAGGGCTTGACTGAGAAAGCAGAACAGGGTTCAAATTAACGGAGGGGATGCCAACTGGCAGACGAGCAGGAGGACAGAGGGTCTTGTCAAAGAGAGGGTGTGTGAGAGCCTCGTTTGAATGTGTCCAACATATTTTCCCTGCACTCAGTCAATCTGGATGCTGGCCCTTTGGTCAGGCTGGTCAGGCTGAGTGAAGGAGATAAAAGACAACAACCGCTACAGCTCTGCTCTCATTTGACATTTTAGTCATTTAGCAGACGCTCATGTCCAGAGCGACTTACTTAGTAGTGAGTGCATCCATTTTAATTTGTTCCGTTCCCCCGTGCCAATTTAAGATGAATTATCAGGCCCTCCAGGATTCCACAATTCTACGATCACATTTTTTGGTGGCAAAATCAACAACTCCCCGCATAATATGTGTGGGCTTACAAATTTGACCAATCACCACACAATTTCCTC
This sequence comes from Oncorhynchus tshawytscha, assembly GCF_018296145.1. Taxonomy (NCBI): domain Eukaryota; kingdom Metazoa; phylum Chordata; class Actinopteri; order Salmoniformes; family Salmonidae; genus Oncorhynchus; species Oncorhynchus tshawytscha. The sequence goes on along the minus strand of NC_056457.1, from coordinate 24,365,702 downwards.
ATGAAACATTCAAATCATCGCAATATTATTGCTTAAAACTGACCCATCACCATAGTACAAAAAGAGGGCTCGCAATTTCAACCAATCACCCGACACTAACATCATAATATGGTTCAATCAAGCCACAAGTCAACAAACTTTTTCCCTCATCAGCGCATTTTCTGAACTAATTGGATAAAATCGTTGTATAATGCTGTGCTAAATGTCAGAATTGCAGCAGCAATTTTTGCCGGCAAATATCACAAAAAAATGCCTCTGTGGAATCGTGGAGGGACTGAATTACATTTCCCCAGCCCGTTCCCTCAGCTGTTTACTAAAACAAGGGGCAGTGCTGCCGTTTGTTGTTTTCTGTCCCAGACTATAGCTTTAATAGCCTACACTGTTACCTAAACTATCTGTTAGCTACACTCAGGAGCAACCTGTTAGCTGTACAGGAACCAGTTCATCCCAGGTCCCTATGCTATGGCTAGGTCTATACCTAGCACATACCGTTTCAACACACAGTCCTGGCCCTCTCATTGGCTAGTCCAGTACCTGGGTTCTCTCTGACCTCTGACATTAACAGAATATTCTGGAGGGTTCTCTCAGGGTTCTCATAATGTGACCCAGTGTCCAGTCTGGACCGTGAAGTCATGAGCTTTGCCAAAAGTCAAAAATCTTGTTTTGCCCTAGAAAGCCTATGTGAATTCCAATCGCCAGAATGAGCCAAAACAATTGTGTAGATGCCCAGTTTGGGCTCTAAAATGTGTTTATTATGATCAAGTTCAATCTCCAATGTGAATTCTGTTCGCTTACAAACCAAGATATTTAATTAAACAATGATCAATTCTGACGACTACATTTGTCGTCACACAGGACCACGTGCTGACACAGACCAATCACAGGCCGGCAGGCTACGAGGAGGCTCGCACCCCCATGCACACTTCTTGCCCTTATGGGGGTGTGGTGTGCTCATAGGTTGACTACCTCAGCCAGGATGAAAACGTGCTTCATATTCAAATACTTGCGGCTTCATGCGCCATTTGGAGTCAGAGCTATCACCCTCTCTGGTTTTAATGTCTATGGATGTTGCCGCAACATTCTGGAGAGTTCTGGGTCGCGTTTAATGTGGTAAAACCAACGTTACAGAACATTCAGATAGAACTGTTTTATGTAGAACACACACAAGTCTATGTCATGTAGATTAGGGAATCATGTTAGCTGGTCTTTACAGGGCATTTCTATCAGGCCGCCGTGCCCTCCTGATGGTGGCGCTGGTGAGGTCTGAGTTGGTGAGGTTGGCAGTTGAGCCCGCTCCAGCAGGTGGAACCCAGGAGGCCGTGCCCCGCTCATACCCCTCTCTCTGAGCTGAGTACCCACAATCCCCCTCTCAACATTTCTCTACATCTCCAGACATCAACAGCTCCCATGCTACAGAAATTTCACATCAAAAGCATTGTCTAACAAGGTTGGGATCCCCCCACACTCTTCACAAAGTATTAATGAGCTATTCTCTCCCCCCTCCACCCCATCATTCCATCGATGCTAACGAGCACCAGGCCGTCTCAGGGATTAACGAGGGAGATCAAGCCAGGCCCGGAGGGGGCTCTAATCAATTAGGCACCGCTGCATTTGCATCATTTATATAACGAGGCCAAATGAACCATTGAACACTAATTCTGGTGCTCCGGCAGGGTTCATAATGCCATGGTTAACAAACACAATGTCACGACGGAAGCTGGATGGATGTCTGCCTCTGTGTCCTCCCGGGCCACGGGAACTAGAACCACCTGACTGAGCCCTACCCACGACACAACACCACCCTGGGCATGTGTGTTGCAGCTTGTGTGTTTACAGTTGTGTGTGTTTATGATAATAATGAGCTATAGACTAGAAGTTACTGCTTTCTTCATACCACATGCAACAGCTAAATTGAATACTGTAGTTAACTTCATAAGCATAAAGAGCCTTTAATGAGAGTGTGTGTGTGTGTGTGTGTGTGTGTGTGTGTGTGTGTGTGTGTGTGTGTGTGTGTGTGTGTGTGTGTGTGTGCGCGTGTGTTTTTTTTGCTTCTCTTCAGGGAAGACAGGGCGTTTCTGAGAAGCTTTCACTAAGAGCCAAGAGCCCCAGAGCAAACTCCCTGAGTAATCAAGTAATCAGTCCCATACACCACAGGAAGAAGACACCAAACTAAAACACACACACACACACACACACACACACACACACACACACACACACACGCAAACTAATGCCCAGTATTACACACACACACACACTCACACACACATACATACACATTCTCACATATACACACTCACACGCCAAACTGGCATCGTCACATAGTCAAAGTATACTCACAGAGGCATACAAAAATAAAAATATAGGTTGTAATAAACAAGACCAGTTCAATCCTTCAGAACATACATGGATTATAGCTACAGACACACAAAGACAGATAAACACATAACAACATACATGGATTATAGCTACAGACACAGAAAGACAGATAAACACATAACAACATACATGGATTATAGCTACAGACACACAAAGACAGACAGGGAAAAAATAAAGGGAGGAGTGGAGTGCAAGGGGCCCCTAGCTTCTTTGGCAGCTCATACATCAGAGTGAATGGAACCAATTATAAATCAAGAGACATTTCTCCATATTATTCAGTCAGCCCTGCTCAGCCCAGCCTGACTCCTGTCCTCCATACTGCTCTCTCTAGGGGAGGAAAGGTGGGAAAGAGAGGAGGGAGAGAGATGAATAAAGAAATGAGAAAGAATGGGAAATGAGAGAGAGGGAGAAAGAATGCAGATATAAGAAACAGCCTGGGAAAACGGGGAGGAAATGTAAAATCAGGTATAAAAGAAATAGGAATAGAGCAAATATAGGTATATGGCATAGTGAAAGGAGAGAGATGGCTGAGAAATAGGGGTTATATGTCAATAATAGGTGGCTGAGAGATAGGGGTTATATGTCAATAATAGATAGCTGCAAGATAGGGGTTATATGTCAATAATAGATGGCTGAGAGATAGGGGTTATATGTCACTCATAGATGGCTGAGAGATAGGGGTTATATGTCACTAATAGATGGCTGAGAGATAGGGGTTATATGTCACTAATAGATGGCTGAGAGATAGGGGTTATATGTCACTAATAGATGGCTGAGAGATAGGGGTTATATGTCACTAATAGATGGCTGAGAGATAGGGGTTATATGTCAATAAGACTGTACTAGACTGCTTATTACATAGTAATAAAGATCAGGTTAGTGTGACAAACCCTGTCTGTCTCTGTGTGTCTCTGGCTCTGTGTGTCTCTGGCTCTGTCTCTGTGTCTCTGTGTCTGTCTCTGTGTTTGTGTCTGTCCCTGTGTTTGTCTCTGTCTCTGTGTCTGTCTCTGTGTATCTCTGGCTCTGTGTGTCTCTGTCTCTCTCTCTGTGTCTGTCTCTGTGTTTGTGTCTGTCCCTGTGTTTGTCTCTGGCTCTGTGTCTGTCTCCGTGTCTGTCTCTGTGTATCTCTGGCTCTGTGTGTCTCTGTCTCTCTCTCTGTGTCTGTCTCTGTGTTTGTGTCTGTCTCTGTATCCGTCTCTGTGTTTGTCTCTGTGTCTGTCTCCGTCTCTCTCTCTGTGTCTGTCTCTGTGTCTGTCTCTGTGTTTGTGTCTGTCTCTGTGTCCGTCCCTGTGTTTGTCTCTGTCTCTGTGTTTGTCTCTGTCTCTGTGTTTTTGTCTGTCTCTGTGTCCGTCTCTATGTTTGTCTCTGTCTGTCTCTGTGTCTGTGTCTGTCTCTGTGTCTGTCTCTGTGTCTGTCTCTGTGTTTGTCTCTGTCTCTGTGTCCGTCTCTGTGTCCGTCTCTGTGTCTGTCTCTGTGTCTGTCTCTGTGTCCGTCTCTGTCTCTGTGTTTGTCTCTGTCTCTGTGTTTGTGTCTGTCTCTGTGTCATTCTCTGTGTCTGTGCGTCTGTGTGTGACTGTGTGTGTGTGTGACTGTGTGTGTGTGACTGAGTGAGTTGCCTGTGGCCCTAAATGCCACAGGAACAGCTGGAGAGGACTCATTTCAAAGGGAGCTTTGAGTGTCAGAAACTGGATTACCGGTGTATGTGTGTGTGTGTGTGTGTGTGTGTGCGTGCGTGTGTGTGTGTATGTGCGTGCGTGTGTGTGTGCGTGAGAGAGAGAGAGACTCCCAGACATGTTATAGCAAGGCCAGAGGAGTTCCATGTGTCCTGTCACTCAAACTAAAATTATGTTGTTCCGGACTAAAAGAGAAGCAGGCCAAAGCGCCAGACAGCCAGACAGCCAGACAGACAGACAGACAGACAGACAGACAGGCAGGCAGGCAGGCAGGCAGGCAGGCAGGCAGGCAGGCAGGCAGGCAGGCAGGCAGACAGGCAGACAGACAGACAGACAGACAGACAGACAGACAGACAGACAGACAGACAGACAGACAGACAGACAGACAGACAGACAGACAGACAGACAGACAGACAGACAGACAGACCTGTGCCAATAGCAACAGACACAAACACAGGAAGAATCTGTGGTAATCTGTATTGCTACAGTAACTGTCACAACAGAAAATGATAGCATCTCTAAAATCTAAAACTGACTGTGTTGTTGTTCTCAGACCAGTTCTTTTGATTTATGAGTAAAGCAACAAATATAGACTAGTGGTATTATCCCAGACCAGTGAAAGCCACCAGATCCATCCATCTAGCTAAGATAGGTTTCCACATCTCTGGGAATGATGTGGACTTGTAGTAAAAAGAAATAGACGTGTTTAGCCACCAGCCTATGATGGTAGGATCCAAATCACCTATCTGATCCAAACTGAAATATCAAATCACCTTCCTGAGATGAACCAAAATATCAAATCATCTTCCTGAGTCGAACCGAAATGTCAAATCACCTTCCTGATCCAAACTGAAATATTGTTGTTGAGTGACAAAGTGCATGTCTTTTGAATCAGAGAACAAACTCAATAAGAACGCATCCCAGAATACTACTGGACAGAGAAAAGCAACTCCTAGACACAGAAAATATCAGAAATGGCAATAATAACCAACGAAAAACTACTTTCGGTGTAACAGAAGAGTAAAGGCGTCCGTCCGCATGCTTTCCATCCGAAACAGTTTGGAACAAATGACATTTTGTGATGTTTTGTTTCGTTGTGGTCTTCGGTAAGGGTTTACTCGGCTGTTCGTGGACAAAAAACCTTATCTTCGAGGCAAACCGAAGTTCGCTAGCTCAAAACTATGCCCCTACGTCAGTGATTGGTCAACAGTAGAGATTCTTCAATGAAGTGTTTATTGTCATTCAACGAGAGACTAATTGTTTTCATGCTCATTTTTTTACTTGAGAAATACTGCACTAAACATCTTAGATGTAAAATTGTGTGACTAAGATCTCCTCTGCAAAAATGTGAAAATGAATGAGACATTTTAAGAGAGTATGAGAGCATACATTTGGTTCACCTAGCAGAGTTTGGCTAGGCGCCAGCCGAACCATAGCATGCAGAGGGCTTAAGACATTGGTTGATCCCTCCCTAGGGAGAAGACATTCCAGTGCCTGTCACAGAGTGATGGGTCATTACTCAATCATTACTCTGTCATAACACAGCCATATCAGTCATAACACAGTCATAACACAGTCATATCAGTCATAACACAGTCATATCAGTCATAACACAGTCATAACACAGTCATAACACAGTCATAACAGTCATATCAGTCATAACACAGTCATATCAGTCATATCAGTCATAACACAGTCATTACACAGTCATAACACAGCCATTACTCAGTCATAACACAGTCATAACACAGTCATTATTCAGTCATATCAGTCATAACACAGCCATTACTCAGTCATATCAGTCACAACACAGTCATTACTCAGTCATATCAGTCGTTACTCAGTCATATCAGTCATAACACAGTCACAATTCAGTCATTACACAGTCATTACACAGTCATAACATAGTCATATTAGTCATAACACAGTCATAACACAGTCATATCAGTCATAACACAGTCATTACTAAGTCATTACACAGTCATTACACAGTCATAACACATTGACACAAGATGACGTTGAAGGATGGCTCCAACCAAAATATGTTGATGGCTCTGTGGGGTTATGTTCACACAAACTGTGTGTGTGTGTGTGCGTGTGCGTGTGTGTGTGTGTGTGCGTAAGAGAGAGAGTAAAGGCCAATTTTTCTTGTTTTTCAAGCGAAGGTCTTTTAAGGGAGTATGCGAGCACACTCGTTTGGTTCGGCTAGCCGAATTCGGCTAGGAGCCAGCCAAACTGCAACATGCTGACGCCTTAAGAGACAGAGACAAAGATAGAAAGAGACAGACAGAAACCGAGAGAGGGTGAGAGAGGTTTCAGTCAGAGTGTTGCTGTGCTATCTGGTGCTCCTGTGTGAATGGTCTTTGAGAGGATGCCTGCGTAGCTCTTGGCTCGTTTAACGCTAGCTAATCTTTGTACAAATATCTACTTAGCACACACAGGACTGTTTGTCTACACACACTCTGCTTACTTACCAGTGTCTGGAGTTTATCAATGATCTAACAACACTATGTCAGTCTCTCACACACAAACAGCAGTGTGTGTCAACACACCTAGAGGTCACTGACGCTAAAGGTCACACATGCCTTTATTCAAACATAAGTGTGACTTCTACCTACGTAAAACTAGTCTTCTGATTCAGGGTGGCCAGCTGAGGATGGATACTATGCAGTCAGCAGTACGAAACAACAGTATGTAGGAACGGGCATGTTCCACTTCAATCAACCAGTCCATTTAGAGTTTGTGATAAAACTGTCCTCATTTGGAATGCAGCTTGTGTATTCCATCCCGTTAGGTACAAGCTCCCGTTAGGGTACAAGCTCCCGTTAGGGTACAAGCTCCCGTTAGGATACAAGCTCCCGTTAGGATACAAGCTCCCGTTAGGATACAAGCTCCCGTTAGGATACAAGCTCCTGTTAGGATACAAGCTCCCGTTAGGGTACAAGCTCCCGTTAGGGTACAAGCTCCCGTTAGGCCTACAAGCTCCCGTTAGGATACAAGCTCCCGTTAGGGTACAAGCTCCCGTTAGGGTACAAGCTCCCGTTAGGGTACAAGCTCCCGTTAGGGTACAAGCTCCCGTTAGGATACAAGCTCCCGTTAGGGTACAAGCTCCCGTTAGGGTACAAGCTCCCGTTAGGGTACAAGCTCCCGTTAGGGTACAAGCTCCCGTTAGGATACATGCTCCCGTTAGGATACATGCTCCTGTTAGGGTACAAGCTCCTGTTAGGATACAAGCTCCCGTTTGGATACAAGCTCCCGTTAGGCCTACAAGCTCCCGTTAGGCCTACAAGCTCCCGTTAGGGTACAAGCTCCCGTTAGGCCTACAAGCTCCCGTTAGGCCTACAAGATCCCGTTAGGCCTACAAGCTCCCGTTAGGGTACAAGCTCCCGTTAGGATACAAGCTCCCGTTAGGATACAAGCTCCCGTTAGGATACAAGCTCCCGTTAGGATACAAGCTCCCATTAGGGTACAAGCTCCCGTTAGGCCTACAAGCTCCCGTTAGGCCTACAAGCTCCCGTTAGGCCTACAAGCTCCCGTTAGGGTACAAGCTCCCGTTAGGCCTACAAGCTCCCGTTAGGCCTACAAGCTCCCGTTAGGGTACAAGCTCCCGTTAGGCCTACAAGCTCCCGTTAGGCCTACAAGCTCCCGTTAGGATACAAGCTCCCGTTAGGGTACAAGCTCCCGTTAGGCCTACAAGCTCCCGTTAGGCCTACAAGCTCCCGTTAGGATACAAGCTCCCGTTAGGATACATGCTCCTGTTAGGGTACAAGCTCCCGTTAGGGTACAAGCTCCCGTTAGGATACAAGCTCCCGTTAGGATACAAGCTCCCGTTAGGATACATGCTCCCGTTAGGATACAAGCTCCCGTTAGGATACATGCTCCTGTTAGGTCTACAGAAATAAAGGCCTATAAAAACAACATTTTTTTTTTGCAAATGTCTAAAAAATAAAAACTGAAATAATTTATTTATGTAAGTATTTCAACCCTTTGCTATGAGACTCGAAATTGAGGTCAGGTGCGTCCTGTTTCCATTGATCATCCTTGAGATGTTTCTACAACTTGATTGGAGTCCACCTGTGGTAAATTCAATTGATTGGACATGATTTGGAAAGGCACACATAAGGTCCTACAGTTGACAGTGCATGTCAGAACAAAAACCAAGCCATGAGGCTGAAGGAATTGTCCGTAATACACCGAAACATGATTGTGTCGAGGCACAGATCTGGGGAAAGGTACCAAAATATTTCTGCTGCATTGAAGGTCCCAAAGAACACAGTGGCCTCCATCATTATTAAATGGAAGAAGTTTTGAACCACCAAGACTCTTCCTAGAGCTGGCCGCACGGCCAAATTGAGCAATCGGGGGAGAAGGGCCTTGGTCAGGGAGGTGACCAAGAACCTGATGGTCACTCTGACAGAGCTCCAGAGTTCCTCTGTGGAGAACCTTCCAGAAGGACATCCATCTCTGCAGCACTCCACCAATCAGGCCTTTATAGTAGAGTGGCCAGACGGAAGCCACTCCTCAGTAAAAGGCCCGCTTGGAGTTTGCCAAAAGGCACCTAAAGGACTCTCAGACCATGTGAAACAAGATTATCTGGTCTGATGAAACCAAGATTGAACTCTTTAGCCTAAATGCCAAGCGTTACTTCTGGAGGAAACCTGGTGGTGAAGCATGGTGGTGGCAGCATCATGCTGTGGGTATGTTTTTAAGTGACAGGGACTGGGAGACTAGCCAGGATCAAGGGAAAAATGAACGGAGCAAAGAACAGAGAGGTCTTTAATGAAAACCTGCTCCAGAGCGCCCAGGACCTCAGACTGAAGCGAAGGTTCACCTTCCAACAGGACAACGACCCTAAGCACACAGCCAAGACAACACAGGAGAGGCTTTGAGACAAGTCTCTGAATTTCCTTGAGTGGCCCAGCCAGAGCCCGGACTTGAACCTTATCCAACATCTTTGGAGAGACCTGAAAATAGCTGTGCAGCGACGCTCCCCATCCAACCTGGCAGAGGTTGAGAGGATCTGCAGAGAAGAATGGGAGAAACTCCCCAAATATAGGTGTGCCAAGAAGACTCATGGCTGTAATTGCTGCCAAAAGTGCTTCAACAAAGTACTGAGTAAAGGGTCTGAAAACTTATGTAAATGTGATATTTCAGTTTTTTTTTTTTTTATACATTTGCAAAAAATTCTAAAAACCTGTTTTTGCTTTGTCATTATTGCGTGTAGATTGATTAGGGATAAAAACAACTTCATCCATTTTAGAATAAGGCTGTAACGTAACAAAATGTAGAAAAAGTCAAGGGGTCTGAATACTTTCTGAATGCACTGTATGTACTGTATTATCACTGAGACAGGTCTCAAGGAGTTTTATTCAACACCGCTGAAAGGCCAAAAGCACATAGTTTCAGGTACATCGGTGTAATGTGATCAATTGTTAGGTAGGTGGCAGGGATACAGGAGTGTGAGCAAACATCTACAACTTCTATGTGTCTCGAACTATGCAGACTTTTCACTCCTCCGCTTGCATTTTTTATCTCTGTCCTCCCTTCCCTTTCTCTTCCATGCTTCTCTCTTGCACAGCTATGTTCTCTATTCCCTCCCTCCTTCCTTCCCCTCTCCTCTACCTCCTTTCTCCATCCCTCCCTCTCTCTCCCTCTCTCCCCCTCATCCTGTCTGGAAGAGGCTGTGGAAGGCTATCGAGGTATGCAGGGTCAGGCTTGGGAGGCAGGGCGGCTCGGAGCCCCAGGGGAGGGTACTGGACCCTGGCCACCTGTTGCTCCAGGTGGCCTTCTCTGAGACTGGACACCTAAAACCACCAGGACATGAGAAACCTGACCCTACAACCCCTGCAACACTAAAGCATAATGTGTCAAGTAAACTACACAGCCCTATATGCAAATCTACAGAACAATAGGTTTGATCTGTGGGAAAATGTTCAAATGAGCTTCCAGCAACCAAGCCTTTATAGTTGGCTATGTGTATGATCACCACTACACTAAAACACTAGTATAACCGCCTAATATGGATAGACTCACAGCCTAAAGTAGCTCTCTTTCACAAGCACAGTCCACAGTGCAGGCTATGAGAAACACACAGCATGCCCTACACTGAGATCTGACTTCACTGGGACATGCAGGCGATCCTGAGAGGGGCGTGTTCAAGACAAGAGTGACAAGCTGCACATTCCAGTGTAAAGAGATAATCCTGATTGGAGAACCATCATGCACACACACACACACACACACACACACAGAGAGTTAGGCCCGCAGATAGTAGCCTGCAGGCTGTTATGACTACATGATCGTACCCGCTGTAGCACAGATGAAAGTACACCCTCAGGAGTTATTTTTCTCCTTTTGCCAATTAACATTAAATCCTAAGAAAACAATAAACCTTTCCACAGTTGTAGCCAGAACTTAGACAGAACTCAAAAAGTCCCCCATTGCCAGAACAAGAACTAAAGAACTATCCACCCAGAGTCACAGCCAGGACAAAAATGATCCATGGACTCAGTGCCAATCTATATTCATGGCATCAGAAGCAAAACAACAGCAACCAGAACCTAGCCAGTGTAAGCAACCATGGACCCATATCCAGAACATAGCCAGTACAAGAGCTATCCTGCCCAGAACCAGAACTATCCAAGAAAATACATCCAGACAGGATGAGATCTATCCATTGAGTCATTGTCAAAACAAGAGCTATCCAATGAGTCCTAGCCAAGCCAAGCTATTCATAGACAGAACAAGACATACCTACTGAGAGTGGACCAAAACACCAATGCCAAACACACACCTATTAAGGCAACACAGTACTTCAAGGCCTGATGTTATCTTTCCAGAATAGGCCTATGGCCCAATCCTTGTCTTTAACCCTGTTCTTAATAGTTATCGAATGTTGGGCTGGCATGAAAATGGAACAGTAAAACGTGTGCGTTCATCGGCATATAGCTAAGGCTGCTCAAACTCTGCCACCAAATAAGATCAGAAGACTGAGAAAGGAGAGAAAGCCAATCAGACTGGAATGAATTAGAGAATAGCTTTGACCAGAGACCGCCGAAGGTCAACAACAAACTCTACCACACCAGAGTTACCAAACAAGATGTTCCTTAGATGTCCCTCAGACAGAGGCACAGGAATAAATGCCAAACGTACATGGCCTCTTGGTAAACCAGTTCACTTATTCTGTTCATTCAAGACATCATTCTTCTTGATCTCTTCAAGTAAAGGTATGCAAAGATCACACATTTCACTGCAGTGGGCTACATCAGGGTCACACAGAGAGTTTCTTGGTAGTCTTAAACAAATCTACTTTGAAACAAACACCTCACACACATGGTTATGGGCTGAAACCAAATAATGCATCTGACATGGTACAGGTGTCGAGTTGAAATGTATTACATTTAGAGTGTGCATCCCAATATTACACTTTATATACATCACAGAAGACTGAAATATAACAAAACTCTGTGACATAGAAACACCGGACTTTCTGTTCATTTAAAAAAAAATCCTGTTTATTAATTATGAAATTATGAAAAAGATGAATAATATTCCACCCATAAGGCCACTTGAAGACAATTTGGTCATTTGACTGCAGGAAAGGGTTTTAATAGCGATGGGGGGAAATCAATACAGTTACATACAGTTACATGTATCTTTTAGTTTTGACAATATCCAAGTCTTATTTTTACACTAGTTGACTGTACCTGCACCAAAACAAAGTCTTGTTCTTTCATAGCTTGTTCTCCATCTTCTATTTAAATAGGGAGACAATTAGTTTTCATCACTTTTATTTCCATGACTGATTAAAGCTTGTTTTCTCATGACTCTCTCTTGTCCCTCTGCAGAAGACATGGTGAACAATATGTTTGGGACATCAAATCACAATCAACAACTATAAAATCACAGTATCGAATAGAAATACATATTGAATCATGAGAATCTCAATACATACATTATACAGTACCAGTCAAAGGTTTGGACACACCTACTCAATCTAAGGTTTTACTTTATTTTTACTATTTTCTACATTGTAGAATAATAGTGAAGACATCAAAACTATGAACTAACACATATGGAATAATGTAGTAACCAAAAAAGTGTTAAACAAATCTAAATATATTTTATATTTGAGATTTTTTGACTGGATGACAGCTTTGCACACGCTTGGCATTCTCTCAACCAGCTTCATGAGGTAGTCACCTGGAATGCATTTAAATTAACAGGTGTCCCTTGTTAAAAGTTCATTTGTGAAATGTATTTCCTTCTGAATGAGTTTGTGCCAATCAGTTGTGTTGTGACCAGATAGATTTGGTATACAGAAGATAGCCCTATTTGTTAAAAGACCAAGTCTATATTATGGCAAAAACAGCTCAAATAAGCAAAGAGAAACGACAGTCTATCATTAATTTAAGACATGAAGGTCAGTCAATCTGGAACATTTCAAGAACTTTGAAAGTTTCTTTAAGTGCTGTCGCAAAAACCATCAAGCGCTATGATGAAACTGGCTCTCAGGAGGAACGCCACAGGAAAGGAAGACCCAGAGTTACCTCTACAGCAGAGGATAAGTTCATTAGATTTACCAACCTCAGAAATTGCAGCTCATATAAATGCTTCACAGAGTTCAAGTAACAGACACATCGACGTCAACTGTTCATAGGAGACTGCATGAATCAGGCTTTCATGGTTGAAGAACACCAATAATAAGAAGAGACTTGCATGGGCCAAGAAACAAAAGCAATGGACGTTAGACCAGTGGAAATCTGTTCTTTGGTCTGATGAGTCCAAATTTGAGATTTTTGGTTCCAACTTCCATGTCTTTGTGAGTTGCAGAGTCGGTGAACGGATGATCTCCGTGTGTGTGGTTCCTACCATGAAGCATGGAGGAGGTGTGATGGTGTGGGGGTGCTTTGCTGGTGACATTGTTGGTGATTTATTTAGAATTCAAGGCACACTTAACCAGCATGGCTACCACAGCATTCTGCAGCGATACGCCATCCCATCTGGCTTGTGCATAGTGGGACTATCATTTGTTTTTCAACGGGACAACACACCTTCAGGCTGTGTAAGGGCTATTTGACCAAGAAGGAAAGTGATGGAGTGCTGCATCAAATGACCTGGCCTCCACAATCACCCGGCCTCAACCCAATTGAGATTGTTTGGGATGAGTTAGACTGCAGAGTGAAGGAAAAGCAGCCAACAAGTGCTCAGTATATGTGAGAACTCCCACATCAGTAGGTGTGTCCAAACTTTTGAGTGGTACTGTATTTACAAAAGTATGTGGAAACCCCTTCAAATTAATAGATTCGGCTTTTTCAGCCACACCTATGTATAAAATCGAGCACACAGCCATGCAATCTCCATAGACAAACATTGGCAGTAGAATGGCTTACTGAAGAGCTTAGTGACTTTTAACATGGCACTGTCCCACATTTCCAACAAGTCAGTTCATCAAATTTCTGCCCCGCTAGAGCTGCCCTGGTCAACAGTAAATGCTGTTATTGGGAAGTGGAAACGTCTAGGAGCAACAATGGTTCAGCCCCAAAGTGGCAGGCCACACAAGCTCACAGAACACGAGTGCTGAAGTGTGTAACACGTAACAAATCGTCTGTCCTCGGTTGCAACACTCACTACCGAGTTCCAAACAGCCTCTGGAAGCAATGTCAGGCTGTTATAGCAGCAAAGGTGGGGGGGGACCAACTCCATATTAATGCCCATGATCTTGGAATAAGATGTTCGATGAGCAGGTGTCCACATACTTTTGGTCATGTAGTGTATCATATCGGCACCAAAGTATCATGATAATATGGTATCATGAGATCCCTGGCAATTTCAAGCCCTCGTTTTTAATCCATCTGACATCATGGATTGAGCTGAAACAATCTCTCCAGCTGTCAGGATACCTTGTCGGTTTAACTGAGGTCTATTTTCTATGCGAGGCAGTTGGGCTAATTGTATTCTAAATAGAGCAGTGACTATCTCACCCATTCGCGGATTCGCCAAGAGCTCATTAGCCCATTGGATTAGAAAAAAATATTTTGTCATTGAAATTATTCCTCAGCAAAGGGATGATATGAGACTCATTGAGAGACGCCCTTGACAGCTCACAGCTAAAAGACATTCAGGCATTCCACCGCATTGATGGTTCAGAAGAGTTGTCCAGCTGTCCATTTATTGTAATTAGGTTATTCTTGCACAGTGTACGTTTGGTTTAGTGATGAGGGGAGTGGGTTATTTTTAAAAGCACACAATTAGTGGTGTCAAAGCTGTGCGTCATGAGATAAAATCCAATCTGTTTCGGTTGACATTGAGGCAGGCTAATAAATAAGATGTAGGCATGAAACCAACGATTTGGGGAGGGAATTTGGCAGCGCTTTGCCATGTCTGTTTTCTGTTATACTCTCCTCTATAGGAACGACTACGGACTGAGGCCTGCAAAAATCTACACACTGTTGGTCTTAAAATGTCAATGTTTTTACCAAAAGATAATATACATTTTAGTCATGAGAATAATACAAAATGCATTCAGACACAAAGATCTAACGTTTGAGAAACTAATTTGGCAAAAAAAGACGCAATTCTGAAAGCTGAAGGCAGAAATGGTCAAAAGCTACTACCCCATCACTCAATGCGTCCCAAAACTATCTTCTACAACCATCATACAATCACATTTTCAAATGAGTACTTTTTATGACCATTTCGTTCCATATTCCCAATATTAAGCGCGCAGTCTTTGCTTCTATTGATTTGCCCTGAACGGTAGTTGAATCAAATAGAACGTGGAAACAAAACAATTGTTACACACAAAGTTGGCGAGGTATCCGCATCCCGATTACAACATGAAAAACACTGAACATACAAGGTTTATGTTATCACACATCCGTGTCTAAAATATGTTTCCCTGAGTGAATCCGTTATTACATAAATAAAAGCATATTGTTAACTTGTAACGCATGTGTCATTACTTCGCGTAGTACCGCAAGACAGGGATCATTAGTAAAGAAAAACTTACCAAAACGTGCTATAGTTGGTATTTACTCCTCGGACAACAATCTACCTCTTTCTCAGCTTTTTACTTCAGTAAAATCCGGGGGAAAAAAACACTTTTCCTTTTTCTTTACTGCTTTAGTAATTTACTGCGATGCCACCGACATTTTCTTAGGCTCCCCAAGTTCTCACATTGAATGGCCGTTTTTGGATGACTGAGCTCTCAAACAATTCTCCCCTTTGCGACGCCTTTTCGGGTCCACCCACTTCCCAAGAAGGGGGAGGGATCTGAACAATAGGGGCTCGCTCCCAAATCACAAAGTTTGGTAAAGCCCTCTAGTTTCCCCCAAGAAACACACTCTATTGTCAGGCCCAGTGGTTCTCACCGCAGTGCGTAATGATGAAATGTGTTGTTATAATGAATGTATGTACCTGTGCATAAAATAGTTTCATAGGAACAGTATAAGACAAACAAAAAAAGTCCCACAAGTTCTACATGGTGGGGGGAGAAAACAATGCCCCTCCCCCTCATCCCCTACACTGGTGTGTTGCTCCAGTTTGTATTGAGCCCGTCCATTGAAGCCCGCATGCCTCTATCTCTCTCTAGCGCAGCTGTCAGGAGATGGAGGCAGTAAGAGGCATCGCAATACTCTTTCTCTCTCTCATACTACAGTGATCACAGAAAATAACCCATGCACATGCCTCGCAAATTCTACTTCACTTCAATCAGTGCCATTTGAAATGAGGGCACCAAACTGTCCACTTAATTAATAAAGGACTATCGACTAAGATTACAGGGGTTTGACAGGGTCCAGTTGGTGGGGGGTTGTAGAGCTGAATGGAGGAGATCCCACCATGCACCTGAGCGGTTGTTCCAACACAGTGGGGTGTTATTTGCATACAAAGCCTTGCCGGTTTGTGACACCTGTTGTTCTTGTTCAAGGTGAAAGTGTATGAAGTGTGTGTGGTGCTTGGGGTAGCTGGGTTGTTGTGTGTGTGTGTGTTATTGCCAGTGTGCAGTTGGTCCTGTCTGTTCTTTATGCACCCCCCTCCTGCTAGTTCATATCCACATGTTATTGGTATGCATGGGACTGATGATATTATTGACATGTTGGTGAAATAATCACGTTCATTCGTCAGTTTGACTAAAACTAAACAGTGTCCATTATCAGACATGCTCACTCACAAAGTAAGGATACTCTCTCCCTGTCCTGTGTACACAGACACACACACACACAGACACACACACACACGCACATATTTTGGAGAGTCATCATCAGTATTTGAGGGTGTTTTCCCAAAGCTTTGGTGTGGGTGTGGTTTGCCAGTGCTTGGCCAGTGTTCTGGTGTTGCTGTTGCTACTGCTTGGGGGGCTGTTTCTATGTGGTTGTCAAACTCTGGACTGCTCTGGACCCTCCAGTGACCACTAGGAGCAGAGCGAGAGGGTCCCAAACTCTCAACCAACCCCTCCATACCACCTCTTCCCCCTCCCCCTCTCCTCTCTGTGCTGGTCTGGCTGAATTAGGCCTGGACAAAAGGCTTTGTAGCCCGGCCATGAAAGGCCCATTAACCATACTGCAGCCCCCAGAGGCCTTGCCCGCAGCAGACCACCTCCCAGAATGCCTCTCTCTCAGCAGGCTGCTGTCCCAGCATGCAACGCTCCCCTTCAGCTAGGCTGTCCTGTCACCACTCCTAGCTTCAGCCCCCCCCCAACCACCAAACCCCATTATAGACCCAGACAAAGATTGTCATGTAGATTGTTATGAATTAAGTTATTAGAGTGAAAAAGAGGGAGTGAGAAGTTGGGGAAAATAGGGGGAAAGTGGACTTTTTTTACTGTGTGAATGTTAGCAGTGTTTAGGCTGTGTATCTATCTGTTTGTACTGTGTATACATATAGACTACTTACAGCCTATTGTATGTAGCTAGTAGGTACTCATTGAGTATGAATGAAAATGGGTAGCTAACTACAGCACTACAACGTCTCAGTTATATCAATGTTGATCATTGATCATATCAATTAAGCAATATAAATAAATAAAGTACAGAATAAAAATGGGTTTGCGTGACCATTGAATGCATGTCATTTCCTGTGTCTGCAGGTGTGTGTGGGGTACTGTACGCATCAATGTTGAGTGTGATGTTCTTCTAAACCCCCCCAAAGTCTGGGGGGCGCCATGACAACGACCCCCTCACGTGGTGTCTCCTACTGACCTTAGCAGCTGTGTCACATCCTCACTGTGACAAAACACTGAACAAATCACTCACACACACACACACACACACACGCACACACACACACACGAACACACGCACACACGCACA
This sequence comes from Oncorhynchus tshawytscha, assembly GCF_018296145.1. NCBI lineage: Eukaryota > Metazoa > Chordata > Actinopteri > Salmoniformes > Salmonidae > Oncorhynchus > Oncorhynchus tshawytscha. Next base: position 24,348,340 of record NC_056457.1, on the reverse strand, counting down.
CGCGCACACGCACACACACACACACATGCGCGCGCACACACACGCACACACGCGCGCACACACACACACACACGCACACACACACACACACACACACACACACACACACCCCCCTGCTAATGTACGCTTGCACACTATGACACAAGTGCACTGAAGTACCCTCTTAAAATGTTAGAACTGAGAACATACAGTCTTACACATGTGGAACCACGTAAAGATAAGAAATTATCTGAAAATAAAGCTGTGCACATCCACCCTGCAGGACTCAAAATACTCACCACTACAGACTAAAAACTTTGCAAGTTGCAAAAAATGTGATTCAAGACGTGAATGCTAATTGATTGACAACAGTGATATATCAGATCTTATACCACGGGTTAGACAAAACATGTATTTTAACTCTTTTAATTATGTTGGTAAACAGTTTATAATGGCAATAAGGCACCTCGGGGGTTTGTGGTACATGGCCAATATACCACAGCTAAGGGCTGTATGCAGGCACTCCGCATTGCATCATGCTTAAGAACAGTTCTTAGCCGTGGTATATTGGCCAAATACAGTGCCTTGCAAAAGTATTCATCCCCCTTGGCATTTTTCCTATTTTGTTGCATTACAACCTGTCATGCCCTGTCACGCCCACCCGGACCCTCCCCTGTAGGGTCATGTTTGCGGCCGGGAGTCCGCACCTTTGGGGGGGGGGGTACTGTCACACCCTGACCTTAGAGAGACGTTTTATTTCTCTATTTGGTGAGGTCAGGGTGTGATTTGGGTGGGCTTTCTATGTTGTCTATTTCTTTGTTTTGGCCGAGTAGGGATCCCAATCAGAGGCAGCTGTCTATCGTTGTCTCTGATTGGGAATCATACTTAGGCAGCCTTTTTTCCCACCTGTGTTTGTGGGTAGTTATTTTCTGTTTAGTCTCTGTTACCTGACAGAACTGTTCGCTTTCGTTTTGTTACTTTGTTCGAGTGTTTTTTGATAATAAAAGAAATCATGAACACTTTTCACGCTGCGCTTTGGTCCACTCCTTCCGACGACAGGCGATACACAACCTGCAATTTAAATAGATTGTTATTTGGATTTTATGTAATGGACATAGACAAAATAGTCCAAAGTGCTGAGGTGAAACGAAAAAAAAAATACTTGTTTCAAATAATTAGAAAAAAAAAATGGAAAAGTGATGCGTGCATATCTATTCACCCCATCTGCTATGAAGCCCCTAAATAAGATCTGGTGCAACCAATTACCTTCAGAAGTCACATAATTAGTTAAATAAAGTCCACCTGTGTGCAATCTCAGTGTCACATGATCTGTCACACGCTCTCAGTATATATACATCTGTTCTGAAAGGCCCCAGAGTCTGCAACACCACTAAGCAAGGGGCACTACCAAGCAAGTGGCACCATGAAGACCAATGAGCTCTCCAAACAGGTCAGGGACAAAGTTGTGGAGAAGTACAGATCAGGGTTGGGTTATAAAAAAATATCCAAAACTTTGTACATCCCACAGAGCACCATTAAATCCATTATTAAGAAATGGAAAGAATATGGCACCACAACAAACCTGCCAAGAGAGGGCCGCCACCAAAACTCACGGACCAGGCAAGGAGGGCATTAATCAGAGAGGCAACAAATAAACCAAAGATAACCCTGAAGGAGCTGCAAAGCGCCACAGTGGAGATTGGAGTATCTGTCCATAGGACCACTTTAAGACATACACTCCACAGAGCTGGGCTTTACAGAAGAGTGGCCAGAAAAAAAGCCATTGCTTAAAGAAAAAATAAGCAAACATGTTTGGTGTTCTCCAAAAGGCATGTGGGAGACTCCCCAAACATATGGAAGAAGGTACTCTGGTCAGATGAGACTAAAATTGAGCTTTTTGGCCATCAAGGAAAACGCTATGTCTGGCGCAAACCCAACACCTCTCATCACCCCGAGAATGTCATCCCCACAGTGAAGCATAGTGGTGGCAGCATCATGCTGTGGGGATGTTTTTCATCGGCAGGGACTGGGAAACTGGTCAGAATTGAAGGAATGATGGATGGCGCTAAATACAGGGAAATTCTTGAGGGAAACCTGTTTCAGTCTTCCAGAGCTTTGAGATGGGGACGGAGGTTCACCTCCCATCAGGACAATGACCCTGAGCATACTGCTAAAGCAACACTCGAGTGGATTAAGGGGAAATATTTAAATGTCTTTGAATGACCTAGTCAAAGCCCAGACCTCAATCCAATTGAGAATCTGTGGTATGACTTAAAGATTGCTGTCCACCAGCGGAACCCATCCAACTTGAAGGAGCTGGTGCAGTTTCACCTAGAAGAATTGGCAAAAGTCCCAGTGGCTAGATGTGCCAAGCTTATAGAGGCATACCCCAAGAGACTTGCAGCTGTAATTGCTTCAAAAGGTGGCTCTATAAAGTATTGCCTTTGGGGGGTTGAATAGTTATGCATACTCTAGTTTTCTGTTTTTTGTCTTATTTCTTGTTTGTTTCACAATTTAAAAAAATGTCATCTTCAAAGTGGTAGGCATGTTGTGTAACTCAAAATGTTCTGTTCTTTCTCTCTCTGACTGTGCTGGGGCTCACTGTAGTGTGTATGTGTGTGTGTAAAAAAACAAATCAAATTTAATTGTCTCATGCGCGGAATACAACAAGTGTAGACCTAACAGTGAAATGCTTACTTACAAGCCCATAACCAACAGTGCTTTAAGAAGTGTGTATGCCTTAATCTTCATGTACACAACTGTTCAAAAGTTTGGGGTCACTTAGAAATGTCCTTGTTTTTTAAAGAAAAGCAAAAAACGTTGTCCATTAAAATAACATCAAATTGATCAGAAATACAGCGTGGACATTTTTAATGTTGTAAATTACTGTTGTTGCTGGAGACAACAGATTTTCTATGGAATATCTACATAGATGTACAGAGGCCCATTATCAGCGTTTAGTGTAAGTTGTGACTAGACTATAGTTGTGTATTCCTGGCGCTCAGTGTAAGTTGTGACTAGACTATAGTAGTGTAGGTCTGGCGTTCAGTGTAAGTTGTGACTAGACTATAGTAGTGTAGGTCTGGCGTTTAGTGTAAGTTGTGACTAGACTATAGTAGTGTAGGTCTGGCGTTCCGTGTAAGTTGTCACTAGAAGATAGTTGTGTATTCCTGGCGTTCAGTGTAAGTTGTGACTAGACTATAGTAGTGTAGGTCTGGCGATCAGTGTAAGTTGTGACTCTACACTATAGCAGTGTAGGTCTGGCGTTCAGTGTAAATTGTGACTAGACTATAGTAGTGTAGGTCTGGCGTCAGTGTAAGTTGTGACACTAGACTATAGTGGTATAGGTCTGGCGATCAGTGTAAGTTGTGACTCTACACTATAGCAGTGTAGGTCTGGCGTTCAGTGTAAATTGTGACTAGACTATAGTAGTGTAGGTCTGGCGTTCAGTGTAAGTTGTGACTAGACTATAGTAGTGTAGGTCTGGCGTTCAGTGTAAGTTGTGACTAGACTATAGTAGTGTAGGTCTGGCGTTCAGTGTAAGTTGTGACTAGACTATAGTAGTGTAGGTCTGGCGATCAGTGTAAGTTGTGACTCTACACTATAGCAGTGTAGGTCTGACGTTCAGTGTAAATTGTGACTAGACTATAGTAGTGTAGGTCTGGCATTCAGTGTAAGTTGTGACTAGAAGATAGTTGTGTATTCCTGGCGCTCAGTGTAAATTGTGACTAGACTATAGTAGTGTAGGTCTGGCGTTGAGTGTAAGTTGTGACTAGACTATAGTAGTGTAGATCTGGCGTTCAGTGTAAAGTGTGACACTAGACTATAGTAGTGTAGGTCGGGCGTTCCGTGTAATTTGTGACTCTAGACTACAGTAGTGTAGGTCTGGCGTTTAGTATAAGTTGTGACTCTAGACTATAGTAGTGTAGGTCTGGTGTTCAGTGTAAGTTGTGACTAGACTATAGTAGTGTAGGCCTGGCGTTCAGTTAAGTTGTGACTAGACTATAGTAGTGTAGGTCTGGCGTTCAGTGTAAGTTGTGACTCTAGACTATAGTCTTGTTTACCTGGCGTTCAGTGTAAGTTGTGACTAGACTATAGTAGTGTAGGTCTGGCGTTCAGTGTAAGTTGTGACTAGACTATAGTAGTGTAGGTCTGGCGTTCAGTTAAGTTGTGACTAGACTATAGTAGTGTAGGTCTGGCGTTCAGTTAAGTTGTGACTAGACTATAGTAGTGTAGGTCTGGCGTTCAGTGTAAGTTGTGACTCTAGAATACAGTAGTGTAGGTCTGGCGTTCAGTGTAAGTTGTGACTAGACTATAGTTGTGTAGGTCTGGCGTTCAGTGTAAGTTGTGACTCTACACTATAGCAGTGTAGGTCTGGCGTTCAGTGTAAGCTGTGACTCTACGCTATAGTAGTGTAGGTATTGCGTTTAGTGTAAGTTGTGACTAGACTATAGAAGTGTAGGTCTGGCGTTCAGTGTAAGTTGTGACTAGACTATAGTAGTCTAGGTCTGGCATTCTGTGTAAGTTGTGACTAGACTATAGTAGTGTAGGTCTGGCGTTCAGTGTAAGTTGTGACTAGACTATAGTAGTGTAGGTCTGGCGATCAGTGTAAGTTGTGACTCTACACTATAGCAGTGCAGGTCTGACGTTCAGTGTAAATTGTGACTAGACTATAGTAGTGTAGGTCTGGCATTCAGTGTAAGTTGTGACTAGAAGATAGTTGTGTATTCCTGGCGCTCAGTGTAAATTGTGACTAGACTATAGTAGTGTAGGTCTGGCGTTCAGTGTAAAGTGTGACACTAGACTATAGTAGTGTAGGTCGGGCGTTCCGTGTAATTTGTGACTCTAGACTACAGTAGTGTAGGTCTGGCGTTTAGTATAAGTTGTGACTCTAGACTATAGTAGTGTAGGTCTGGTGTTCAGTGTAAGTTGTGACTAGACTATAGTAGTGTAGGCCTGGCGTTCAGTTAAGTTGTGACTAGACTATAGTAGTGTAGGTCTGGCGTTCAGTGTAAGTTGTGACTCTAGACTATAGTCTTTTTTTCTGGCGTTCAGTGTAAGTTGTGACTCTAGACTATAGTCTTGTTTTCCTGGCGTTCAGTGGAAGTTGTGACTAGACTATAGTAGTGTAGGTCTGGCGTTCAGTTAAGTTGTGACTAGACTATAGTAGTGTAGGTCTGGCGTTCAGTTAAGTTGTGACTAGACTATAGTAGTGTAGGTCTGGCGTTCAGTGTAAGTTGTGACTCTAGAATACAGTAGTGTAGGTCTGGCGTTCAGTGTAAGTTGTGACTAGACTATAGTTGTGTAGGTCTGGCGTTCAGTGTACGTTGTGACTCTACACTATAGCAGTGTAGGTCTGGCGTTCAGTGTAAGCTGTGACTCTACGCTATAGTAGTGTAGGTATTGCGTTTACTGTAAGTTGTGACTAGACTATAGTAATGTAGGTCTGGCGTTCAGTGTAAGTTGTGACTAGACAATAGTAGTGTAGGTCTGGCGTTCAGTGTAAGTTGTGACTAGACTATAGTAGTGTAGGTCTGGCGTTCAGTGTAAGTTGTGACTAGACTATAGTAGTCTAGGTCTGGCGTTCAGTGTAAGTTGTGACTAGACTATAGTAGTGTAGGTCTGGCGTTCAGTGTAAGTTGTGACTAGACTATAGTAGTGTAGGTCTGGCGATCAGTGTAAGTTGTGACTCTACACTATAGCAGTGTAGGTCTGGCATTCAGTGTAAATTGTGACTAGAAGATAGTTGTGAATTCCTGGCGCTCAGTGTAAATTGTGACTAGACTATAGTAGTGTACGTCTGGCATTCAGTGTAAGTTGTGACTAGACTATAGTAGTGTAGATCTGGCGTTCAGTGTAAGTGTGACACTAGACTATAGTAGTGTAGGTCTGGCGTTCAGTGTAAGTTGTGACTAGACTATAGTAGTGTAGGTCTGGCGTTCAGTGTAAGTTGTGACTAGACTATAGTAGTGTAGGTCTGGCGTTCAGTTAAGTTGTGACTCTACACTATAGCAGTGTAGGTCTGGCGTTCAGTGTAAGCTGTGACTCTACGCTATAGTAGTGTAGGTATTGCGTTTACTGTAAGTTGTGACTAGACTATAGTAATGTAGGTCTGGCGTTCAGTGTAAGTTGTGACTAGATAGTAGTAGTATAGGTCTGGCGTTCAGTGTAAGTAGTGACTAGACTATAGTAATGTAGGTCTGGCGTTCAATGTAAGTTGTGACTCTAGACTATAGTAGTGTTTTCCTGGCGTTCAGTGTAAGTTGTGACTAGACTATAGTAATGTAGGTCTGGCGTTCAATGTAAGTTGTGACTCTAGACTATAGTAGTGTTTTCCTGGCGTTCAGTGTAAGTTGTGACTAGACTATAGTAGTGTAGGTCTGGCGTTCAGTGTAAGTTGTGACTCTAGACTATAGCTGTGTAGGTCTGGCGTTCAGTATAAGTTGTGACTAGACTATAGTAGTGTAGGTCTGGCGTTCAGTGTAAGTTGTGACTAGACTATAGTGGTGTAGGTCTGGCGTTCAGTGTAAGTTGTGACTAGACTATAGTAGTGTAGGTCTGGCGTTCAGTGTAAGTTGTGACTCTAGACTATAGCAGTGTAGGTCTGGCGTTCAGTGTAAGCTGTGACTCTAGACTATAGTAGTGTAGGTCTGGCGTTCAGTGTAAGTTGTGACTAGACTATAGTAGTGTAGGTCTGGCGTTCAGTGTAAGTTGTGACTAGACTATAGTAGTCTAGGTCTGGCGTTCAGTGTAAGTTGTGACTAGACTATAGTAGTGTAGGTCTGGCGTTCAGTGTAAGTTGTGACTAGACTATAGTAGTGTAGGTCTGGCGATGAGTGTAAGTTGTGACTCTACACTATAGCAGTGTAGGTCTGGCATTCAGTGTAAATTGTGACTAGACTATAGTAGTGTAGGTCTGGCGTTCAGTGTAAGTTGTGACTAGAAGATAGTTGTGTATTCCTGGCGCTCAGTGTAAATTGTGACTAGACTATAGTAGTGTAGGTCTGGCGTTCAGTGTAAGTTGTGACTAGACTATAGTAGTGTAGATCTGGCGTTCAGTGTAAAGTGTGACACTAGACTATAGTAGTGTAGGTCTGGCGTTTAGTGTAAGTTGTGACTCTAGACTATAGTAGTGTAGGTCTGGTGTTCAGTGTAAGTTGTGACTAGACTATAGTAGTGTAGGTCTGGTGTTCAGTGTAAGTTGTGACTAGACTATAGTAGTGTAGGTCTGGCGTTCAGTGTAAGTTGTGACTAGACTATAGTAGTGTAGGTCTGGCGTTCAGTGTAAGTTGTGACTCTAGACTATAGTCTTGTTTACCTGGCGTTCAGTGTAAGTTGTGACTAGACTATAGTAGTGTATGTCTGGCGTTCAGTGTAAGTTGTGACTAGACTATAGTAGTGTAGGTCTGGCGTTCAGTGTAAGTTGTGACTAGACTATAGTAGTGTAGGTCTGGCGTTCAGTTAAGTTGTGACTAGACTAGTAGTGTAGGTCTGGCGTTCAGTGTTATTTGTGACTCTAGACTATAGTCGTGTTTTCCTGGCATTCAGTGTAGGTTGTGACTAGACTATAGTAGTGTAGGTCTGGCGTTCAGTGTAAGTTGTGACTCTAGACTACAGTAGTGTAGGTCTGGTGTTCAGTGTAAGTTGTGACTCTAGACTATAGTAGTGTAGGTCTGGCGTTCAGTGTAAGTTGTGACACTAGACTATAGTAGTGTAGGTCTGGCGTTCTGTGTAAGTTGTGACTAGAAGATAGTTGTGTATTCCTGGCGTTCAGTGTAAGTTGTGACTAGACTATAGTAGTGTAGGTCTGGCGTTCAGTGTAAGTTGTGACTAGACTATAGTAGTCTAGGTCTGGCGTTCAGTGTAAGTTGTGACTAGACTATAGTAGTGTAGGTCTGGCGTTCAGTGTAAGTTGTGACTAGACTATAGTAGTGTAGGTCTGGCGATCAGTGTAAGTTGTGACTCTACACTATAGCAGTGTAGGTCTGGCATTCAAGTTGTGACTAGAAGATAGTTGTGAATTCCTGGCGCTCAGTGTACTAGACTATAGTAGTGTAGGTCTGGCGTTCAGTGTAAGTTGTGACTAGACTATAGTAGTGTAGGTCTGGCGTTCAGTGTAAGTTGTGACTAGACTATAGTAGTGTAGGTCTGGCGTTCAGTGTAAGTTGTGACTAGACTATAGTAGTGTAGGTCTGGCGTTCAGTGTAAGTTGTGACTAGACTATAGTAGTGTAGGTCTGGCGTTCAGTTAAGTTGTGACTCTACACTATAGCAGTGTAGGTCTGGCGTTCAGTGTAAGCTGTGACTCTACGCTATAGTAGTGTAGGTATTGCGTTTAGTGTAAGTTGTGACTAGACTATAGTAATGTAGGTCTGGCGTTCAGTGTAAGTTGTGACTAGACTATAGTAGTGTAGGTCTGGCGATAAGTGTAAGTTGTGACTCTACACTATAGCAGTGTAGGTCTGGTGTTCAGTGTAAGTTGTGACTAGACTTTAGTAGTGTAGGTCTGGCGTTCAGTGTAAGTAGTGACTAGACTATAGTAATGTAGGTCTGGCGTTCTGTGTAAGTTGTGACTAGACTATAGTAGTGTAGGTCTGGCGTTCAGTGTAAGTTGTGACTAGACTATAGTAGTGTAGGTCTGGCGTTCAGTGTAAGTTGTGACTAGACTATAGTGTGTAGGTCTGGCGTTCAGTACTAGACTATAGTAGTGTAGGTCTGGCGTTCAGTGTAAGTTGTGGCTAGTTAGTGGTGTAGGTCTGTGTGTAAGTTGTGACTAGACTATAGTAGTGTAGGTCTGGCGTTCAGTGTAAGTTGTGACTAGACTATAGTAGTGTAGGTCTGGCGTTCAGTGTAAGTTGTGACTAGACTATAGTAGTGTAGGTCTGGCGTTCTGTGTAAGTTGTGACTAGACTATAGTAGTGTAGGTCTGGCGTTCAGTGTAAGTTGTGACTAGACTATAGTAGTGTAGGTCTGGCGTTCTGTGTAAGTTGTGACTAAACTATAGTATTGTAGGTCTGGCGTTCTTTGTAAGTTTGACTAAACTATAGTAGTGTAGGTCTGGCGTTCTGTGTAAGTTGTGATTAGACTATAGTAGTGTAGGTCAGGCGTTCAGTGTAAGTTTTGACTAGACTATAGTCGTGTAGGTCTGGCGTTCAGTGTAAATTGTGACTAGACTATAGTAGTGTAGGTCAGGCGTTCAGTGTGAGTTGTGACTCTAGACTACAGTTGTGTAGGTCTGGCGTTCTGTGTAAGTTGTGACTAGACTATAGTAGTCTAGGTCTGGCGTTCAGGTAAGTTGTGACTCTAGACTATAGTAGTGTAGGTCTGGCGCTCAGTGTAAATTGTGACTAGACTATAGTAGTGTAGGTCTGGCGTTCAGTGTAAGTTGTGACTAGACTACAGTTGTGTAGGTCTGGCGTTCTGTGTAAGTTGTGACTAGACTATAGTAGTGTAGGTCTGGCATTTAATATAAGTTGTGACTAGACTATAGTAGTGTAGGTCTGGCGTTCAATGTAAGTTGTGACTCTAGACTATAGTGGTGTAGGTCTGGCGTTCTGTGTAAGTTGTGACTAGACTATAGTGGTGTAGGTCTGGCGTTCAGTTTAAGTTGTGACTAGACTATAGTGGTGTAGGTCTGGCGTTCAGTATAAGTTGTGACTAGACTATAGTAGTGTAGGTCTGGCGTTCAGTGTAAGTTGTGACTAGACTATAGTGGTGTAGGTCTGGCGTTCAGTGTAAGTTGTGACTAGACTATAGTAGTGTAGCTCTGGCGTTCAGTGTAAGTTGTGACTAGACTATAGTAGTGTAGGTCTGGCGTTCAGTGTAAGTTGTGACTCTAGACTACAGTTGTCTATGTCTGGCGTTCTGTGTAAGTTGTGACTAGACTTTAGTAGTGTAGGTCTGGCGTTCTTTGTAAGTTTGACTAAACTATAGTAGTGTAGGTCTGGCGTTTTTTGTAAGTTTGACTAAACTATAGTAGTGTAGGTCTGCCGTTCAGTGTAAATTGTGACGAGACTATAGTTGTGTGTATCTGGTGTTTTTTGTAAGTTGTGACTAGACTATAGTAGTGTAGGTCTGGCGTTCAGTGTAAGTTGTGATTAGACTATAGTAGTTTAGGTCTGGCGTTCAGTGTAAGTTGTGACTAGACTATAGTAGTGTAGGTCTGGCGTTCAGTGTGAGTTGTGACTCTAGACTACAGTGTGACTGGCGTTCTGTGTAGACTAGACTATAGTAGTGTAGGTCTGGCGTTCAGTGTAAGTTGTGACTAGACTATAGTAGTGTAGGTCTGGCGTTCAGTGTAAGTTGTGACTAGACTATAGTAGTGTAGGTCTGGCGTTCAGTGTAAGTTGTGACTCTAGACTATAGTAGTGTTTTCCTGGCGTTCAGTGTAAGTTGTGACTAGACTATAGTAGTGTAGGTCTGGCGTTCAGTGTAAGTTGTGACTAGACTATAGTAGTGTAGGTCTGGCGTTCAGTGTAAGTTGTGACTAGACTATAGTAGTGTAGGTCTGGCGTTCAGTGTAAGTAGTGACTCTAGACTATAGTAGTGTAGGTCTGGCGTTCAGTGTAAGTTGTGACTAGACTATAGTAGTGTAGGTCTGGCGTTCAGTGTAAGTTGTGACTAGACTATAGTAGTGTAGGTCTGGCGTTCAGTGTAAGTTGTGACTAGACTATAGTAGTGTAGGTCTGGCGTTCAGTGTGAGTTGTGACTCTAGACTACAGTTGTGTAGGTCTGGCGTTCTGTGTAAATTGTGACTAGACTATAGTCTAGGTCTGGCGTTCTGTGTAAGTTGTGACTAGACTATAGTAGTGTAGGTCTGGCGTTCAGTGTAGACTATAGTAGTGTAGGTCTGGCGTTCAATGTAAGTTGTGACTCTAGACTATAGTAGTGTTTTCCTGGCGTTCAGTGTAAGTTGTGACTAGACTATAGTAGTGTAGGTCTGGCGTTCAGTTAAGTTGTGACTAGACTATAGTAGTGTAGGTCTGGCGTTCAGTGTAAGTTGTGACTAGACTATAGTAGTGTAGGTCTGGCGTTCAGTGTAAGTAGTGACTCTAGACTACAGTAGTGTAGGTCTGGTGTTCAGTGTAAGTTGTGACTAGACTATAGTTGTGTAGGTCTGGCGTTCAGTGTGAGTTGTGACTCTAGACCATAGTAGTGTAGGTCTTGCGTTTAGTGTAAGTTGTGACTGGACTATAGTAGTGTAGGTCTGGCGTTCAATGTAAGTTGTGACTCTAGAATATAGTAGTGTTTTCCTGGCGTTCAGTGTAAGTTGTGACTAGACTATAGTAGTGTAGGTCTGGCGTTCAGTGTAAGTTGTTATTCTAGACTACAGTAGTGTAGGTCTGGCGTTCAGTGTAAGTTGTGACAAGACTATAGTAATGTAGGTCTGGCGTTCAGTGTAAGTTGTGACTCTAGACTATAGTAGTGTTTTCCTGGCGTTCAGTGTAAGTTGTGACTAGACTATAGTAGTGTAGGTCTGGCGTTCAGTGTAAGTTGTGACTCTAGACTATAGTAGTGTTTTCCTGGCGTTCCGTGTAAGTTGTGACTCTAGACTATAGTCGTGTAGGTCTGGCGTTCAGTGTAAGTTGTGACTAGACTATAGTAGTGTAGGTCTGGCGTTCAGTGTAAGTTGTGACTAGACTACAGTAGTGTAGGTCTGGCGTTCAGTTAAGTTGTGACTAGACTATAGTAGTCTAGGTCTGGCGTTCAGGTAAGTTGTGACTCTAGACTATAGTAGTGTAGGTCTGGCGCTCAGTGTAAATTGTGACTAGACTATAGTAGTGTACGTCTGGCGTTCAGTGTAGGTTGTGACTAGACTATAGTAGTGTAGGTCTGGTGTTCAGTGTGAGTTGTGACTCTAGACTACAGTTGTGTAGGTCTGGCGTTCTGTGTAAGTTGTGACTAGACTATAGTAGTGTAGGTCTGGCGTTCAGTATAAGTTGTGACTAGACTATAGTAGTGTAGGTCTGGTGTTCAGTGTAAGTTGTGACTAGACTATAGCTGTGTAGGTCTGGCGTTCAGTATAAGTTGTGACTAGACTATAGTAGTGTAGGTCTGGCGTTCAGTGTAAGTTGTGGCTAGACTATAGTGGTGTAGGTCTGGCGTTCAGTGTAAGTTGTGACTAGACTATAGTAGTGTAGCTCTGGCGTTCAGTGTAAGTTGTGACTAGACTATAGTAGTGTAGGTCTGGCGTTCAGTGTAAGTTGTGACTAGACTATAGTAGTGTAGGTCTGGCGATAAGTGTAAGTTGTGACTCTACACTATAGCAGTGTAGGTCTGGTGTTCAGTGTAAGTTGTGACTAGACTTTAGTAGTGTAGGTCTGGCGTTCAGTGTAAGTTGTGACTAGACTATAGTAGTGTAGGTCTGGCGTTCAGTGTGAGTTGTGACTCTAGACTACAGTTGTGTAGGTCTGGCGTTCTGTGTAAATTGTGACTAGACTATAGAAGTCTAGGTCTGGCGTTCTGTGTAAGTTGTGACTAGACTATAGTAGTGTAGGTCTGGCGTTCAGTGTAAGTTGTGACTAGACTATAGTAGTGTAGGTCTGGCGTTCAGTGTAAGTTGTGACTCTAGACTATAGTAGTGTTTTCCTGGCGTTCAGTGTAAGTTGTGACTAGACTATAGTAGTGTAGGTCTGGCGTTCAGTGTAAGTTGTGACTAGACTATAGTAGTGTAGGTCTGGCGTTCAGTGTAAGTTGTGACTAGACTATAGTAGTGTAGGTCTGGCGTTCAGTGTAAGTTGTGACTAGACTATAGTAGTGTAGGTCTGGCGTTCAGTGTAAGTTGTGACTCTAGACTATAGTAGTGTAGGTCTGGCGTTGCGTTTAGTGTAAGTTGTGACTAGACTATAGTAGTGTAGGTCTGGCGTTCAATGTAAGTTGTGACTCTAGACTCTAGATATAGTAGTGTTTTCTGGCGTTCAGTGTAAGTTGTGACTCTACACTATAGCAGTGTAGGTCTGGCATTCAGTGTAAGCTGTGACTCTACGCTATAGTAGTGTAGGTATTGCGTTTAGTGTAAGTAGTGACTAGACTATAGTAATGTAGGTCTGGCGTTCAATGTAAGTTGTGACTCTAGACTATAGTAGTGTTTTCCTGGCGTTCAGTGTAAGTTGTGACTAGACTATAGTAGTGTAGGTCTGGCGTTCAGTGTAAGTTGTGACTCTAGACTATAGTAGTATTTTCCTGGCGTTCAGTGTAAGTTGTGACTCCAGACTATAGTAGTGTAGGTCTGGCGTTCCGTGTAAGTTGTGACTAGACTATAGTAGTGACTGGCGTTCAGTGTACTAGACTAGTAGTGTAGGTCTGGCGTTCAGTGTAAGTTGTGACTAGACTATAGTAGTGTAGGTCTGGCGTTCAGTGTGAGTTGTGACTCTAGACTACAGTTGTGTAGGTCTGGCGTTCTGTGTAAGTTGTGACTAGACTATGGTAGTGTAGGTCTGGCGTTCAGTGTAAGTTGTGACTAGACTACAGTAGTGTAGGTCTGGCGTTCAGTGTGAGTTGTGACTCTAGACTACAGTTGTGTAGGGCTGGCGTTCTGTGTAAATTGTGACTAGACTATAGTAGTGTAGGTCTGGCGTTCAGTGTAAGTTGTGACTAGACTATAGTAGTGTAGGTCTGGTGTTCTGTGTAATTTGTGGCTAGACTACAGTTGTGTAGGTCTGGCATTCAGTGTAAGTTGTGACTAGACTATAGTAGTGTAGGTCTGGCGTTCAGTGTAAGTTGTGACTCTAGACTATAGTAGTGTAGGTCTGGCGTTCAGTGTAAGTTGTGACTAGACTATAGTAGTGTAGCTCTGGCGTTCAGTGTAAGTTGTGACTAGACTATAGTAGTGTAGGTCTGGCGTTCAGTGTAAGTTGTGACTAGACTATAGTAGTGTAGGTCTGGCGATAAGTGTAAGTTGTGACTCTACACTATAGCAGTGTAGGTCTGGTGTTCAGTGTAAGTTGTGACTAGACTTTAGTAGTGTAGGTCTGGCGTTCAGTGTAATTTGTGACTCTAGACTACAGTAGTGTAGGTCTGGCGTTTAGTGTAAGTTGTGACTCTAGACTATAGTAGTGTAGGTCTGGTGTTCAGTGTAAGTTGTGACTAGACTATAGTAGTGTAGGTCTGGCGTTCAGTGTAAGTTGTGACTCTAGACTACAGTTGTCTATGTCTGGCGTTCTGTGTAAGTTGTGACTAGACTATAGTAGTATAGGTCTGGCGTTCAGTGTAAGTTGTGACTAGACTATAGTAGTGTAGGTCTGGCGTTCTTTGTAAGTTTGACTAAACTATAGTAGTGTAGGTCTGGCGTTCTGTGTAAGTTGTGACTAAACTATAGTAGTGTAGGTCTGGCGTTCTGTGTAAGTTGTGACTAGACTATAGTATTGTAGGTCTGGCGTTCTGTGTAAGTTGTGACTAGACTATAGTAGTGTAGGTCTGGCATTTAATATAAGTTGTGACTAGACTATAGTAGTGTAGGTCTGGCGTTCAGTGTAAGTTGTGACTCTAGACTATAGTGGTGTAGGTCTGGCGTTCAGTGTAAGTTGTGACTAGACTATAGTAGTGTAGGTCTGGCGTTCAGTGTAAGTTGTGACTAGACTATAGTAGTGTAGGTCTGGCGTTCAGTGTAAGTTGTGACTAGACTATAGTAGTGTAGGTCTGGCGTTCAGTGTAAGTTGTGACTAGACTATAGTAGTGTAGGTCTGGCGTTCAGTGTAAGTTGTGACTCTAGACTATAGTAGTGTAGGTCTGGTGTTCAGTGTAAGTTGTGACTAGACTATAGTAGTGTAGGTCTGGCGTTCAGTGTAAGTTGTGACTCTAGACTACAGTAATGTAGGTCTGGCGTTCTGTGTAAGTTGTGACTAGACTTTAGTAGTGTAGGTCTGGCGTTCTTTGTAAGTTTGACTAGACTATAGTAGTGTAGGTCTGGCGTTTTTGTAAGTTGTGACTAGACTATAGTAGTGTAGGTCTGGCGTTCAGTGTAAATTGTGACGAGACTATAGTTGTGTGTATCTGGTGTTTTTTGTAAGTTGTGACTAGACTATAGTAGTGTAGGTCTGGCGTTCAGTGTAAGTTGTGATTAGACTATAGTAGTTTAGGTCTGGCGTTCAGTGTAAGTTGTGACTAGACTATAGTAGTGTAGGTCTGGCGTTCAGTGTGAGTTGTGACTCTAGACTACAGTTGTGTAGGTCTGGCGTTCTGTGTAAATTGTGACTAGACTATAGTAGTGTAGGTCTGGCGTTCAGTGTAAGTTGTGACTAGACTATAGTAGTGTAGGTCTGGCGTTCAGTGTAAGTTGTGACTAGACTATAGTAGTGTAGGTCTGGCGTTCAGTGTAAGTAGTGACTCTAGACTACAGTAGTGTAGGTCTGGCGTTCAGTGTAAGTTGTGACTAGACTATAGTTGTGTAGGTCTGGCGTTCAGTGTGAGTTGTGACTCTAGACCATAGTAGTGTAGGTCTTGCGTTTAGTGTAAGTTGTGACTAGACTATAGTAGTGTAGGTCTGGCGTTCAATGTAAGTTGTGACTCTAGAATATAGTAGTGTTTTCCTGGCGTTCAGTGTAAGTTGTGACTAGACTATAGTAGTGTAGGTCTGGCGTTCAGTGTAAGTTGTTATTCTAGACTACAGTAGTGTAGGTCTGGCGTTCAGTGTAAGTTGTGACAAGACTATAGTAATGTAGGTCTGGCGTTCAGTGTAAGTTGTGACTCTAGACTATAGTAGTGTTTTCCTGGCGTTCAGTGTAAGTTGTGACTAGACTATAGTAGTGTAGGTCTGGCGTTCAGTGTAAGTTGTGACTCTAGACTATAGTAGTGTTTTCCTGGCGTTCCGTGTAAGTTGTGACTCTAGACTATAGTCGTGTAGGTCTGGCGTTCAGTGTAAGTTGTGACTAAACTATAGTAGTGTAGGTCTGGCGTTCAGTGTAAGTTGTGACTAGACTACAGTAGTGTAGGTCTGGCGTTCAGTTAAGTTGTGACTAGACTATAGTAGTCTAGGTCTGGCGTTCAGTGTAAGTTGTGACTCTACACTATAGCAGTGCAGGTCTGGCGTTCAGTGTAAATTGTGACTAGACTATAGTAGTGTAGGTCTGGCGTTCAGTGTAAGTTGTGACTAGAAGATAGTTGTGTACTGGCGCTCAGTGTAAATACTAGACTATAGTAGTGTAGGTCTGGCGTTCAGTGTAAGTTGTGACTAGACTATAGTAGTGTAGGTCTGGCGTTCAGTGTAAGTTGTGACTAGACTATAGTAGTGTAGGTCTGGCGTTCAGTGTAAGTTGTGACTCTAGACTATAGTAGTGTAGGTCTGTTGTGACTGTAGTGTAGGTCTGGTGTTCAGTGTAAGTTGTGACTAGACTATAGTAGTGTAGGTCTGGCGTTCAGTGTACTTGTGACTAGACTATAGTAGTGTAGGTCTGGCGTTCAGTGTAAGTTGTGACTCTAGACTATAGTCTTTTTTTTCTGGCGTTCAGTGTAAGTTGTGACTCTAGACTATAGTCTTGTTTTCTGGCGTTCAGTGTAAGTTGTGACTAGACTATAGTAGTGTAGGTCTGGCGTTCAGTGAAGTCTAGACTATAGTAGTGTAGGTCTGGCGTTCAGTGTAAGTTGTGACTAGACTATAGTAGTGTAGGTCTGGCGTTCAGTGTAAGTTGTGACTAGACTATAGTAGTGTAGGTCTGGCGTTCAGTGTAAGTTGTGACTAGACTATAGTAGTGTAGGTCTGGCGTTCAGTGTAAGTTGTGACTCTAGACTATAGTAGTGTAGGTCTGGCGTTCAGTGTAAGTTGTGACTCTAGACTATAGTAGTGTAGGTCTGCGTTTAGTGTAAGTTGTGACTAGACTATAGTAATGTAGGTCTGGCGTTCAGTGTAGACTAGACTATAGTAGTGTAGGTCTGGCGTTCAGTGTAAGTTGTGACTAGACTATAGTAGTGTAGGTCTGGCGTTCAGTGTAAGTTGTGACTAGACTATAGTAGTCTAGGTCTGGCATTCAGTGTAAGTTGTGACTAGACTATAGTAGTGTAGGTCTGGCGTTCAGTGTAAGTTGTGACTAGACTATAGTAGTGTAGGTCTGGCGTTCAGTGTAAGTTGTGACTCTAGACTATAGTAGTGTAGGTCTGGCATTCCGTGTGTAAGTTGTGACTAGAAGATAGTGTGAGGCGCTTGTGTGACTAGACTATAGTAGTGTAGGTCTGGCATTCAGTGTAAGTTGTGACTAGACTATAGTAGTGTAGGTCTGGCGTTCAGTGTCTGTGACGACTTCAGTGTAGGTCTGGTGTTCAGTGTGTGACTAGACTATAGTAGTGTAGGTCTGGCGTTCAGTGTAAGTTGTGACTAGACTATAGTAGTGTAGGTCTGGCGTTCAGTGTAAGTTGTGACTCTAGACTATAGTAGTGTAGGTCTGGCATTCAGTGTAAGCTGTGACTCTACGCTATAGTAGTGTAGGTATTGCGTTTAGTGTAAGTTGTGACTAGACTATAGTAGTGTAGGTCTGGCGTTCAGTGTAAGTTGTGACTAGACTATAGTAGTGTAGGTCTGGCGTTCAGTTAAGTTGTGACTCTACACTATAGTGTGGTCTGGCATTCAGTGTAGACTAGACTATAGTAGTGTAGGTCTGGCGTTCAGTGTAAGTTGACTGACTATAGACTAAGTTGTGACTAGACTATAGTAGTGTAGGTCTGGCGTTCAGTTAAGTTGTGACTAGACCATAGTAGTGTAGGTCTGGTGTTCAGTGTAAGTTGTGACTAGACTATAGTAGTGTAGGTCTGGCATTCAGTGTAAGTTGTGACTCTAGACTATAGTAGTGTAGGTCTGGTGTTCAGTGTAAGTTGTGACTAGACTATAGTGGTGTAGGTCTGGCGTTCAGTGTAAGTTGTGACTAGACTACAGTAATGTAGGTCTGGCGTTCTGTGTAAGTTGTGACTAGACTATAGTTGTGTAGGTCTGGCGTTCAGTGTAAGCTGTGACTTACAGTAGTGTAAGGCGTTTAGTGTAAGTTGTGACTAGACTATAGTAGTGTAGGTCTGGCGTTCAGTGTAAGTTGTGACTAGACTATAGTAGTGTAGGTCTGGCATTCTGTGTAAGTTGTGACTAGACTATAGTAGTGTAGGTCTGGCGTTCAGTGTAAGTTGTGACTAGACTATAGTAGTGTAGGTCTGGCGATCAGTGTAGTTGTGACTCTACACTATAGCAGTGCAGGTCTGGCGTTCAGTGTAAATTGTGACTAGACTATAGTAGTGTAGGTCTGGCATTCAGTGTAAGTTGTGACTAGAAGATAGTTGTGACTCAGACTACTAGACTATAGTGTGTAGGTCTGGCGTTCAGTGTAAGTTGTGACTAGACTATAGTAGTGTAGATCTGGCGTTCAGTGTAAAGTGTGACACTAGACTATAGTAGTGTAGGTCTGGCGTTCAGTGTAAGTTGTGACTCTAGACTATAGTAGTGTAGGTCTGGCGTTCAGTGTAAGTTGTGACTAGACTATAGTAGTGTAGGTCTGGTGTTCAGTGTAAGTTGTGACTAGACTATAGTAGTGTAGGTCTGGCGTTCAGTGTAAGTTGTGACTAGACTATAGTAGTGTAGGTCTGGCGTTCAGTGTAAGTTGTGACTCTAGACTATAGTCTTGTTTACCTGGCGTTCAGTGTAAGTTGTGACTAGACTATAGTTGTGTGTATCTGGTGTTTTTTGTAAGTTGTGACTAGACTATAGTAGTGTAGGTCTGGCGTTCAGTGTAAGTTGTGACTAGACTATAGTAGTGTAGGTCTGGCGTTCAGTGTAAGTTGTGACTCTAGACTATAGTAGTGTAGGTCTGGCGTTCAGTGTAAGTTGTGACTAGACTATAGTTGTGTAGGTCTGGCGTTCAGTGTAAGTTGTGACTAGACTATAGTAGTGTAGGTCTGGCGATAAGTGTAAGTTGTGACTCTACACTATAGCAGTGTAGGTCTGGTGTTCAGTGTAAGTTGTGACTAGACTTTAGTAGTGTAGGTCTGGCGTTCAGTGTAAGTTGTGACTAGACTATAGTAGTGTAGGTCTGGCGTTCTGTGTAAATTGTGACTAGACTATAGAAGTCTAGGTCTGGCGTTCTGTGTAAGTTGTGACTAGACTATAGTAGTGTAGGTCTGGCGTTCAGTGTAAGTTGTGACTAGACTATAGTAGTGTAGGTCTGGCGTTCAATGTAAGTTGTGACTAGACTATAGTAGTGTAGGTCTGGCGTTCAGTGTAAGTTGTGACTCTAGACTATAGTAGTGTAGGTCTGGCATTCCGTGTAAGTTGTGACTAGAAGATAGTTGTGAATTCCTGGCGCTCAGTGTAAATTGTGACTAGACTATAGTAGTGTAGGTCTGGCATTCAGTGTAAGTTGTGACTAGACTATAGTAGTGTAGATCTGGCGTTCAGTGTAAGCTGTGACACTAGACTACAGTAGTGTAGGTCTGGCGTTCAGTTAAGTTGTGACTAGACTATAGTAGTGTAGGTCTGGCGTTCAGTTAAGTTGTGACTAGACCATAGTAGTGTAGGTCTGGTGTTCAGTGTAAGTTGTGACTAGACTATAGAAGTGTAGGTCTGGCATTCAGTGTAAGCTGTGACTCTAGACTATAGTAGTGTAGGTCTTGTTTAGTGTAAGTTGTGACTAGACTATAGTAATGTAGGTCTGGCGTTCAGTGTAAGTTGTGACTAGACTAGTAGTGTAGGTCTGGCGTTCAGTTAAGTTGTGACTCTACACTATAGCAGTGTAGGTCTGGCATTCAGTGTAAGTGTGACTCTAGACTATAGTAGTGTAGGTCTTGCGTTTAGTGTAAGTAGTGACTAGACTATAGTAATGTAGGTCTGGCGTTCTGTGTAAGTTGTGACTAGACTATAGTAGTGTAGGTCTGGCGTTCAGTGTAAGTTGTGACTAGACTATAGTAGTGTAGGTCTGGCGTTCAGTGTAAGTTGTGACTAGACTATAGTAGTGTAGGTCTGGCGTTCAGTGTAAGTTGTGACTAGACTATAGTAGTGTAGGTCTGGCGTTCAGTGTAAGTTGTGACTAGACTATAGTGGTGTAGGTCTGGCGTTCAGTGTAAGTTGTGACTAGACTATAGTAGTGTAGGTCTGGCGTTCAGTGTAAGTTGTGACTAGACTATAGTAGTGTAGGTCTGGCGTTCAGTGTAAGTTGTGACTCTAGACTACAGTTGTCTATGTCTGGCGTTCTGTGTAAGTAGACTATAGTAGTGTGACTGTGACTAGACTATAGTAGTGTAGGTCTGGCGTTCAGTGTAAGTTGTGACTAGACTATAGTAGTGTAGGTCTGGGTCTGTGTAAGTTGTGACTAGACGTTCTGTGTAAGTTGTGACTAGACTATAGTAGTGTAGGTCTGGCGTTCAGTGTAAGTTTGACTAAACTATAGTAGTGTAGGTCTGGCGTTCAGTGTAAGTTGTGACTAGACTATAGTAGTGTAGGTCAGGCGTTCAGTGTAAGTTTGACTCTATAGTCGTCTGGCGTTCAGTGTAAGTTGTGACTAGACTATAGTAGTGTAGGTCTGGCGTTCAGTGTGAGTTGTGACTCTAGACTACAGTTGTGTAGGTCTGGCGTTCTGTGTAAGTTGTGACTAGACTATAGTAGTCTCTGGCGTTCAGTGTAAGTTGTGACTCTAGACTATAGTAGTGTAGGTCTGGCGCTCAGTGTAAATTGTGACTAGACTATAGTAGTGTAGGTCTGGCGTTCAGTGTAAGTTGTGACTAGACTACAGTAGTGTAGGTCTGGCGTTCTGTGTAAGTTGTGACTAGACTATAGTAGTGTAGGTCTGGCATTTAATATAAGTTGTGACTAGACTATAGTAGTGTAGGTCTGGCGTTCAGTGTAAGTTGTGACTCTAGACTATAGTAGTGTAGGTCTGGCGTTCTGTGTAAGTTGTGACTAGACTATAGTGGTGTAGGTCTGGCGTTCAGTTTAAGTTGTGACTAGACTATAGTGTGTAGGTCTGGCGTTCAGTGTAAGTTGTGACTAGACTATAGTAGTGTAGGTCTGGCGTTCAGTGTAAGTTGTGACTAGACTATAGTGGTGTAGGTCTGGCGTTCAGTGTAAGTTGTGACTAGACTATAGTAGTGTAGCTCTGGCGTTCAGTGTAAGTTGTGACTAGACTATAGTAGTGTAGGTCTGGCGTTCAGTGTAAGTTGTGACTCTAGACTACAGTTGTCTATGTCTGGCGTTCTGTGTAAGTTGTGACTAGACTTTAGTAGTGTAGGTCTGGCGTTCTTTGTAAGTTTGACTAAACTATAGTAGTGTAGGTCTGGCGTTTTTTGTAAGTTTGACTAAACTATAGTAGTGTAGGTCTGCCGTTCAGTGTAAATTGTGACGTATAGTTGTGTGTACTGGTGTTTTTTGTAAGTTGTGACTAGACTATAGTAGTGTAGGTCTGGCGTTCAGTGTAAGTTGTGACTAGACTATAGACTCTGGCGTTCAGTGTAAGTTGTGACTCTAGTCTAGGTCTGGCATTCAGTGTAAGTTGTGACTAGACTATAGTAGTGTAGGTCTGGCGTTCAGTGTAAGTTGTGACTAGACTATAGTAGTGTAGGTCTGGCGTTCAGTGTAAGTTGTGACTCTAGACTATAGTAGTGTAGGTCTGGCATTCAGTGTAAGTTGTGACTAGACTATAGTCAGTGTAGTGTCTATAGTAGTGTAGGTCTGGCATTCAGTGTAAGTTGTGACTAGACTATAGTAGTGTAGGTCTGGCGTTCAGTGTAAAGTGTGACACTAGACTATAGTAGTGTAGGTCTGGTGTTCAGTGTAAGTTGTGACTAGACTATAGTAGTGTAGGTCTGGCGTTCAGTGTAAGTTGTGACTAGACTATAGTAGTGTAGGTCTGGCGTTCAGTTAAGTTGTGACTCTACACTATAGCAGTGTGATTCAGTGTAAGCTGTGACTCTACGCTATAGTAGTGTAGGTCTGGCGTTCAGTGTAAGTTGTGACTAGACTATAGTAGTGTAGGTCTGGCGTTCAGTGTAAGTTGTGACTAGACTATAGTAGTAGTATAGGTCTGGCGTTCAGTTAAGTTGTGACTCTACACTATAGCAGTGTAGGTCTGGCATTCAGTGTAAGCTGTGACTAGACTATAGTAGTGTAGGTCTTTAGTGTAAGTTCTAGTGTAGTAATGTGTAGGTCTGGCGTTCTGTGTAAGTGACTAGACTATAGTAGTGTAGGTCTGGCGTTCAGTGTAAGTTGTGACTAGACTATAGTAGTGTAGGTCTGGTGTTCAGTGTAAGTTGTGACTAGACTATAGTGTGTAGGTCTGGCGTTCAGTATAAGTTGTGACTAGACTATAGTAGTGTAGGTCTGGCGTTCAGTGTAAGTTGTGACTAGACTATAGTAGTGTAGGTCTGGCGTTCAGTGTAAGTTGTGACTAGACTATAGTAGTGTAGGTCTGGCGTTCAGTGTAAGTTGTGACTAGACTATAGTAGTGTAGGTCTGGCGTTCAGTGTAAGTTGTGACTCTAGACTACAGTAGTAGTCTGTTCAGTGTGTAGTTGTGACTAGACTATAGTAGTATAGTAGTGTAGGTCTGGCGTTCTGTGTAAGTTGTGACTAAACTATAGTAGTGTAGGTCTGGCGTTCTGTGTAAGTTGTGACTAAACTATAGTAGTGTAGGTCTGGCGTTCTGTGTAAGTTGTGACTAGACTATAGTATTGTAGGTCTGGCGTTCTTTGTAAGTTTGACTAAACTATAGTAGTGTAGGTCTGGCGTTCTGTGTAAGTTGTGATTAGACTATAGTAGTGTAGGTCAGGCGTTCAGTGTAAGTTTTGACTAGACTATAGTCGTGTAGGTCTGGCGTTCAGTGTAAATTGTGACTAGACTATAGTAGTGTAGGTCTGGCGTTCAGTGTAAGTTGTGACTCTAGACTACAGTAGTGTAGGTCTGGTGTTCAGTGTAAGTTGTGACTCTAGACTATAGTAGTGTAGATCTGGCGTTCAGTGTAAGCTGTGACACTAGACTACAGTAGTGTAGGTCTGGCGTTCAGTTAAGTTGTGACTAGACTATAGTAGTGTAGGTCTGGCGTTCAGTTAAGTTGTGACTAGACCATAGTAGTGTAGGTCTGGTGTTCAGTGTAAGTTGTGACTAGACTATAGTAGTGTAGGTCTGGCATTCAGTGTAAGTTGTGACTAGACTACAGTAGTGTAGGTCTGGCGTTTAGTGTAAGTTGTGACTCTAGACTATAGTAGTGTAGGTCTGGTGTTCAGTGTAAGTTGTGACTAGACTTTAGTAGTGTAGGTCTGGCGTTCAGTGTAAGTTGTGACTAGACTATAGTGGTGTAGGTCTGGCGTTCAGTGTAAGTTGTGACTAGACTATAGTAGTGTAGCTCTGGCGTTCAGTGTAAGTTGTGACTAGACTATAGTAGTGTAGGTCTGGCGTTCAGTGTAAGTTGTGACTAGACTATAGTAGTGTAGGTCTGGCGATAAGTGTAAGTTGTGACTAGACTATAGTAGTGTAGGTCTGGCGTTCAGTGTAAGTTGTGACTCTAGACTACAGTAGTGTCTGGTTCTGTGTAAGTTGTGACTAGACTTTGTAGTGTAGGTCTGTGACTTTGTAGTTTGACTACTAACTATAGTAGTGTAGGTCTGGCGTTTTTTGGCGTAAGTTTGACTAAACTATAGTAGTGTAGGTCTGTGACTATAGTTGTGTGTACTGGTGTTCAGTGTAAGTTGTGACTAGACTATAGTAGTGTAGGTCTGGCGTTCAGTGTAAGTTGTGACTAGACTATAGTAGTGTAGGTCTGGCGTTCAGTGTAAGTTGTGACTAGACTATAGTAGTGTAGGTCTGGCGTTCAGTGTAAGTTGTGACTCTAGACTACAGTTGTGTAGGTCTGTTCTGTGTCTAGACTATAGTAGTGTAGGTCTGGCGTTCAGTGTAAGTTGTGACTAGACTATAGTAGTGTAGGTCTGGCGTTCAGTGTAAGTTGTGACTAGACTATAGTAGTGTAGGTCTGGCGTTCAGTGTAAGTTGTGACTCTAGACTATAGTAGTGTAGATCTGGCGTTCAGTGTAAGTTGTGACTAGACTATAGTAGTGTAGGTCTGGCGTTCAGTTAAGTTGTGACTAGACTATAGTAGTGTAGGTCTGGCGTTCAGTGTAAGTTGTGACTAGACTATAGTAGTGTAGGTCTGGCGTTCAGTGTAAGTTGTGACTCTAGACTATAGTAGTGTAGGTCTGGCGTTCAGTGTAAGTTGTGACTAGACTATAGTAGTGTAGGTCTGGCGTTCAGTGTAAGTTGTGACTCTAGACTATAGTAGTGTAGGTCTGGCGTTCAGTGTAAGTTGTGACTAGACTATAGTAGTGTAGGTCTGGCGTTCAGTGTAAGTTGTGACTCTAGACTACAGTTGTGTAGGTCTGGCGTTCTGTGTAAATTGTGACTAGACTATAGTAGTGTAGGTCTGGCGTTCAGTGTAAGTTGTGACTAGACTATAGTAGTGTAGGTCTGTCGTTCAGTGTAAGTTGTGACTCTAGACTATAGTAGTGTAGGTCTGGCGTTCAGTGTAAGTTGTGACTAGACTATAGTAGTGTAGGTCTGGCGTTCAGTGTAAGTTGTGACTAGACTATAGTAGTGTAGGTCTGGCGTTCAGTGTAAGTTGTGACTAGACTATAGTAGTGTAGGTCTGGGGTTCAGTGTAAGTTGTGACTAAACTATAGTAGTGTAGGTCTGGCGTTCCGTGTAAGTTGTGACTAGACTATAGTAGTGTAGGTCTGGCGTTCAGTGTAAGTTGAGACTAGACTATAGTAGTGTAGGTCTGGCGTTCAGTTAAGTTGTGACTAGACTAGTAGTGTAGGTCTGGCGTTCATAGTACTCTAGACTATAGTAGTGTCTGGCGTTCAGTGTAAGTTGTGACTAGACTATAGTAGTGTAGGTCTGGCGTTCAGTGTAAGTTGTGACTAGACTATAGTAGTGTAGGTCTGGCGTTCAGTGTGACTAGACTTGTGACTCTAGACTATAGTAGTGTAGGTCTGGCATTCAGTGTAAGTTGTGACTAGACTATAGTAGTGTAGGTCTGTGACTAGACGTTGTGTAAGTTGTGACTAGACTATAGTAGTGTAGGTCTGGCGTTCAGTGTAAGTTGTGACTAGACTATAGTAGTGTAGGTCTGGCGTTCAGTGTAAGTTGTGACTCTAGACTATAGTAGTGTAGGTCTGGCATTCAGTGTAAGCTGTGACTCTACGACTATAGTAGTGTAGGTCTGGCGTTCAGTGTAAGTTGTGACTAGACTATAGTAGTGTAGGTCTGGCGTTCAGTGTAAGTTGTGACTAGACTATAGTAGTGTAGGTCTGGCGTTCAGTGTAAGTTGTGACTAGACTATAGTAGTGAGGTCTGGTGTTCAGTGTACTTGTGACTAGACTATAGTGTGTAGGTCTGGCGTTCTAGTGTGTAGTCTGGCGTTCAGTGTAAGTTGTGACTAGACTATAGTTGTGTTGGTCTGGCGTTCAGTGTAAGTTGTGACTAGACTATAGTAGTGTAGGTCTGGTGTTCAGTGTAAGTTGTGACTAGACTATAGTAGTGTAGGTCTGGCGTTCAGTGTAAGTTGTGACTCTAGACTACAGTAATGTAGGTCTGGCGTTCTGTGTAAGTTGTGACTAGACTATAGTGGTGTAGGTCTGGCGTTCAGTGTAAGTTGTGACTAGACTATAGTAGTGTAGGTCTGGCGTTCAGTGTAAGTTGTGACTAGACTATAGTAGTGTAGGTCTGGCGTTCAGTGTAAGTTGTGACTAGACTATAGTAGTGTAGGTCTGGCGTTCAGTGTAAGTTGTGACTAGACTATAGTAGTGTAGGTCTGGCGTTCAGTGTAAGTTGTGACTAGACTATAGTAGTGTAGGTCTGGCGTTCAGTGTAAGTTTTGACTAGACTATAGTAGTGTAGGTCTGGCGTTCAGTGTAAGTTGTGACTAGACTATAGTAGTGTAGGTCTGGCGTTCAGTGTAAGTTGTGACTCTAGACTATAGTAGTGTGTAGGTCTGGCGTTCAGTGTAAGTTGTGACTAGACTATAGTAGTGTAGGTCTGGCGTTCAGTGTAAGTTGTGACTCTAGACTATAGTAGTGTAGGTCTGGCGTTCAGTGTAAGTGTGACTAGACTATAGTAGTGTAGGTCTGGCGTTCAGTGTAAGTTGTGACTAGACTAGTTGTGTAGGTCTGGCGTTCAGTGTAAGTTGTGACTAGACTATAGTAGTGTAGGTCTGGCATTCAGTGTAAGTTGTGACTAGACTATAGTAGTGTAGGTCTGGCGTTCAGTGTAAGTTGTGACTAGACTATAGTAGTGTAGGTCTGGCGTTCTGTGTAAGTTGTGACTAGACTATAGTAGTGTAGGTCTGGCGTTCAGTGTAAGACTAGACTATAGTAGTGTAGGTCTGGCGTTCAGTGTAAGTTGTGACTAGACTATAGTGTGTAGGTCTGGCGTTCAGTGTAAGTTGTGACTAGACTATAGTGTGTAGGTCTGGCGTTCAGTGTAAGTTGTGACTAGACTATAGTAGTGTAGGTCTGGCGTTCAGTGTAAGTTGTGACTAGACTATAGTAGTGTAGGTCTGGCGTTCAGTGTAAGTTGTGACTCTAGACTACAGTAGTGTAGGTCTGGCGTTCTGTGTAAGTTGTGACTAGACTATAGTAGTGTAGGTCTGGCGTTCAGTGTAAGTTGTGACTAAACTATAGTTGTGACTGGCGTTTTTGTAAGTTTGACTAGACTAGTAGTGTAGGTCTGGCGTTCAGTGTAAGTTGTGACTAGACTATAGTAGTGTAGGTCTGGCGTTCAGTGTAAGTTGTGACTAGACTATAGTAGTGTAGGTCTGGCGTTCAGTGTAAGTTGTGACTAGACTATAGTAGTGTAGGTCTGGCGTTCAGTGTAAGTTGTGACTAGACTATAGTAGTGTAGGTCTGGCGTTCAGTGTAAGTTGTGACTCTAGACTATAGTAGTGTAGGTCTGGCGTTCTGTGTAAGTTGTGACTAGACTATGGTAGTGTAGGTCTGGCGTTCAGTGTAAGTTGTGACTAGACTATAGTAGTGTAGGTCTGGCGTTCAGTGTAAGTTGTGACTAGACTATAGTAGTGTAGGTCTGGCGTTCAGTGTAAGTTGTGACTCTAGACTATAGTAGTGTAGGTCTGGCGTTCAGTGTAAGTTGTGACTAGACTATAGTAGTTGTAGGTCTGGCGTTCAGTGTAAGTTGTGACTAGACTATAGTAGTGTAGGTCTGGCGTTCAGTGTAAGTTGTGACTAGACTATAGTAGTGTAGGTCTGGGGTTCAGTGTAAGTTGTGACTAAACTATAGTAGTGTAGGTCTGGCGTTCAGTGTAAGTTGTGACTAGACTATAGTAGTGTAGGTCTGGCGTTCAGTGTAAGTTGTGACTAGACTATAGTAGTGTAGGTCTGGCGTTCAGTGTAAGTTGTGACTAGACTATAGTAGTGTAGGTCTGGCGTTCAGTGTAAGTTGTGACTAGACTATAGTAGTGTAGGTCTGGCGTTCAGTGTAAGTTGTGACTAGACTATAGTAGTGTAGGTCTGGCGTTCAGTGTAAGTTGTGACTAGACTATAGTAGTGTAGGTCTGGCGTTCAGTGTGAGTTGTGACTCTAGACTACAGTTGTGTAGGTCTGGCGTTCTGTGTAAGTTGTGACTAGACTATAGTAGTGTAGGTCTGGCGTTCAGTGTAAGTTGTGACTAGACTATAGTAGTGTAGGTCTGGCGTTCAGTGTAAGTTGTGACTAGACTATAGTAGTGTAGGTCTGGCGTTCAGTGTAAGTTGTGACTCTAGACTATAGTAGTGTAGGTCTGGCGTTCAGTGTAAGTTGTGACTAGACTATAGTAGTGTAGGTCTGGCGTTCAGTGTAAGTTGTGACTAGACTATAGTAGTGTAGGTCTGGCGTTCAGTGTAAGTTGTGACTAGACTATAGTAGTGTAGGTCTGGCGTTCAGTGTAAGTTGTGACTAGACTATAGTAGTGTAGGTCTGGCGTTCAGTGTAAGTTGTGACTAGACTATAGTAGTGTAGGTCTGGCGTTCAGTGTAAGTTGTGACTAGACTATAGTAGTGTAGGTCTGGCGTTCAGTGTAAGTTGTGACTAGACTATAGTAGTGTAGGTCTGGCGTTCAGTGTAAGTTGTGACTCTAGACTATAGTAGTGTAGGTCTGGCGTTCAGTGTAAGTTGTGACTAGACTATAGTAGTGTAGGTCTGGCGTTCAGTGTAAGTTGTGACTAGACTATAGTAGTATAGGTCTGGCGTTCAGTGTAAGTAGTGACTAGACTATAGTAATGTAGGTCTGGCGTTCAATGTAAGTTGTGACTCTAGACTATAGTAGTGTTTTCCTGGCGTTCAGTGTAAGTTGTGACTAGACTATAGTAGTATTTTCCTGGCGTTCAGTGTAAGTTGTGACTAGACTGTAGTAGTGTATGTCTGGCGTTCAGTGTAAGTTGTGACTAGACTAGACTATAGTGTGTAGGTCTGGCGTTCAGTGTAAGTTGTGACTAGACTATAGTAGTGTAGGTCTGGCGTTCAGTGTAAGTTGTGACTAGACTATAGTAGTGTAGGTCTGGCGTTCAGTTAAGTTGTGACTAGACTATAGTAGTCAGTCTGGCGTTCAGTGTAAGTTGTGACTAGACTATAGTAGTGTAGGTCTGGCGTTCAGTGTAAGTTGTGACTAGACTATAGTAGTTTAGGTCTGGCGTTCAGTGTAAGTTGTGACTAGACTATAGTAGTGTAGGTCTGGCGTTCAGTGTGAGTTGTGACTCTAGACTACAGTTGTGTAGGTCTGGCGTTCTGTGTAAATTGTGACTAGACTATAGTAGTGTAGGTCTGGCGTTCAGTGTAAGTTGTGACTAGACTATAGTAGTGTAGGTCTGGCGTTCAGTGTAAGTTGTGACTAGACTATAGTAGTGTAGGTCTGGCGTTCAGTGTAAGTTGTGACTAGACTATAGTAGTGTTGGTCTGACGTTCAGTGTAAGTTGTGACTAGACTATAGTAGTGTAGGTCTGGCGTTCAGTGTAAGTTGTGACTAGACTATAGTAGTGTAGGTCTGGCGTTCAGTGTAAGTTGTGACTAGACTATAGTAGTGTAGGTCTGGCGTTCAGTGTAAGTTGTGACTAGACTATAGTAGTGTAGGTCTGGCGTTCAGTGTAAGTTGTGACTAGACTATAGTAGTGTAGGTCTGGCGTTCAGTGTAAGTTGTGACTAGACTATAGTAGTGTAGGTCTGGCGTTCAGTGTAAGTTGTGACTAGACTATAGTAGTGTAGGTCTGGCGTTCAGTGTAAGTTGTGACTAGACTATAGTAGTGTAGGTCTGGCGTTCAGTGTAAGTTGTGACTCTAGACTATAGTAGTGTAGGTCTGGCGTTCAGTGTAAGTTGTGACTAGACTATAGTAGTGTAGGTCTGGCGTTCAGTGTAAGTTGTGACTAGACTATAGTAGTGTAGGTCTGGCGTTCAGTGTAAGTTGTGACTAGACTATAGTAGTGTAGGTCTGGCGTTCAGTGTAAGTTGTGACTAGACTATAGTAGTGTAGGTCTGGCGTTCAGTGTAAGTTGTGACTAGACTATAGTAGTGTAGGTCTGGCGTTCAGTGTGTAAGTTGTGACTAGACTATAGTAGTGTAGGTCTGGCGTTCAGTGTAAGTTGTGACTAGACTATAGTAGTGTAGGTCTGGCGTTCAGTGTAAGTTGTGACTAGACTATAGTAGTGTAGGTCTGGCGTTCAGTGTAAGTTGTGACTAGACTATAGTAGTGTAGGTCTGGCGTTCAGTGTAAGTTGTGACTAGACTATAGTAGTGTAGGTCTGGCGTTCAGTGTAAGTTGTGACTAGACTATAGTAGTGTAGGTCTGGCAGTTGTGACTAGACTATAGTAGTGTTCTGTGTTCAAGTTGTGACTAGACTATAGTAGTGTAGGTCTGGCGTTCAGTGTAAGTTGTGACTAGACTATAGTAGTGTAGGTCTGGCGTTCAGTGTAAGTTGTGACTAGACTATAGTAGTGTAGGTCTGGCGTTCAGTGTAAGTTGTGACTAGACTATAGTAGTGTAGGTCTGGCGTTCAGTGTAAGTTGTGACTAGACTATAGTAGTGTAGGTCTGGCGTTCAGTGTAAGTTGTGACTAGACTATAGTAGTGTAGGTCTGGCGTTCAGTGTAAGTTGTGACTAGACTATAGTAGTGTAGGTCTGGCGTTCAGTGTAAGTTGTGACTCTAGACTATAGTAGTGTAGGTCTGGCGTTCAGTGTAAGTTGTGACTAGACTATAGTAGTGTAGGTCTGGCGTTCAGTGTGTAGTCTGTGACTAGACTATAGTAGTGTAGGTCTGGCGTTCAGTGTAAGTTGTGACTAGACTATAGTAGTGTTCAGTGTAGGTGACTCTATAGTAGTGTAGGTCTGGCGTTCAGTGTAAATTGTGACTAGACTATAGTAGTGTAGGTCTGGCGTTCAGTGTAAGTTGTGACTAGACTATAGTAGTGTAGGTCTGGCATTCAGTGTGAGTTGTGACTCTAGACTATAGTAGTGTAGGTCTGGCGTTCAGTGTAAGTTGTGACTAGACTATAGTAGTGTAGGTCTGGCGTTCTGTGTAATTTGTGACTAGACTACAGTTGTGTAGGTCTGGCATTCAGTGTAAGTTGTGACAAGACTATAGTAGTGTAGGTCTGGCGTTCAGTGTAAGTTGTGACTAGACTATAGTAGTGTAGGTCTGGCGTTCAGTGTAAGTTGTGACTAGACTATAGTAGTGTAGGTCTGGCGTTCAGTGTGTACTAGACTATAGTAGTGTAGGTCTGGCGTTCAGTGTAAGTTGTGACTAGACTATAGTAGTGTAGGTCTGGCGTTCAGTGTAAGTTGTGACTAGACTATAGTAGTGTAGGTCTGGCGTTCAGTGTAAGTTGTGACTAGACTATAGTAGTGTAGGTCTGGCGTTCAGTGTAAGTTGTGACTAGACTATAGTAGTGTAGGTCTGGCGTTCAGTGTAAGTTGTGACTAGACTATAGTAGTGTAGGTCTGGCGTTCTGTGTAAATTGTGACTAGACTATAGTAGTGTAGGTCTGGCGTTCAGTGTAAGTTGTGACTAGACTATAGTAGTGTAGGTCTGGCGTTCAGTGTAAGTTGTGACTAGACTATAGTAGTGTAGGTCTGGCGTTCAGTGTAAGTTGTGACTAGACTATAGTAGTGTAGGTCTGGCGTTCAGTGTAAGTTGTGACTAGACTATAGTAGTGTAGGTCTGGCGTTCAGTGTAAGTTGTGACTAGACTACAGTAATGTAGGTCTGGCGTTCTGTGTAAGTTGTGACTAGACTATAGTGGTGTAGGTCTGGCGTTCAGTGTAAGTTGTGACTAGACTATAGTAGTGTAGGTCTGGCGTTCAGTGTAAGTTGTGACTAGACTATAGTTGTGTTGGTCTGGCGTTCAGTGTAAGTTGTGACTAGACTATAGTAGTGTAGGTCTGGCGTTCAGTGTGAGTTGTGACTAGACTATAGTAGTGTAGGTCTGGCGTTCAGTGTAAGTTGTGACTAGACTATAGTAGTGTAGGTCTGGCGTTCAGTGTAAGTTGTGACTAGACTATAGTAGTGTAGGTCTGGCGTTCAGTGTAAGTTGTGACTAGACTATAGTAGTGTAGGTCTGGCGTTCAGTGTAAGTTGTGACTAGACTATAGTAGTGTAGGTCTGGCGTTCAGTGTGACTAGACTTGTGACTGGCGTAGACTAGACTATAGTAGTGTAGGTCTGGCGTTCAGTGTAAGTTGTGACTAGACTATAGTAGTGTAGGTCTGGCGTTCAGTGTAAGTTGTGACTAGACTATAGTAGTGTAGGTCTGGCGTTCAGTGTAAGTTGTGACTAGACTATAGTAGTGTAGGTCTGGCGTTCAGTGTAAGTTGTGACTAGACTATAGTAGTGTAGGTCTGGCGTTCAGTGTAAGTTGTGACTAGACTATAGTAGTGTAGGTCTGGCGTTCAGTGTAAGTTGTGACTAGACTAGACTAGTAGTGTAGGTCTGGCGTTCAGTGTAAGTTGTGACTAGACTATAGTAGTGTAGGTCTGGCGTTCAGTGTAAGTTGTGACTAGACTATAGTAGTGTAGGTCTGGCGTTCAGTGTAAGTTGTGACTAGACTATAGTAGTGTAGGTCTGGCGTTCAGTGTAAGTTGTGACTAGACTATAGTAGTGTAGGTCTGGCGTTCAGTGTAAGTTGTGACTAGACTATAGTAGTGTAGGTCTGGCGTTCAGTGTAACTAGACTATAGTTGTGACTAGACTAGACTATAGTAGTGTAGGTCTGGCGTTCAGTGTAAGTTGTGACTCTAGACTATAGTAGTGTAGGTCTGGCGTTCAGTGTAAGTTGTGACTAGACTATAGTAGTGTAGGTCTGGCGTTCAGTGTAAGTTGTGACTAGACTATAGTAGTGTAGGTCTGGCGTTCAGTGTAAGTTGTGACTAGACTATAGTAGTGTAGGTCTGGCGTTCAGTGTAAGTTGTGACTAGACTATAGTAGTGTAGGTCTGGCGTTCAGTGTAAGTTGTGACTCTAGACTATAGTAGTGTAGGTCTGGCGTTCAGTGTAAGTTGTGACTAGACTATAGTAGTGTAGGTCTGGCGTTCAATGTTAGTTGTGACTAGACTATAGTAGTGTAGGTCTGGCGTTTAGTGTAAGTTGTGACTCTAGACTATAGTAGTGTAGGTCTGGCGTTCAGTGTAGGTTGTGACTAGACTATAGTAGTGTAGGTCTGGCATTCAGTGTAAGTTGTGACTAGACTATAGTAGTGTAGGTCTGGCGTTCAGTGTAAGTTGTGACTAGACTATAGTTGTGTTGGTCTGGCGTTCAGTGTAAGTTGTGACTCTAGACTATAGTAGTGTAGGTCTGGCGTTCAGTGTAAGTTGTGACTAGACTATAGTAGTGTAGGTCTGGCGTTCAGTGTAAGTTGTGACTAGACTATAGTAGTGTTGGTCTGGCGTTCAGTGTAAGTTGTGACTAGACTATAGTAGTGTAGGTCTGGCGTTCAGTGTAAGTTGTGACTAGACTATAGTTGTGTTGGTCTGGCGTTCAGTGTAAGTTGTGACTAGACTATAGTAGTGTAGGTCTGGCGTTCAGTGTAAGTTGTGACTCTTGACTATAGTAGTGTAGGTATGGCGTTCAGTGTGAGTTGTGACTCTAGATTATAGTTGTGCAGGTCTGGCGTTCAGTGTAAGTTCTGACTCGACCTAACTGGGTCCAGATGCTGCAGACCCTCATAATTGGACCTGGAGCCGCTCAAATCCCAGAACCACTCAGCTCCGCCTGGATAGCGTTTCATTTCAGAGCACGACTGGATTGGCCGATAGCCTGGGTTAAGCTACGTGGCCTGAGTTGTAACTTGAGATTCACAGTCACGTGACAAATCTCTATTTACATCAACATGTTTTGATCCGATAGTTAGGCATGTGTATTATTCTAAAATGTATGAGGGGAAAGGGTAGACTGACGGTACAGGGTATAAAGTCTAAGATGGAAGGTTGAAGTGCTAGAGGAGTAGGGTTGCCTCAGACACTGATCTATGGTCAGTTTTGTGTTATTGCAGCAAATGGGAATAGGATAAGATAAGATTATCCTAGATCTGTGCCTGCAGGGTACTTCTCTATGAGTGGATAGGGTGGTGCAAAATGGTGCATGGATGATACGAGGTAGGATAACATATAATTGACAGGGTTGGAAGAAAGTTGAGAGAAGTGAGTTGTTGTACAGTGTATCAGAGAAAACTTCAGAGTGAACTTCAGAGGTAAGAGAGGGAGTAGAGGGTTGAGAAAGCCCTGAAATGGTAGAACAAATCTGACAAAAAATGTTTGACTTTCTCCTTTCATCAAGCTCCTGGTTTTATCATGTTACCCTCCCTACATATGGCTCTATTTGGACCTCTCTTTCTTGCTCCCCCTCTTCTCTCTCTCTCACTCCCCCTGTTATTTTCCTCCCATCATCCATCTCTCTACCTCCCTCCTTTTCTCTTTCTCATTCCCTCTCTCGCTCTCCTCATCCATCTCTCTCTCCACTCCATTCCTCCCTCTCTCACTCTTCCTGTTCTGTATGGTGTATGGTGTGTGTGTGTGTATGGTGTGTAGGTCGCAGGTCTCTGTTCTCTAAGCGCAGATCTCTGTTTCCCTGTACCTCCAGACCTGGCCTGTGCTCCCACTCCTCTCAGTGTTTCCTCATGCTCAGTGTAAGCAATGAAGAATGATCTCACCTCCAAAAAACACACTAAATTACTTACAGAATCTTCAAATCAGGGCAACAACCCACAACGGCCTACTCTCCAAGAGCAATAACACACACACACACACACACACACACACACACACACACACACACTCACGACACTCGCAGTAGCCCTCTGTGAATGAGTAATTCACTCTGAGAAGTATTAGAGTAGGTCTGACTTTCAGATGAATAATGTCTCAGTGTGATGTGTTGTTTATCTGACTTGTGTTTGTGTAGTGTCTTAATGTTGAATTGAAGTTTATGTTTAATTAAGAGTATATATCCATGACATGTGTGTCTGTGTGTGTATTGTGTGTATATGTGTGTATTGTGAGTGTGTGTGTGTGTGTAATAATAATAATCATCATTTGGAGGGTGCTTATATTTGGCCTATTTCACACATGTGCAAGTGGGTATTATACGCAGGTGTGAATTGGAAATGTGTTTTTAGGGATAAATGCCGTCCTCAAGGGCACATCGGCAGATATTTTACCTTGTCGGATCGGGGATTTGAACAAGTAACGCTCTAACCGCTAGGCTACCTGCCACCCAGTGTGTGTGTGTGTGTGTGTGTGTGTGTTCTCTGTATGTGTGTGTATTCTCTGTATGTGTTTGTAGCTAAATGTGTCTGTTCTCTGTTTGTGTGTGTTCTCTGTATGTGTTTGTTAGCTAAGTGTGTGTGTTCTCTTTATGTGTGTGTGCCCTCTTACCCTGGCACTGTTCACCATGACGTGACATCATAATGAAATCTCCTCACTACTTCACACAGACCATTCCATTCAGATGGCTGGGAACACACAGACCATTCCATTCAGAGGGCTGGGAACACACAGACCATTCCATTCAGAGGGCTGGGAACACACAGACCATTTCATTCAGAGGGCTGACAACACACAGACCATCCCATTCAGAGGGCTGAGAACACACAGACCATTCCATTCAGAGGGCTGAGAACACACAGACCATTCCATTCAGAGGGCTGAGAACACAGACCATTCCATTCAGAGGGCTGAGAACACAGACAATTCCAGTCAGAGGGCTGAGAACACACAGACCATTCCATTCAGAGGGCTGACAACACACAGACCATTCCATTCAGAGGGCTGAGAACACACAGACCATTCCATTCCACAACCCTGATAAGGACCAGAGCTGATCCTATCTGTCACTCATAGCGAGGGACAGGGCCAAGGCAAGGGCACAGTCTCTTACAGACCCACTGCAGCTTCCACACATCCACCAATAAACAAACATATGTGTGTCAGAGAGAGAGAGGGGGAGAGAGAGAGAGAGGGGGAGACAGAGAGAGAGACAGAGAGAGAGACAGAGAGAAGGAGAGAGAGAGAGGGGGGGGGAGACAGAGAGAGACAGAGAGAAGGAGAGAGAGGGGGAGACAGAGAGAGACAGAGAAGGAGAGAGAGAGCGACATAGAGAGACAGAGAGAGAGGGGGGAAAGAGACAGAGAGAGACAGAGAGAAGGAGAGAGAGAGCGACATAGAGAGACAGAGAGAGAGGGGGAAAGAGACAGAGAGAGAGACAGAGAGAAGGAGAGAGAGAGCGACATAGAGAGACAGAGAGAAGGAGAGAGAGGGAGGGGGGAAGAGACAGAGAGAGAGACAGAGAGAAGGAGAGAGAGAGGGGGAGAAAGAGACAGAGAGAGAGAGAGAGAGAGGAGAGAGAGAGAGAGGGGGAGAGACAGAGAGAAGGAGAGAGAGAAGGGGGGAAGAGACAGAGAGAGAGACAGAGAGAAGGAGAGAGAGAGGGGGGGAGAGACAGAGAGAGAGACAGAGAGAAGGAGAGAGAGCGAGCGACATAGAGAGACAGAGAGAGAGAGAGACCCGAGAACACAGCAGGAAAGGGTGGCCACAGCACTCAAGGGGGTGATTTAAAAAGCGTATTCTACTTTCCACAACAAACATGTAGTTATATCCACCCTGCTATCACGAAAAGACTTCCAGCCTGCTACCATACAGCGCTTAAACGCAAGTATTTCCTGTGACTGTGTCTCCAAACTAAATGTTTACCTAGCCCACCACTTTACCCTGGACTTGAACAGCATTTATGATCAGGTCCACCTCTATAAGGCAGCAGAGCCCACCTTCGCTCTCAAACGCAGCCCCAACACACAGGAGCAAGAGATCAATAGACACCCTGCCCAGACCAGCGAGATACACCCCCCCCACCAGCCACATACACACCCCCAACAGAACCGATAAACACCCCATCAAGTCAACCATGCCCACACCCCATTTAGGCCCCCTCAGATCAGACCTGTACCCCTCCTGCCCACCCCATGCACCCCATCTCCGCAAAGTAGGCCTCAACATGGAAGTCACACATACGCCCAGGCCATGAACAGGCAAACAGGCCCAACCCCCACTCTTACACTAACCAAAGAAAATTAACAACAATGACAAATGGTTTGATGAAGAATGCAAAAACCTAAGAAAGAAACTGAGAAACCTGTCCAACCAAAAACAAAGAGACCCAGAAAACCTGAGTCTAAGCCTTCACTATGGTGAATCACTAAAACAATACAGAAATACACTACGGAAAAAGAAGGAACAGCATGTCAGAAATCAGCTCAATGTAATAGAATCTATAGACTCTAACCACTTCTGGGGAAATTGGAAAACACGAAACAAACAAGAACACAAAGAATTATCTATCCAATATGGAGATATATGGGTAAACCACTACTTTAATCTTTTTGGCTCTATAACAAAGAACAAACCGCAAAAACATATACATGATCCAATACAAATCTTAGAATCAACTATTAAAGACTACCAGAACCCACTGGATTATCCAATTAACTTGAATGAACTACAGGACAAAATAAAAACCCTCCAAAAAGGGTTGTGGTGTTGATGGTATCCTCAATGAAATTATGAAATATACAGACCACAA
The DNA here is from genome assembly GCF_018296145.1 of Oncorhynchus tshawytscha. Classification (NCBI taxonomy): domain Eukaryota; kingdom Metazoa; phylum Chordata; class Actinopteri; order Salmoniformes; family Salmonidae; genus Oncorhynchus; species Oncorhynchus tshawytscha. Next base: position 24,311,317 of record NC_056457.1, on the reverse strand, counting down.
ATTTCAATTGGCTATTTTTTTCATTTATTTCACCTTTATTTAACCAGGTAGGAGAACAAGTTCTCATTCACAACTGCGACCTGGCCAAGATAAAGCAAAGCAGTGAGACACAAAACAACAGTGACACATGAACAAAACACACAGTCAATCACTGTCACGCCCTGACCTTAGAGAGACGTTTTATTTCTCTATTTGGTGAGGTCAGGGTGTGATGTGGGGTGGGCTTTCTATGTTTTGTATTTCTTTGTGTTGGGCCCAATCAGAGGCAGCTGTCTATCGTTGTCTCTGATTGGGAATCATACTTCGGTAGCCATTTTCCCCACTTATGTTGTGGGATCTTGTTTTTGTACAGCTCTTGTAGCCTATGGAATGGTGCGTTCGTTTTGGTTTCAGTTTGTTATTTTGTCACTGGTTCTCGCAGTGGGGGGTAGTGTATGGGGCTTTGGTGACAAAACGGATGGCACTGTGATAGACTACATCCAGTTGGCTGAGTAGAGTGTTGGAGGCTATTTTGTAAATGACATTGCCAAAGTCAAGGATCGGTAGGATAGTCAGTTTTACGAGGGTATGTTTGGCAGCATGAGTGAAGGAGGCTTTGTTGTGAAATAGGAAGTAAATTCTAGATTTAATTCTGGATTGGAGATGCTTAATGTAAGTATGGAAGGAGAGTTTACAGTTTAACCAGACACCTAGGTATTTGTAGTTGTCCACATATTCTATGTCAGAACCGCCCAGAGTAGTGATGCTAGTCGGGCGGACGGGTGCGGGCAACAATCGCTTGAAGAGCATGCATTTGGTTTAGTTACTAGCATTTAAGAGCAGTTGGAGGCCACGGAAGAAGTGTTGTATGGCATTGAAGCTCGTTTGGTGGTTTGTTAACACAGTGTCCAAAGAAGGGCCAGATGTATACAGAATGGTGTCGTCTGTGTAGAGGTGGATCAGAGAATCACCAGCAGCAAGAGCGACATCATTGATATATACAGAGAAAAGAGTCGGCCCGAGAATTGAACCCTGTGGCACCCCCATAGAGAATGCTAGAGGTCCGGACAACAGGCCCACCGATTTGACACACTGAGAAGTAGTTAGTGAACCAGGCAAGGCAGTCATTTGAGAAACCAAGGCTATTGAGTCTGCCGATAAGAATGCGGCGTTTGACAGAGTCGAAAGCCTTGGACAGGTCGATGAAGACGGCTGCACAGTAATGTCTATTATCGGTGGCGGTTATGAGTATACTTAAACTCTTTAACATCATCCTCAGCTCTGGCATCTTCCCCAGTATTTGGAACCAAGGATTGATCACCCCAATCCACAAAAGTGGAGACAAATTTGACACCAATAACTACCGTGGGATATGCGTCAACAGCAACCTTCGGAAAATCCTCTGCATTATCATTAACAGCAGACTAGTATATTTCCTCAGTGAAAACAATGTACTAAGCAAATATCAAATATTCGACAACAGACCACATATTCATTCTGCACATCCTAATTGACAAAAACATTTTTTTTAAAAATGGGAACGTCTTCCCCTGCTTTGTTGATTGCAAAAAAGCCTTGGACTCAATTTGGCATGAGGGTCTGCTATACAAATTAATGGACAGTGGTGTTGGGGAAAAATCATATGACAAAATATGACATATGACAAATGACAAATCATATGACAAATCATATGACATATTACAAAATCCATGTACACAAACAACAAGACCGCGGTTAAAATTGGCAAAAAACACACAGATTTCTTTCCACTGGGCCGTGGGGTGAGAGAGTGAAGCAGCTTAAGCCGTACCCTCTTCAACATAAACAGTGGAAGTCGGAAGTTTACATACACTTAGATTGGAGTCAATAAAACAAATTTTTCAGCCACTCAGCAAATCTCTTGTTAACAACCTATAGTTTTGTCAAGTCGGTTAGGACATCTACTTTGTGCATGACAGAAGTAATTTTTCCAACAATTGTTTACAGACAGATTATTTCACTTATAATTCACTGTATCACAATTCCAGTGGGTCAGAAGTTTACATACACTAAGTTGAATGTGCCTTTAAACAGCTTGGAAAATTCAAAAAAATTATGACATGGCTTGAGAAGCTTCTGATAGGCCAAAGGACATCATTTGAGTCAATTGGAGGTGTACCTGTGGATGTATTTCAAGGCCTACCTTCAAACTCCTTGCCTCATTGGGAAAATGATAAGAAATCAGCCAAGACCTCAGAAAAATAATTGTAGACCTCCACAAGTCTGGTTCATCCTTGGGAGCAATTTCCAAATGCCACAAGGTACCACGTTCATCTGTACAAACAATAGTACACAAGTATAAACACCATGGGACCACACAGCAGTCATACCGCCCAGGAAGGAGACGCGTTCTGTCTCCAAGAGATGAACGTAGTTTGGTACGAAATGTGCAAATCAATCCCAGAACAACAGCAAAGGACCGGTTTCCTGGAGGAAACCGGTACAAAAGTATCTATATCCACTGTTAAACAAGTCCTGTATCGACATAACCTGAAAGGCCGCTCAGCAAGGAAGACACCACTGCTCCAAAACACCATTAAAAAGCCAGACTACGGTTTGCAACTGCACATGGGGACAAAGATTTTTGAGAAATGTCCTCTGGTCTGATGAAACAAAAATAGAACTGTTTGGCCATAATGACCATCGTTATGTTTGGAGGAAAAAGGGGGAGGCTTGCAAGCCGAAGAACACCATCCCAACTGTGAAGCACGAGGGTGGCAGCATCATGTTGTGGGGGTGCTTTGCTGCAGGAGGGACTGGTGCACTTCACAAAATAGATGGCATCATGAAGCAGGAAAATGATGTGGACATATTGAATATTGAAGCAACATCTCAAGACATCAGTCAGGAAGTTAAAGCTTGGTCGCAAATGGGTCTTCCAAATGGACCATGACCCAGAGTATACTTCCAAAGTTGTGGCAAAATAGCTTAAGGACAACAAAGTCAAGGTATTGGAGTGACCATCACACAGCCCTGACCTCAATCCTATAGAAAATATGTGGGCAGAACTGAAAAAGCATGTGCAAGGAAGGAGGCCTACAAACTTGACTCAATTACACCAGCTCTGTCAGGAGGAACGGGCCAAAATTCACCCAACTTATTGTGGGAAGCTTGTGGAAGGCTACCCAAAACGTTTGACCCAAGTTAAACAATTTATAGGAAATGCTACGAAATACCAATTGAGTGTATGTAAACTTCTGACCCACTGGGAATGTGATGAAAGAAATAAAAGCAGAAATAAATCATTCTCTCTACTATTATTCTGACATTTCACATTCTTACAATAAAGTGGTGATCGTAACTGACCTAAGACAGGGCATTTTTACAAGGATTAAAAGTCAGGAATTGTGAAAAACTGAGTTTAAATGTATTTGGCTAAGGTGTATGTAAACTTCTGACTTCAACTGTATATCAACAAATTGGCGAAGGCACTTGAACAGTCTGAAGCACCCAGTCTCACACTACTAAAATCTGAAGTCAAATGTCTACTGTTTGCTGATGATCTGGTGCTTCTGTCACCAACCAAGGAGGGCCTACAGAAGCACCTAGATCTTCTGAACAGATTCTGCCAGACCTGGGCCCTGACAGTAGATCTCGCTAAGACCAACATTAATGGTGTTCCAAAAAAGGTCCAGTCGCCAGGACCACAAAAACAAGTTCCTTCTAGACACCGTTGCCCTAAAGCACACAAAAAAACTATACATACCTTGGCCTAAACATCAGCGCCACAGGTAACTACCACAAAGCTGTGAACAATCTGAGAGACAAGACAAGAAGGGCCTTCTATGCCATCAAAAGGAACATAAAACTCAACATACCAATTAGCATCTGGCTAAAAATACTTGAATCAGTTATAGAACCCATTTCCCTTTATGGTTGTGAGGTCTGGGGTACGCTCACCAACCAAGAATTCACAAAATAGGACAAACACCATTGTAAATACAACCCATATTTATGTTTATTTATTTTCCCTTATGTACTTTAACCATTTGCACATCGTTACAACACTATATACATGATATGACATTTAAAATGTCTTTATTCTTTTGGATCTTCTGTGAGTGTAATGTTTTCTGTTCATTTTTATTGTTTATTTCTCTTTTGTTTCTTATCTACTTAACTTGCTTTGGCAATGTTATCATATGTTTCCCATGCCTGTAAAGCCCCTTGAATTGAGAGAGAGAGAGAGAGAGAGAGAGAGAGAGAGAGAGAGAGGAAAATCTAATTTAGGAAAATGTGTGAGAGAAAACAAAAAACGGCCTGTGTGTGTGTATTGCAGTATAAATATTGTGTTGTGCTTCAGTAACGTCTCTTCCTGTGTCTCCAGTAGCAGCACACTCTTCTATTTATTTTCCTTCAAGATGGATGAGTTCTTATCAAATAAGCAGACACCGCCCACCGGCACACCGTCCAACCATGCGCTTCCCACGGATGTCCCGCCCCCGGCCCACTGCACTGTTACACAGCTCAGCATCCTGTCACTCACACGTGCTGACAGCCTTCCTAGCCATTCTAATTAGCACAACCACTTCAATACGATCCTTGTTTTGCTTCAATGACAGACTTCACAGCCAGTCAAATTATCAACACTATCTTTCACAGAGAATTCCAACCCATCACAGTAGGACTGGGAACTGTGTTATGTTAGTACAGTAGGACTGGGAACTGTGTTATGTTAGTACAGTAGGACTGGGAACTGTGTTATGTTAGTACAGTAGGACTGGGAACTGTGTTATGTTAGTACAGTAGGACTGGGAACTGTGTTATGTTAGTACAGTAGGACTGGGAACTGTGTTATGTTAGTACAGTAGGACTGAGAACTGTGTTATGTTAGTACAGTAGGACTGAGAACTGTGTTATGTTAGTACAGTAGGACTGGGAACTGTGTTATGTTAGTACAGTAGGACTGGGAACTGTGTTATGTTAGTACAGTAGGACTGGGAACTGTGTTATGTTAGTACAGTAGGACTGGGAACTGTGTTATGTTAGTACAGTAGGACTGGGAACTGTGTTATGTTAGTACAGTAGGACTGGGAACTGTGTTATGTTAGTACAGTAGGACTGGGAACTGTGTTATGTTAGTACAGTAGGACTGAGAACTGTGTTATGTTAGTACAGTAGGACTGTGAACTGTGTTATGTTAGTACAGTAGGACTGGGAACTGTGTTATGTTAGTACAGTAGGACTGGGAACTGTGTTATGTTAGTACAGTAGGACTGGGAACTGTGTTATGTTAGTACAGTAGGACTGAGAACTGTGTTATGTTAGTACAGTAGGACTGTGAACTGTGTTATGTTAGTACAGTAGGACTGGGAACTGTGTTATGTTAGTACAGTAGGACTGGGAACTGTCTTATGTTAGTACAGTAGGACTGGGAACTGTGTTATGTTAGTACAGTAGGACCGAGAACTGTGGTATGTTATTATCAATTCCCCCTCCTCTCACTTCCATGCTCTACCCAGATGTGTGTGTGTGTGTGTGTGTGTGTGTGTGTGTGTGTGTGTGTGTGTGTGTGTGTGTGTGTGTGTGTGTGTGTGTGTGTGTGTGTGTGTGTGTGTGTGTGTGTGTGTGTAGTGAAAGCGAGAGAAGATAGAGAGATGGTAACAGAGTTCTTATAAGAGCGCAACCATGTGGGGTGGAGTGCAAATGTGTGTGAGTGTGTTTATGTCCGTTTGTAAGCAAATGTGTGAGCGGAAGAGAATGTGTGTTAGTGTGTGTGTGTCAACCATCTCAGTATGTGTGTTAATGTGTGTTAGTGTGTGTGTGTCATCCATCTCAGTATGTGTGTTAATGTGTGTTAGTGTGTGTGTGTGTCATCTCAGTATGTGTGTTAATGTGTGTTAGTGTGTGTGTGTGTCATCTCAGTATGTGTGTTAATGTGTGTTAGTGTGTGTGTCATCTCAGTATGTGTGTTAATGTGTGTTAGTGTGTGTGTGTCATCCATCTCAGTATGTGTGTTAATGTGTGTTAGTGTGTGTGTCATCTCAGTATATGTGTTAGTGTGTGTGTCATCTCAGTATATGTGTTAGTGTGTGTGTCATCTCAGTATGTGTGTGTTAGTTAGTGTGTGTCATCTCAGTATGTGTGTGTTAGTGTGTGTTAGTGTCATCTCAGTATGTGTGTGTGTTGTGTGTGTGTGTGTGTGTCATCTCAGTATGTGTGTTGTTGTGTGTGTGTGTCATCTCAGTGTGTGTGTGTGTGTGTGTGTCTCAGTGTGTGTGTGTGTGTGTGTGTGTGTGTGTGTGTGTTAGTGTGGGTGTCATCTCAGTATGTGTGTTAGTGTGTGTGTGTCATCTTGTGTGTGTGTGTGTGTGTGTGTGTGTGTGTGTGTGTGTGTGTGTGTGTGTGTGTGTTAGTGTGGGTGTCATCTCAGTATGTGTGTACACAGAGAGTTGTGAGTAAATAAACGCTGTGCAGCAGGGGCACACGTGGCGTTATTATCAGAGCTCAGAGAAAAAAACTAACTGCCCTCCCCCTCCCCACGACCCACCACAGTCCACCCCCACCACCACACCCCCCACCATCACACCCCTCTCTCCCCCTGACTCCAAACACTCCCCCAATTCCACACATGGTTCCAATAAAATAGTTATTTTTAGGACTTTTTTAGGAAGAATTTCAATCAGTTGTAGCATTGTGTATTCTGTGCCCTGATAGACTGATAGTTTGTTTAGAAACATCTATTGAGCAGAGTGACATTTTCCAGAACTAGCCATGTGTACTTACACCTCTCTCCCCAAAGTGACCCCCACACAGCATCAGAGGGGCGAGATCATTCATCATGGGTCATCATGTCCCATGAGATCATGGGTCATTCCTGGTTTTCCAGACTCCCACCACTAGATTGCGATCATGTCCGAAGCCGAACAGCCTGATGGTTGGGACTTCTTTCTAAAATGGCCGATATGAAACGCAAATGCCAACGTTCTGTGGAATCACTTACTTTGATGGTTAAAAAAAATCCACTAAATGAAGTTTGGTTTGGAGACGACAGATAAAACACACAACCTGTGGTATACTAAAGCATTCTTTCTCTTTATATGTCACACACACACACACACACACACACACTCATTAATCTGGGCAGACTCAGGAAACCGCTCCAGTGAGCTAGCTAGAGGCCCTGAGAGTGAGGAGGGGGGAGGGAGGGAGGGAGGGATCAAAGCCACGAAGAGAGCAGCAGACTAGCTGAAAAGAAACAGCAGAAGAAGGAAGAAAATAGAAAAGAAAATGTCCTTTGCTCTGGAGCTCTGTGAATACAGGAAGGAGAGAGTATTTGCTCTGGAGCTCTGTGAATACAGGAAGGAGAGAGTATTTGCTCTGGAGCTCTGTGAATACAGGAAGGAGAGAGTATTTGCTCTGGAGCTCTGTGAATACAGGAAGGAGAGGGTCTTTGCTCTGGAGCTCTGTGAATACAGGAAGGAGAGAGTATTTGCTCTGGAGCTCTGTGAATACAGGAAGGAGAGAGTATTTGCTCTGGAGCTCTGAGAATACAGGAAGGAGAGGGTCTTTGCTCTGGAGCTCTGAGAATACAGGAAAGAGAGGGTCTTTGCTCTGGAGCTCTGAGAATA